>NC_135232.1:259393383-259700258 GCF_051348905.1 Ranitomeya variabilis
ATTTAAGAACGGAGTTCAAATATACTAAAGTAACACTTTAAAATATTGGCATGATCAAACTGGTACTTTAACAGTCATCTTGCTAGTATGATGTTGCTAGAACAACCCTTACTGTTACAGAAATATGCTGATTTACAAAATGATCTGTTATGTCAGACCCTTTCTACACATTATAGTTTTGTATACTCCATTTTTCTGAAACTGTTGGGATTTTAGATTTAAAGGGGCATCCTGGCAACAAGCAGTTTTCACCGAGCTATCAGTGGGCAGTGTCACCCTGGATATCTCTACTAATCGCCTTTTTTGTATTCGTCTATCTCTGGCAGCCCAATAAAAACGGAATGGGGCTGCAGGGCACTGTCACTTTATTCAAACTGGGGACAAAAGTGTTATGGTTTATTTGTTGGACCCATTGCATTAAAGGAAATTTGTCAGGTCCCCCTTGCCCTCCAACCTAGCACCATTCACTTATGTATTAGTAAATTCCCTGCTTAACCAGCCATGTATAACTTTTTTAGGTGAAAATTAGGTTTGAAAAACATTTATATTTTCCCTGTTTTCTATGCTAATTAGGGCTTTGACCAGTTGATGAGGCGTTAGTTGCCCCAGACTAGTCGGCCCTCTTTCCATGTTATCACACACCTTTGGGCGTGATAACATAATTTGTAGAAGCGGTCTTCATCGCCAGACCCTGCAAATCTCGCGCATGCTCGCCGCTCATTTCGGCAGCATCTCTGCAGACGGGTGTACGCTTCCCGGCTTCAGAACCACACTGCGCATGACCGGAAGTTCAGAAGATGGCTTCCAGTTATGCGGACTGCGCCTCTGAAGCCGGAACACCGTACACCTAGGGGCTGGTGATTTACAACAGCTCCAGTAAATTATCAGGGGCATGATAACATGGACTAGTCCGAGGCAACTAACGCCCCATAGACTAATCAAAGGACTAATTAGCATAGAAAAAAAATTTTTAAACCTAATTTTAACCTAAAAATGTTAGGCAGGAAATGTACTGATACATTAATAAATGGTGCTGGGTTGGAGGGCATGGGGAATCCGACAGGTTCTAGTTAAAGATGACCTCTTTAACCCTTCCCTGCCAAGGATGTAACGTATATATCCATGCAGGCTGGCAAATCAGTCGCCAAAGCAGTATGAGATATGTCCTGCCTGCTATTCGCCATATCTCCACCTGAATCGCAGCTACAGCAGTAAAGTTAATTTTGAAGTTGGGGATTTTAATCTTCAAAGTGAACCTAGAATTGCCACTGTAGTCGCATGTGCCTGCAGCGGTCATTTCCATTTCACAATTTAACCCATGATATTGCTGCTTATGTAGCTTAGTTTTCAAAGTGAAAAAAAATAGAAAATAACTTGCCTTTTCAGCAACATTAGGATAAAATTCCAAAAGTTTATCAATACATATTAAGGGACAGTGAGCAACGCACAGAATAACCGTTGGTGAGCTCAATAGTTCTTAGCAATGGTCTGAAACCATGACTCTCATCATGTGTTAATAAACGTTTGGACTTTTAGCTAATGTCCAATATGAAGCCGTTTATTTTCTTTTCAGTGGTTGCAGTTGAAACGTGCTCCTGTGGCCTCCCAAGTTTCTGCTATTCATGCGTTTGGTTTATTTATTTATTTTACTCACTTATACATCACCATTATTTCCGCAGTGTTTTGCAGACATTGTCGGCAGTGTGCCCACTGGGGATCACAATCTAATTTCACTATTAGTATGTTTTTGGAGTGTGGGAAGAAACCGGAGTACCCGGAGGAAACCCACGCAAACACGGGAAGAACATACAAACTTTGAGTCAGTTAATCGATCCTATGAGATCCAGGTCACTATTTCTTCAGTGCAGTTTAAGACACTTCCTGGTAAAATGCCCCCCCACCATACCCTATTCCTGATTTCCGCCAATGTGAAGGAGGAGGTGGGGAGCTGACGGGCTGCAGGAACAGGAGAGAGCTCCTATTTTTACATAGGATATCATATATAAATGTAGAAAAGGGCAATTTACATTTGATTTTTTTTCTAAAGATAAAAAAATGAAACAAAAGTTGTTTTTTTTTTGTGCCAATTTCAAGAGGGCTCCCAATAATATAATATATATAGAGACTAGGACAGTCCAACTGACCATCTTGTCTCCTGTCAGGAAAATTGAATTTCAACCCACCCGATCTGATTTTTTTTTTTGAAGGGTGGGAAGGGATGGAGTCAGGAGCACCAGAGCAGTCTCATACCGTCTCCTTATGAAATAATTGACTGCGCTAAATAAACAGTTAATCTACGAATCCAAGAAAAAAATGACTTTTATATCCATTTTGTTTTTAGTCTTCAGTCTTAATAATAAAGTTTACTTTTTACGTCTTTGCTTCTATATAAATACTTTAGTCTGCCACATCAACGCTTCCAAAGGGATCAAAGGGTAATGGAAAGTCTGGATTTGATGACAGCACTCTTCCGCTAGTGGACAAAAATCAAGGTGAGAAACACTGTACAATTAAAGTTTATGGTTGAGCCTCAGAAAGATTTTCCATGTTTCTGTGACTGATATTTTTAAAGTGTAACCGTCATTTTATTTTTATTCCATAAATCAATCGTACATGTGAAAAAAGCAACTTTGTTATATATGTTATCAGAATAAGTGGCTCCTCCACTCCCCCCCCCTTCTACATAGAATCCTATCAGTAGCAGCCACCATCTCCTATCTCAGTAAGGGAAAGTCTGTCATCACTGACTACAGATTTTACCTCAGAATCAAGAACGTCTGAGATTTCATAAATCTCATGCACACACATTGGTTTTATTTTTCTGACCGATTTTGAAAACTGCTGCATTTTTGCAAACTGTATGTCACTTATTTCAGCGTTTTTTTTCTGCATATTTGCTGCATTTTTTTTCACCCATAGGAAACAATTGCTAGTGCAAAAAAATGTAGATATCCGTTTTTGGTGCAAAACCTAAGAAAGTTAAATCATGCTTTTTTTGTGCCCACTAAACTTTATCAACATGCACAAGAGACATCAAAAAGTAGCAATAAAAACGCAGCAAAAACTCTGCAAAACCGACTTTTTGTAAGCAGATTCTTTACTGCCAAGAGAGCAGGTTTTGCCTGTGGAAAAAAACATAGTCATTAGAAGATTTTATGACCAGTATTTATTGCCACTAGGCATCTTGCGGAGAATCTCCTCATTCCCACCTTCTATTTCACCCCATCCTGACATTCTACATGTATATAAATATGTAATATATTTGACTCTGTTTATGAAAAGAACCCACAAAAATTACCCAATTCACCAGGTACAGATAGGGTTAATCCTGGGTGCTCATGTAAAGCACTCCAATTAAAATCCATAAATGCTACTTCAGTCCAGGCGTAGGGATAGTGCATAACATCTTTTTTTTGAATATTGAATAAAAACTTTTTGTGAAGGTATAAGATCATGTAAATGAGGTACACAGAAGATTTTATGCTCTATAGCTGGATGAAAGGTCCATTCTTGGCATGTCTGTTATCAAATCTATGAAAATATAAAATAATTTAACCCACACAATTAGCCCCTTTAAAAATGAAATATGTAGAAAAAAAGTATTGGAACTCCAGAGTTGCTGATTTTTGACCCATGCACCTCACTCCCTCAAACAATGCGGTAGAAAGTATGTAAAATGTTGTATTTGCCCTAAAATACACTGCTCAAAAAATAAAGGGAACACTTAAACAACAGAATATAACTCCAAGTAAATCAAACTTCTGTGAAATCAAACTGTGCACTTGGGAAGCAACACTGTTTGACAATCAATTTCACATGCTTTTGTGCAAATGGAATAGACTACAGATGGAAATTATTGGCAATTATCAAGACACACTCAATAAAGGAGTGGTTCTGCAGGTGGGGACCACAGACCACATCTCAGTACCAACGCTTTCTGGCTGATGTTTTGGTCACTTTTGAATGTTGGTTGTGCTTTCACACTCGTGGTAGAATGAAATGGACTCTACAACCCACACAAGTGTCTCAGGTAGTGCAGCTCATCCAGGATGGCACATCAATGCGAGCTGTGGCAAGAAGGTTTGCTGTGTCTGTCAGCGTAGTGTCCAGAGGCTGGAGGTGCTACTACGAGACAGGCCAGTACACCAGGAGATGTGGAGGGGGCTGTAGGAGGGCAACAACCCAGCAGCAGGATTGCTACCTCAGCCTTTGTGCAAGGAGGAACAGGAAGAGCACTGCCAGAGCCCTGCAAAATGACCTCCAGCAGGCCACAAATGTGCATGTGTCTGCACAAACGGTTAGAAACTGACTCCATGAGGATGGTCTGAGTGTCCGACGTCCCCAGATGGGGGTTGTGCTCACAGCCCAACACTGTGCAGGACGCTTGGCATTTGCCACAGAACACCAGGATTGGCAAATTCGTCACTGGTGCCCTGTGTTCTTCACAGATAAAAGCAGATGTGACAGACGTGCCAGAGTCTGGAGACTCCGTGGAGAGCGATCTACTGCCTGCAACATCCTTCAGCATGACCAGTTTGGCAGTGGGTCAGTAATGGTGTGGGGTGGCATTTCTTTGGAGGGCCGCAGAGCCCTCAATGTGCTCGCCAGAGGTAGCCTGACTGCCATTAGGTACCGAGATGAGATCCTCAGACCCCTTGTGAGACCATATGCTGGTGCGGTTGGCCCTGGGTTCCTCCTAATGCAGGACAATGCCAGACCTCATGTGGCTGGCGTGTGTCAGCAGTTCCTGCAAGATGAAGGCATTGAAGCTATGGACTGGCCCACCCATTCCCCAGACCTGAATCCGATTGAACACGTCTGGGACATCATGTCTCGCACCATCCACCAATGTCACATTTCACCAAAGACTGTCCAGGAGTTGTCAGATGCTTTAGTCTATGTGCACACGTAGAATGGACCTCTGCGGATTTTTCCGCAGCAGATTTTAGAAATCTGCAGGTAAAAGGCACTGCGTTTTACCTGCGGATTTACTGCGGATTTTGTGCGGATTCCCCTGCGGTTTTACATGTGCGTATTCCTATTATGGAGCAGGTGTAAACCGCTGCAGAATCCGCACAATGAATTAACATGCTGCGGAATGTAAACCGCTGCGTCTCCGTGCGTTTTTTTTGCAGCATGGGCACAGCGTTTTCTGTTTTCCATAGGTTTACATTGTGCTGTAAACTCATTGGAAACTGCTGCGGATCCGCAGCAAAATCTGCAACGTGTGCACATAGCCTTAGTCTAGATCTGGGAGGAGATCCCTCAGGAGACAATCCGCCGCCTCATCAGGAGCATGGCCAGGCGTTGTAGGTAGGTCATACAGGCACGTGGAGTCCACACACTACTGAGCATCATTTCCTTGTCTTGAGGCATTTCCACTGAAGTTGGATCAGCCTGTAATTTGATTTTCCACTTTAATTTTGAGTATCATTCCAAATCCAGACCTCCATGGGATATTCATTTTGATTTACATTTTTGTTCTATTGTTCTCAACACATTCCACTATATAATAAATAAAGATTTGCAACTGAAATATTTCATTCAGTGATATCTAGGATGTGGTATTTTAATGTTCCCTTTAGTGTAGTATCAATAAAATTAGAGCTTGCCATGTAAAAATAAACCATCAGCGCTACTGGCAAAAAAAAAAAAAAAGAAAAAGTTGAGAGTCCCAGAAAAATGTTAATAATTTTTTTTCTTTTTTTTTTTACTAAGTTCTGAATTTTTTTAAACCTGTAGCATTTAACAAAACTATGTAAATTTGGTATCATTGTAATAATACTGATGTGAAGAGTTCTCTTGCCTGGTAAATTTGAAATGGTACAGTATGCACTGTACACTGAATTAAAATTAATGAATTCAATTTATGCACAAGTGCAGCAAAGTCTCCATTCTGGCAGACATATAGCCTTGCATTTTCTAGAATTGATTTCCTCATGTATTGCCTTAGGGTTTACATTATATTGTAATTCTGCCTTAACTCTTTGCTTTCATGTTGGTTTCTTCAGAACCACTTTGGCTATGAACAGATTTGCCATATCTCTTGTTTACACCTTTTTTTTTTTATAAGTGGAAACCACTTTGGAAGATTTATCAACCATAACTTAATTACACTTTACAGGAAACAAGAAATCTGGAAGTCGTGACATGATTCCCATGGGGGAGCTTGGCCCTGGTAAGCAAACAACGGAAGAGAGGATACGATTCTTAAGAGAATGACCATTAGCTTTTACTCTTTATAAAGTCGTCAAAATTGTCTTCTATTAAAGGGAATCTGTCAGAAGGAGTTCACCTCCCAAACTATTTACATGTGTATGTAGCACTTTCAAAGAGAAGTCCAGCAATACCTTTACATGGCCAGTCCGTTACTCCATTAAGGCCCTGTGGCGCCCCTAGGGGTATTTGCCACAAAAATAGTTATTGACACCAAATACAAATATTAAAATAGCAAGACTGTACTACCATCTCCGGCCAGAAGGGGGAGCTCCAGAGACTCCCCTTGATCTATTCTGGTCTGAGAAAAGGACGGGCAGTTGGGTTGAGGAGCTGAAAGTGAGAGGTCGTATAACTGAACTCCTAACAGCCCTATGACGGATTATAGGCCCATAATACCCATAGTAGGAAAAGCGGAATAGAGAAAAAGGACATTGTGAGAACCGGGTAGCAATAACCTCTACCCAGAATAGGCGCAGAGACGGATACTGGATCCGTGGCTATATTCATTATATATAATACAGCAACCGGAAGGAAGTGAGGTGATATCAGCTTCACCAGGGTAAGACGCAGCAACAGACACAGAGTTCAGCGGTACTCCCAGAGGGGGTAAGCCGACAAAAAGGACTCGGGTTGTCCGTCGAACCAGAGCACAGAAGAGACAGATTCGGTCGGCAGCCAGTTCACAAACAGCAGCAGGGCCATACAGAAACTGCGCATAATAAGAGGTGGAAATCCTGACAGGGTCAAAGTAATTCAGAGTTCTTAAACAGACTCCGGTGACAGTATTGGTTGCAAATCCCTTTTTGTTGAAGTAAACTGGTTAAACGTTTCAGCGCCTCAGTCTTTCATTTGGACAATAGCCATCGATCCAGGATTGGGGTCATCACAGCTGAGAGGACCTGCTGCTGATCAAGTAAGTGTCTGTTCCTTCATGATATCCCTTGCACTGTGCATCGCCTGAGGCCACAGCACCGGGTCAAGCCACTAGTGACATCCCCCTCAAGAGACGGACCTCATTGATCTGGTGCTGGGTACCTCGGTCTCCCGGGCGTCACAACTGGCGTCACGAACAGGATTGGGCCAGCCCGTACACCGGGTATTGTGTGCCGTAATTGGAGTCTGAAACTGTGAAAATTTGGATGAAAAATCTTGGAGATTGACTTTGTTAAAGAAAATCCCGTTCCCCATTGAAAACTATTGAAAGTGACTTTTCTCCATTGGTTATAATGGGGTAAAAATGGCCGCCATCCCCTGATGTAATCATCTCATAACCGTTAGGCACAAAACTGTTAATCGAGCTACGTCATTACCCAAGCCCCAGTCTAACTGAAAAACTTCAAAATCCACCATCACAGAGCGTGCGGCAGTTAGAGGCAGCAGGGGGCGTGTCATTGTCATCCTGCTGCACAGAGGAACGAATCTACATTATCTAGACGGAAGCTGGGACCGGAGGGGTCTGGATTAACTAAGGGGGTACAGTATGTTGCAGCACGAAGACGCCGCAGCACCCGGCGACGCTAATGCAGCTGAAAGACAGAGTGTCGATAGAGAGCCTGGCAGCGCAGCAGTGCAAGGAGTGGCGCCCATCATGCCGGTGTTGATGCTATATACCCCGGGTGGCCCGTGGCTTCCAATGTATGAAGGTGAACCTAATACCCTTGACGGTTTCAGGGAAAAGATGCTGGCTCATTTTGATATGTTCCCCGTGGGTGAAGCTCAGCGTGTTAGTCTCCTGATGATGCAGTTAAGTGGCCATGCTAAGCGAGAAGTCACGGCATGGGCAACTGATCTAAAAGGTACTGTTGAACGCATATTTGCTGGATTAAAAGCTACATTTGAAACCACTGCCAGCAGCAAAGCTAAAGTACGATTCTTTAATTGCAAACAAAAAGCTAATGAGGGCGTGAGAGATTTTGCCTTAAACCTGCTGGAAGCCCTTAAATCACTTATACTGGCTGAACCCATTTTTAACACAGGAGCCGATAAACTGCTAAAAGATCAATTTATTGAGGGACTCTACACCCCTTCTCACCGGGGGCATGTGAGCATGCTTGTTTTTAAGAACCCTGAATTGACGTTTGCCCAATTAAAGGAGAGTGCTATACGTCTCCAGCTGGCAGAGGCACCTCGGGATCAGGATCTCACACAACCCATGGCAGATGCACTTCAGCAACGGGGAATGCCAGTGACATCAGCTACGTCCAGTGCCAGTGCCAAGTCCCTGAAGCCCATTACTAATGAGGCTCTTCAGCAAAAGCTTGACTCTTTAACTGATGTTGTTGCTTCAATGGCTAAAACCATGCAGGAGATGAGAGAACCCAAGATGGAGTTGGCAAACCGTAGAGAGGATGTTCCATGGATGAGGTCCCGGAGATACCCGACATGGAGAGGACGACCCCGTGACCGCTACCAACCGGCCGTTGCCAGCAGCCAGGCCACTTTGCACAAAATTGTGATTTAATCGGGAATCCCCTGGGAATGCGGGCCGCTTCGCAGGAATGAATTTTCAAGGCCCAACACCCTGGCACGACAGGTACATTGGAGGACGACCCATCATCCCTATTGTGCTGGACGGAATTCCCCTCAACGCTTTGCTGGGTACAGGTTCCCAGATTTCATCTATACCATATATCCTTTATAAGAGGTACTGGGCTGAGGTAGATATTGATAAAGGACCCTCTGATGTTGAACTAGATATATGGGCCAGTAATGGTAAGTTGGTACCGAAACTAGGATTCAGGGAGATGACCATAAAGATTGGTAAAGCAGAATTGAAGAAACAGGGCATAATTGTCGTTGATGTTGACCGACAGAACTGTGAACCAACTGTATTGATAGGAATGAATGTGTTAGAGAACTGCTTTTCCGACGTTATTTCTGTCTTACAACAAATTGCTGAAACTGCCCGATCCTGCCAGCAGGATCCTGCCCGATCCTGCCAACATAAAAGTATTAATGTTAAGGCAACAGATAGAAGTTGCAGGTGGAGAAATCGGCAGTGTGAGGGTGAGTGATCCAACGTCTATTGTAATCCCACCAAAAACAGAAATGCTGGTATTGTGTAGAGCGGCCATTGGTACTAAAGGACGAGACTATCAAGCCTTAATAGAACCAGCGTACACCGACAGCAGGCCCACTATACTCACGGCACGAGGGGTGGTCGAGGTACACCGGGGATGGGTGCCGGTACGACTTCTGAACTGTGGAGAGGAAGAGGTCACTTTGCCAAGGTACGCTACAGTGGCAAAGTTATATACTGTTGACAACAATGCCATCACAACCGTTGAGCCCTTAGAATCGACCTGTCAGGTGGAAAATAACGGCTCAGATGGAGAATCGGAGGATTGGTGCAAACAGCTAGACGTGGGTGTAGATTCAACACCTATCCATCAAAGACAAGGGGTGTATAGATTAGTGACGGAATATGAACAGGTCTTCAGTAAACACCCATTGGACTTCGGACGGATAGAAGGGGTGAAACATACAATCCCCACCGGTGACCATCCCCCGATAAAAGAAAGATATAGACCCATACCGCCCGCTCACTATCAATGCGCGAAGGACATGCTGAGAGAGATGAAACAGGCCGGGGTAATAAGGGATAGTTGTAGCCCTTGGGCGGCCCCTCTGGTGATTGTCAAAAAAAAGGACGGAACCATGAGAATGTGCGTAGACTACCGGCGGATTAATAATATCACCCATAAAGACGCCTATCCCTTGCCTAGGATAGAGTCCTTGACTGCTTTGAAATCTGCTAATTATTTTTCCACCTTAGACTTAACAAGTGGGTATTGGCAAGTCCCTGTGGCTGAGAGAGATAAAGAAAAAACGGCATTCACCACACCAATGGGTCTAAGCGAATTTAATCGCATGCCGTTCGGACTCTGCAACGCATCCGGTACTTTCCAGCGACTGATGGAATGTTGCCTCGGACACAAGAACTTCGAGACCGTCCTCCTGTACCTAGATGATGTGATCGTCTACTCAAAGACTTACGAACAGCACTTAACAGACCTGGCAGAGGTGTTCGAAGCCTTATCCAAGTATGGTATGAAAATCAAACCATCCAAATGTCACCTTCTCAAGCCAAAGGTACAATACTTAGGGCACATCGTGAGTTCGGAGGGAGTAGCACCGGATCCCGAGAAAATAACTGCCATAAGGGATTGGCCAAGACCTACCAACGCAAAAGAAGTGAGGCAATTCTTGGGATTAGTGGGTTACTATCGTAGATTTATAAAAGGATTTACCAAATTGGCAGCGCCCTTGCAAGATGCTTTGATAGGGCAGATGAAGAAACCTTCAAACCGAAACCCTCCTTTTCAGTGGAACAACGAAAGAGAAGACTCCTTTGAACAACTAAAGAAAGCACTAACCGGAGAAGAAGTTCTGGCGTACCCGGATTACCATCAACCTTTCATCCTCTACACCGATGCCAGCAATGTGGGATTGGGAGCGGTGCTGTCACAAAAGCAAGAAGGTCGGGAGAAAGTCATCGCCTTTGCAAGTAGAAAACTCCGGCCTACTGAAAGAAATTCAGAAAATTATAGTTCCTTGAAATTGGAGCTACTGGCAGTAGTTTGGGCTGTGACTGAACGTTTCAAACACTATTTGACTGGTGCAGAATTTATTGTCTATACTGACAACAATCCATTGACCCACCTAGACACGGCTAAATTAGGTGCGTTAGAACAGCGATGGATAGCCCGGTTATCTAATTACAACTTCGTGATCAAGTATCGAGCAGGTCGCAAGAATGGAAATGCCGATGCCCTATCCCGGATGCCACACTTGAGAGATGTAGAAGAAGAAACGGGGGAGCTTGAAGAAATTGAACTACCAGCCTTTCATCAGCCCAAGGCAAAACATCGTCAGTCAAATACCTATCAGAAACAACAAGAAGTGAATTTTAATCCGTTAGCACACCATAGATGGGCTGACACCCAAGATAGCAATCCGGCTGTGAAGCTAGTGAAGGAATTATTGACTGAGCAAAGTGCATATCCCGATGAGGATGCCCCAGAAGAGACGCATCAACTCTGGAAAGAGAGAGGCAAAATGTTCCTGTATCAAGGGAAACTCTGTAGAAGATACACCAATCCGAAAACACATGAATTGGTTTGGCAGATTATCGTGCCTAAACAAGATGTGAAGATGGTCCTCGAGGCTTACCACAATGGTGCTGGTCACTTTGGTTGGAAAAAGCTAGAAGTACTTCTGAGAGAGAGATTTTATTGGGTCGGGGTGAGAAAATCAATCGAACAGTGGTGTAGAAACTGTGGCCCGTGCAACCTCAGAAGGAACGATCAAAAGAGCCAAAGAGCACCACTGCAGCCCATAATCACCAAACAACCACTTGAACTGGTAGCCATGGACCACGTGAAGTTGACACCGAGCCGGTCCGGTTACGTCTATGCCTTGACCATCGTGGACCATTATTCACGCTTCTTGGTAGTAGTACCTGTAAAAGATCTAACTGCAAAAACAGCAGCCAAAGCGTTCCAAACGTACTTTTGTAGACCCCATGGATATCCGGAACAGGTTCTCACTGACCAGGGTACAGCCTTTGAATCAGAGATCTTCAGAGAATTCTGTAATATGTATGGTTGCAAAAAGATCCGGACGACGGCCTATCATCCGCAAACAAACGGCTTATGTGAGAAGATGAACCATATTGTGATAGACCTACTAAAGACTTTACCTGAAACGGAAAGGAATCAATGGCCAGAGAAATTGCCTGACTTGGTGGATCTGTATAATCATGTCCCGGTGAGCTCTACCAACTGCACCCCAGCTTATCTTATGCGTGCAAGACCCGGCCAATTGCCAATCGATCTAGAAATGGGAATTCTGAAACCAGACGCAGAAGTTCAAGACTCCAATTGGGATGTCGTACGGCAAAAGCAGTATCACCAAGTGCAAGAGAGTGTGGAAAGAAGCCTCCAGCAAACCAGAGAAAGACAAGAGCGAACTTTCAACCAGAATGCTCTAGCAACTCCATTAAGACCGGGTGAACAAGTACTCAAGAGGAATCGTCGAACCAATAAACTGGATAATCAATGGGAAGCCGTACCCTACACAGTTTTACCAACAAGAATGGATAATCCTAAAATGTGTCTCATTAGCAAAAACGGAGGTTTAACATCTGTACTAGTGTCAAGAGACAATGTTAAATTATGTCCGGAAACGTTGAAAGAGCCAGAAGTTGTCCAGCCAGAATCAGAAGTGATTCAACCTATACAGGTTCAACCAGTAAAGGAAAAAGAGGAGGAAATGTATCACACCTGTATAGGAGACTTTCCCAAAACCCTACTAACATACCATGGTGCAGTAGTGGTTCCCATGGTGGCCTTTTATCCAACGCCGAACCCAATATTAGAAGTCCCAAGACAGGAAGAGGCTGAACCCCGTACTACAAGAGGTTCCAGGTCAGGAAGAACAGATTCCTGATCAGAGTGATCCCATTCACGGTGGACTTGCCAACCCCATAGTGGTGGAATTATCTATAGCAGAGAGGGCAGATACTATATCCGCAGTAGACAGTAGTACACCACATAAAGAGACACCGCTATTACGTAGATCCCAGCGTAGTACCCAGGGTCAATTACCGGCCAGGTATGCGGATTACCAACTATAAGACTATAGTCATTGTTATCGCTCTGTAACGTTTAAGCCCAGTACCTACAGAGACTTACCTGTATGAACTTCTTGCATATTCTTGAACTTTTATCAGCCCGGAAACACTAAATCAAAGCTCCAGAAAGACTGCTTTGTGAACTTTGCTTCCTAGTACCTTCAAAGATAAAACTGTATAAATGGACGCTATTTGAAGTGACTTTTTACAGAATTCCATTTTTTTTGTTTCTTTGAGTGGTTTTTGTAACTTTTCATTTTTAAGACTCTGTACATATCAATTGTTATTTCAAAATGTTATCGTCCCACAGTCCCGGAGTACTGTTCTTAACTAAGGGGGAATGTGGCGCCCCTAGGGGTATTTGCCACAAAAATAGCTATTGACACCAAATACAAATATTAAAATAGCAAGACTGCACTACCATCTCCGGCCAGAAGGGGGAGCTCCAGAGACTCCCCTTGATCTCTTCTGGTCTGACAAAGGAAGGGCAGTTGGGTTGAGGAGCTGAAAGTGAGAGGTCGTATAACTGAACTCCTAACAGCCCTATGACGGATTATAGGCCCATAATACCCATAGTAGGAAAAGAGGAATAGAGAAAAAGGACATTGTGAGAACCGGGTAGCAATAACCTCTACCCAGAATAGGCGCAGAGACTGATACCGGATCCGTGGCTATATTCATTATATATAATACAGCAACCGGAAGGAAGTGAGGTGATATCCGCTTCACCAGGGTAAGACGCAGCAACAGACACAGAGTTCAGCGGTACTCCCAGAGGGGGTAAGCCGACAAAAAGGACTCGGGTTGTCCGTCAAACCAGAGCACAGAAGAGACAGATTGGGTCGGCAGCCAGTTCACAAGCAGCAGCAGGGCCATATAGAAACTGCGCATAATAAGAGGTGGAAATCCTGACAGGGTCAGAGTAATTCAGAATTCTTATACAGACTCCGGTGACAGTATTGATTGCAATTCCCTTTGTGTTGAAGTAAACTGGTTAAACGTTTCAGCGCCTCAGTCTTTCATTTGGACAATAGCCATCGATCCAGGATCGGGGTCATCACAGCTGAGAGGACCTGCTGCTGATCAAGTAAGTGTCTGTTCCTTCATGATATCCCTTGCACTGTGCATCGCCTGAGGCCACAGCACCGGGTCAAGCCACTAGTGACATCCCCCTCAAGAGACGGACCTCATTGATCTGGTGCTGGGTACCTCGGTCTCCCGGGCATCACAGCCCCGTCACACTTAGCGACGCTAAAGCGATCCCGACAACGATACGACCTGTCAGGGATCGTTGCTGCGTCGCTATGAGGTCGCTGGTGAGATGTCAAACAGTGAGATCTTCCCAACGACGCAGCAGCGATGCGGCGGCCTGTAGCGACCTGTACAATGATGTCGTTGGTCGTTGTGACCCTGTCACATGGCAGCTATTATGACGATTCAGACCTCGATGAGGGACGTCCTGTGTGACGTTGTAGTCAACGAGGTCGTTGGTAAGGTGTCAAACACAGCGATGTGTGCTACCCAGCGGGACCTCAACGATCAAAAAAAGGTCCAGGCCATTCCGACACGACCAGCGATCTCACAGCAGGGGCCTGGTCGCTGCTACGTGTCAAACATAGCGAGATCGCTACTGAGGTCACTGTTGCGTCACAAAACTCAGCAGCGATCTCGCTAGCGACCTCGCTTAGTGTGACGGGGGCTTTGCTGAGAAATCAGAGCTAGAATTGCTATGCAAATGAGATTGTAAGACTATGGTAGATCTAAAGTTTCTGTCACTCAAGCTCTGCTCCCCACCCAGCGTTTCCTCTGCTTGACTGACCTCAGCTATGAGGTTTGGCTTCAGGCATAGGAGCTGTCAGCTAAGGCTACTTTCACACTAGCGTCGTGCACTGCACGTCGCTATGCGTCGTTTTGTAGAAAAAACGCATCCTGCAAAAGTGCTTGCAGGATGCGTTTTTCTCCATAGACTAGCATTAGCGACGCAGTGCGACGCATTGCCACATGTCGCAACAGTCGTGCCACGGTTGCGTCGGACCGTCGTTACCAAAAAACGTTGCATGTAACGTTTTTTGTTGCGTCGTGTCCAGCATTTCCGACCGCGCATGCGCGGCCGGAACTCCACCCCCTCTTCCCCGCACCTCACAATGGGGCAGCGGATGCCTTGAAAAACAGCATCCGCTGGCCCCGTTGTGTGGCGCTTCCACAGTATGCGTCGGTGCGCCGCAGCGTCGCATTGCGACGTGCTGTGCACGACGCTAAAGTGAAAGTAGCCTAAGTAGGAGGAGGTGACATAAGTCGGGGAATAGAGCTGGAGTGTCAGAGGCTTCACACCTACCATAGACTTTTACATATCAATTAAAATCCTGATTTCTCAATAATGGAGGAACGGACTGACCATGTAAAGATTTTGCTGAACTTGTCTTTGAAACAGCTACATGCGTACGAGGAGAGTGAAAATCCTGCTGACAGATTCCCTTTAACTCTGTGTTGTACGGCTGTACTATGTGCATGAGTGCCAGCATTTAACACTCACTGCATGTCTGGATATAAAACGTTTCTAATAATTTTCAACAATGGTTCTGGTAAACATGACCTAATTTAACAGATATCATCATCACAAATAGCACCAGCTCTGTCAGTAGTGCAGTCGAAAGATACGTTTTTGTAAAATGCCCATTTATTGTGGGGATTGTAACATTTTGCTCTTTGGAATGGTATGTTACATAATACCCATTTATATAATGTCTGTTATACTGATGTTCATTGACCGTTATTATTTACACACGCCCCTCTATTGTCAAAAGTGGCACAAGTCTACAGTTTTGTATGACAGATCCTTGCTTCTGTTATGATAATAAACCATGATGTGTATTTGAAAAAAGCCTTATACTGATTTATGAGGTTTTTCTTTCAACGCCTTAATACCTGCCTAGACAAGGGTTAGGTGTAGTTTGACTCCCACCACAAACCTGGTGTAATGAGAATAGAAAACATAAAGCTGGCCTAGAAAAAGTCATATCAAATTTTGTTTTTTGCTTTTTTTTTTTTTTTCCCCCTTAGATGGATATTCCACTATTGATCACAGAGACAAAGAGCGCAAATACAGATCAAATGAAAACATGGGAGATCTGTCAGAGAAGGAGCCCTTAAAGGTAACTTATCAGCTATCCCATTGAATTGCATGGGGTGGAGGTCTAACCTGCGGAGCAGCGGCACAGTCACTTGCTGGTGTATTGCATATCACACTTACCGCTGTAGGATGTGTAATTAATTGACCTCAGCATATTTGCCTTCTTTGAATTGTGTTATTCTGAGAAACGAAGTAGAGACAGCCCACCAGAACAAGGCTGGATTCACACATCCATCATTCTCAGTCCTTCATTTACAGGTAGTGTGATATGAGGCTGAATTTGCATCAGTAGATCTACTGCAAGTCAGTAGATTGTACCGTGAATGACTGATGTGTGAGGCCAGCCTAAACATGAAATACTGTTTCCGACAAAAATGTAAAGGCTTGACCTAATCCTTTTTACAAACTTGCATTGATTTCCTAGGGTTTTTTTTTTTTCATTTTTAAGTTGTACTTTTCTTCTTTTTTTTCATGATATAGCCCTCATTTAAAAAGGATAACCATGTAAGTTTAATGACATCCACTAGGTGTCACTGCCTTAGTATGAACGTGCCGAACATATAAAGAAAATGAGAATAGTTGGCTAAGTATAGCAGTGTACTTAATGAATGTTCAACCTCCACTTTCATATTCCATTCATATTTCATCTAGTGGTCAGAGCTCAGTATTATTTCCAGTGTTCATATGTTGTCTGTACACATTATGCTTTGTCCACTTGCATACTATAGACTGAAATGCGGTAAAATAGCCATAGAAATTAGGAACAAGCCAATTCTGTTTTTTGCTTGCAACAAATTGCATCAAATTTAAAGAAAAGCTATAATAAAAAATGACCTATTGTTTAAATCAGGTTTTTGTGTTGCATATTTTTTGGCAATTTTATGTTTCCATAGTTTGACGATTTATATTAAACAAATTGCAATTGCTCTGGCAACTAGGCCTTTTAAGACTCTGACTTCTTATTTCAGGAAACACATGTAGTTATATCAAAATGTTGAACAGACCCTGTTCACTGATATAAGCAGTATTCCTTTCACTGCTCATATGGAGCCTGATGTAAACTCTTCCTGCATAGACCGGAAGTAACACAAAAGCCTTCTTTAAACTAAAGGTTGTTTTCTGATGATGCCTTCTCTTAAACTTGTATATGGGTACTGGTGTGGGTTAGCTAGTGGCAGGATATAGAAGGGAAGAACTGTAGAGGGGCAAAAGCGTACACAATAGGCAGTACAACACTTGGTGGCTATGTGTGATGGGACAACACTTGTTAAGTGTGAAAATCCTCTTCTACCCCATGGCTGGAGAAGATAGCTTTCAGATGTATATTTACCAGAATGGAGAGAATCAACTTAGGTGGGCTGTGCTGAGAGAAATGAGGAGCCTTGGAGCTTCAGAGATGGTATTTATTAGTACAAACGCCTTTTGGTGCCGGACAAACACCTTTCTCAGGCTCAAAAAACAATTAAATCTCATTTGTTTGTTTTTTTTACCTTATGGAAAGGCGCCGAAATGCATTGAATCTCTAAGGCTCCTCCTTTCTCGCAGCGCAGCCCCCCTAACGTGAATCTCTTAATTTTGGAAAGTGGCATCATATAGGCTCCTGGTTGTTGGTAAAATGCATTTGTGACATATAAAATGTGTAAGAATATTAACTGATCTAAAATTATTTGGCAATATTGAACGAATACAAACGATTTATAGCAGCATGCAACAAATATCCATACACTGGTTAATTGGTGTCAGGTCACCACATCCAGGTGAAAGAAGTGTGTATGACAAGGGTTTCAAAGGGTTTTAGATGCAGTTTTACTTTGGCCCAAAGCCTAGTCTGCACAGTCTATTGTAGTTACCTGCCTTTGTGAAGAAGGTTCAAAGTGCTGTCTTGTAAATGTCACATATAGATGTTGTTTTTTTGTATGGTATATCTTGCTGTGATACGTTACATATTTTAAAATGCTGCTCAAATTTTACATAGGAATATTGCATTGCTCTTTTGCTATTGATTTGTCACTCCTTTCAACCTGTCACATAATTAACTCCTTTCCTTACAAGCCTTGGTTGGCATTGCACCTCTCCTTGCATTAATATCTGTTTTGCTCTCTTCTTTCCTTTACTGCTGCTGCAGAATGACTCAAATAAGAAACACATTACCCGGAGTAACAGGCCTACTGTCAATCTGGTGGATGCACGCGACACTAAACCGCAGCCTGTTGACTCCTGGGTCTAATTTTGCATGCATGGTAGGTCTGTCTAATGTCTTTGTGGGAACTTGGTTTTGTAACTTTTCACCACTCAAGGCATCATTTCTTTACAAATTCACTAAAACCAAAGATGATTTTATTTCTCACCGATGCATGGTCTGTTGGTTTCCGAAAGCTTTGAAATGTGCGCTGTCCTTTCTGTCCGGTTTCCCTTTTTATCTAACCTGCTTAGTTTACTGTCTTTCCTCACCGTAAAAAGTGTGATCAGCATGTACTACAAATGCCAATCTCAACTTCTATTTCTAAATGTCATTAAATTTTCAATTAAATGGAGTTGAGGTGCACTACCAAACACTGCCCTGGGATAAGAGTGGTGCTGCTTCTTCGAAAGAGAAAGAAATCCAATTTTTTATTTTTCACATTTCTGATAGAATCACGTAAGTCTTCAATCTCGATAAAAGCTGCATAAGTACAGTCAAAACAAAAATAAACTATTTTCTTTGATAAGCTTTCATGGTTACTTATGTAGGGATCTTGATAATAACGATCATTTAAAGGGAAGATTGAAATATCCTATGAGAGGTTATCTTCATCTTTCAATCTAGTGGATAGTGATAAATGTTTAGGCTTGAATACCCCTTACATGGAAGTTTACCCAAGGTTATATTTCTGTACACATTATGGAGGCCGTTCTTTTCATCCATACCCCCTACATGGAAGTTTACCCAAGGTTATATTTCTGTACACATTATGGAGGCCGTTCTTTCCATCTCCCAAATGGAAGTAATTTAATTTACCAGACTGCATTCATCATATAGAGTCTGAATTATAGACCACTGCCATAACTTGTATATTTTATTTAATTTTTTATGTTACAATTTCTGCTTGACTTAACCATTCTTTCTCCAATTACTTTGTTTTTTTTCTCTCACAGGGATAATCTTGCGGTGATTCTTTTTGAGAAAACAGTTTTATGTTAATATTTTTTTTTTTCCCAACCAAGAATCACTCCTTTTTATTATACATCGGAGGAATCATTGCCCACCACTGCCATAATGTTTTCACAGAAGGACCATTTTGGTAAGAGACTGAATGAAAACTGCCATCTGCTGTGACTGAGAACCAAACTATGTGATCATCGCCAAAAACCGCTGTTGCTTGATTTTACTTCAGAACTGAATCTTTTTTAGTACATATGTATAGTATATATTCATAAAGTAACATTCCCTTTGAAGCTTCCTGCACCTTGCGCCATTTTGAAGAAGAATCACCTTTTTTGATGGAAAGTTGGGATGGTGCAGCTTGGACTAGAAGATAGAAAGAAGGGAATTGTTTTTATTGGACGCATTTTCTGCACGAAAAAAAAAGCCACAAAACTTTGAGGCAATGACTTAAATTGAGCACTTTTTCCATTTTTGTTTTTTTTGATTTGCTTCCTCAGCTTGAACTGTGAAAAAAAAAAAAGTTTTGTGGTCTGAGGTGCATATAATTTTATTTTCTTGCTATTAAACGATGGGAATATCATAAGGATTGTGGTTTTCACCAAGGTGGAGTAAGTTGCTGCATGGAATGAGAAAGTGGAGGAAAAGAAAAAAGTAAAAGTTAAATAGCGTCTGTACTGTAGACCCTGATGATTTTGTCCTTTTTAGAAAGTATCTGAATGTGATATAAGGCATTACATGCCGGCAGTAGAGCTCCATCCCCAGGTCATTTCTGAGTTCTGACTATGAAATGTGTTCTACACTGGCATCATTCTGTCAAATACTCAACCTTTAGCAAGACTTTTCTTATGACATGCATGTCATTAACTGGAATGCAGTGTGAGCTTATACATATACTTACCGGACATTATTTTATACATGATCCCCAGTGGGTTGTACAATGAAAAGAGAAAATATAATATACATATATATATATATATATATATATATGTATATATATATATATATATATATTTCACACGTGTCACCTGCGGCTACAGTACATTTCTCTCTGGTTGCAGCCTGTGTGCAGAAAATTCTGCTGTATAACTATTTTGCCTTTTTTCTCGTGCTTTCTCTCTTCATTCACTTTTCAACAAGATTTCACAGACCGATCAACCATCTACGAACTCTCTGGAAATCTTTTATCTATTCTTATCTTGCAATCGCCTCAGCTGTTTTAAGATCTTTTACCATGAACGCATTGCTGCAATTCTAATCCTTTGAATTAAAATAAGGAATTACGTTTACTGTTGAATTTTAATGGATTTTCAGTAGGTGCTCAAAAAGAAAATCAGTAACAGAGGGTGAGGTGTTCATTCTTTTCTTGTGTTTGCAGGGATGGGACTGTTTTTTTTTTTTACATTAATGTAATATTTCATGCTGTACTAAACTTAATGTACGTAGATGTTTTCTTGGATGTAAAAAAAAAAAAAAAAAAAAAAATCAAAGCGGTCAAGATCATCTTACTGGTCGCCATCTGTTAATGTGATTTGTATGGGGTCAACCTGCACCCTTGTAATCCTTAAATTAATCAAGAAGTTCTGATGTGAATGCAATCAATTTATCTGGTTTTGATGCAGACAATTCTTGTGTACCATATTGAATTCTGAATAATAGCTTAATCCACTACCTATTACAGGATGGTTGTCTTGTATACAAGGCTGCAGGTCCCCCCAGTCCTTAGATATGGTGTGCTGTCCAGACACACATGTATCCTACTCTAAACTTCAACATTTACAGATCCATACGCAGTCATATGATAGCAGCACTTTTATGTTTTTGTAGCCTCACTTATTCTCTTAGAATATATTACTATACTTTCAAGAGAAAGTTGGAACTATATCAGAGACATACACTTTGAGATTGTAACTATACCTGAATAGAGAATTGAATCTGCGTTTTAACATCTGTATGATAAAGTATTTTCTAAATGACTGTTAATATCTTTAGCATTATTCCTGTGAACAGTGGAATTTGCGTTGCCTTTGCCTTGCAGGTCAGTTTTCATGTGTGGTTGTATGAGAAGCTTACGATTTGGTAGGTTCCCATATGAATAATTTCACCCTATTGATCCAAGCTTTGGGTTATGGGTCCAATAAGATTATGTGCATTTAGCTTGATAAATGTTTTTAAAATCTTTGAACTGCCTGTAATACCCTGGCCAGAGGGGGAATAATACAGATTTGCAGACAGCTTTTTTGAGATCCTATGTGAGGTCTGTGAATTGTCATGAAGAGTCATGTGACCAATTCTACATAACAGATGGGGTCAATTGTAAAAAGGGCAGACCATAACTCATTCAGAGTTGGATTTTAAGTAGACAGCTTTGTAGGAACATGACAGCATACAATCTTGTACCTATATCTAAGTGCCATATGGCGATAGTGGCCTACATCCTTAATGTCTGCTCATAGTACTGTGAGAATACTACTGTATTTCTGTGACTGAGGTGATTTGTCAGAAGTGCCATTCTCAATGTTCTCAGAACAGCCATGCGGAATATGAGCCCAGATCAAGCAGAGCTCGTTACCTCAGCAGAAATATGTGTGCACTGAAAGAGACTTTTGGAAATAAAATACTTTTTAGATACTGGACAAAGTAATCGTAAGATAAGGCCTTTAAGGATATCGGCAATGCTTTTGTCTTTCAATTGTGGTTATAAACTGGAGACAGAACCATTCATCTTCTGTTCTTGGTTTCCAGTGTCTAAGCTAGACTTTTAGTAATCCTGATCGCCAAGATTTACACAGGTCCACATACTCTGCAACAGAGAATAAAGGTCTGACCATAGTAATGTCTTTGCTGCATGTTGCAAAGATTCAAAGGGTGGTCCTAGAGATTTTTTTTAAAAGCGGCAAGATAGCAGGGGATGCATTAAGATGGCAAAATAAATCCTACACACTCGAGGAAGCCTTTGCCAATTCGGTGATCTTACCACTCTCTTGGCTGTCCTGCATTGGATGTTTCTAATACCCTCAGGTAATCTTTATAGCTAATCGCTGTCCTCAGTGATCAAAAGCCAACCATGCTGCCAACACCCATGCCACCAGTGGTTGGACAACCCCTTCAAGATTTCATACAGCTATAATGTTCATACAATTTGATAAACTGCATGAATGGCCCTACAGGGATTGTACACACCTCATTTCCTAGCTCTATAGGTACCTAATTTATAATTTAAGAAAAATGTTTTGGTATACCACACAATAATTGATATTCACAGGGTTAATGGTCTTTTTCCTCCTGAACTATAGATCTTGTTTGCTTTAAATCATAATTGTATAATTGTTGTAATAAACCTTATGAATATCTGCTGCCACTTGAAAATCAAACCTAATTTCAACTGACCTGAATATTTAAAAAGTTAGTCAATCAGTGAAAAGTAGTGGCCAGTCCCTAAGTGGGAGTTTGACACCTGGCATTTCCACCTACTCTATCAGCTGTTACCGTCGTTGGCCGAAACTTCTTGGATGCGCCGGAACACAAAAGCTCAGTCAAAGCTATAGTGGCTGGGTATTATATATCCACTCACTATTTTCCTCAATAAGGAATAGAGCTGCACTACCCAGGTGCGGCTATCTAACTAGAACATAAAAACTTCTGCAGAATATCTTGAAAAGTCTGTATATCTAACTGAAGATGCAAAATTCTCCATACTTATATCATGCTCCACTATTCCACTGCAATATATCGGTGAAGAATAAGCCAGAGATGGTATAACTTTTGTTTCGAACATCTAGCAAGATGCACCAAATTTATAATTTAATTTTATGCTGTTTAAATTGAGCCAGATAATTACTGTCCAGAAATTAAGAAATATATTTCTGACGTGTGAAGTAAGTTTGATGATCTACTGGGTTTCCAATTTATTTGTGTATATATTTCATCCCACCAGTGATGCAAAACGTGATTTGAAGTTAAGAATATCGTTGAATACTTGGTGCAGAGCCTTTGTTTGAAACATTTTGTGGCATGCAGATAGAGGAACTCTTTTCAGTGAGCTACAAATTTAGTTACGTATGTATAAGGCAACTATAAAATGTAGTGATATCTCAGCCTCCAAACACTGCATAGTGACCTTTTCAAAAGTAAAATATCCTGTATGCTGGAAACATGGCTTTAGAAAGTGTGTAGTAGTTTATATTCCACTACATGGAGTAATAACAATGTCATTGCTTGAAGGCCCAACATCTCTTATATTGTAAAGCACACTCACACACACACACACACACACACTATAAAAACAATTTAATAATCCTCTTGAAATTTGAGGCTGAAGCCTTTGCTTTTTTGGTTCCATCACTGTGTTTGGTGAAACACGTACATAAAATATTCCAGCTAAATGCCGACTCCACGCTTGAATATTTTGGTCAGTATTTTTAGTATTTTGCAACAGTGTTTGTAAGACAAGATCAGAAGCCGTTCCAAAATATGAAAAGGGTGCACAAATTTAAATTTTTGGCTTTCTCTAGGTTTACTCCAAGATTTGACTTGCAAATACTAATGTAAAATAGTAACCTAATGGTGGCCATAAAGGGGATGTGTAGTGCCTCACATTTCTGCCTTCGTCATTGAGAAATGCTGATGCGGGACAGTTGCTGGTGGTGTGACGATTGCCCTTTATTTACTTTTTATTTTTTGTGGATTTTTTTTTTTATAAATAAAAGCAGTGTGATCGGTTCATACCATATTAGTTTTATTTCTCCAACATATCTGTATATGTGAACAATGTATAATGGAAAAAAGTTTGGGTGGCTGCGACATACCATACATTGCCACTATATCATGTTAGTGTTTATCGCTAACCACGTGTCTGCTGGTTATGAAAGCTGCTCTGGTTATAAAATAAATCTTTCTCTATGATGATGATGCCCAGAGTCTGTAGGTGACCCATGCAGTAGTGTCTTGCCATATTGCAAATATTCTTAAAGTTATCCCTACATTGAGGTTAGCGTTGTAATAATTAATGATTGGAGAAGAGCATGTTAAACAAGACAAGTAAGAAAATTTTCTAAACAACCCTGAGAATATATTAGGCATGGTGATCATTGTATTAAATGGGTCAGAGATTTCCTTGGGGACCAAACCTGTGCACATTAAGAAAATATTCCTTTATTTATGTTTTACAATAGCCTTTACTTTTTTTTTCTTGCAGTGAAATGTTGCAAGAAATCCCAGACTTTGCTCACTGTTCCCAAACTTTGGCAGCTAAAGTTTATTCAATGAAACTCCTGAAAAAAGTGTATTGGTAACTAAAGTCAAACATGTTTGTAACTATCATGTGCCTTAAATAAATCTTTCATGATAGATATGAGCAAAGTGGAAAAAATCTGCAGAAGGTTTTTAATCCTCCCCTCTCATTCTTTGCAACATTGTATTGTGTTAAGCCAGTGGGTTGACATGTATTTAGACTGTAATATAATATTTCTGAAGAGGAAAACATTGGTTTTAAAGTGCTTGTTAGGTGAAAAGCTTTGATTTTTTTTTAAAAAAATTCTCCCCAAAGTGATATATAATCAGAATGAAAGAACGAATTGAGATATCATTGTCTATTCTATGCTGATGTTTTACTAATCTGGATAGATTTGATGCCTGTTAAGTACCAGGTGTGAATAGATGACAAGCTTGACCTGTTTTCAATAAACCATGCCTGGACCAAACATTCCATGTGATCTTGTTCTATGTTCTTTGGACTGCACCAAATAGGAGGCTTCTGTGAACTCCCATTCTCAATAGAACAGACTATATGAAGGCATAACACTACCTCTAGAAATGATGACTTTTTTCTCCTTACCTTGTAGTTCTCATGTCTAATAACACTGTTTTATTAAGCCATGTTCATCTGGTAATAAATGTTATATATGGTCAAGTCCTATGAGTTAAGGTTCAATTTACGCTACATTTTTCTATACATGGAAATATATGTTTGGAACCCAAAATCTGGTGTATTGATGTATATTGTTCTTTTTACTTCTATAGTGCAGACATATTGGACTCCTATTTCCTTTTTTTGTCTGTAAAGACAGTTCAGCAGGATTTGAGTGCTTGATTACTACTTCAATGAAGGAAAGTAATTCACAAGATACTACTTTTTTTTTTCAGCAGTTTCCAAAAATTGTGGTAAAATAGCTAAATTTTTTCCATGCTTTTGCAAAAATATGGCAGAAAATGCATTGTAAGAGCTCTAGCAGTACAATAGAGCTGTCTGCGTACTGTGTCCAAGCCTACAAAGCAAAGATGACTTGAGCAATACAAAACAGTGTCTGGCTAAACTGACAACCAAAAACTGGAATATTTCAATATAGATTTGTATATGAACAGTGACATAAAAGATAACACTGCTGTATTCAAACCTGGCTTCAATATATTGCATCACTTTTTTGCTTACACCTTTTGTTTTGGTTTTATCATATGTCCATAGAAAATGTTGTGCACACCTCAATAAATACATATTAGATACAATTACCCATGTATAAGTGAACTGGGAAAACGAGGCTAAAGGCAATAGATATAAAATTATTTTTAATGAAAATATATTAAAAAAATACATATACAACAGGAAATATTCATATAAAACAATATGTGCTGAGAACAAAACTATAGGCTGGACAGAAAATCATGCAAAATGTCTAAAGATGTATCATAACATCTAAAGCTGAGGAATGTACCAAAACGAGAATGTAACATAAATATAGAATAATAGCAATATACAGAAAAGGGAAACGTGAAAACTAATTTCCTACGTCCCTATATGACACATACCGCTTCAAGAAAAAATGCTATAACTCCCTCCATATACCACTAATCAGCTATGCAAATGATAGCATGGCAAAGCAACTAGTAAATGCCTCTGAGAGCTGCAATCCTGTCAAGCTAATGCAAAATAACAGGTATACGCACAGCCAGCAAAACATGGAAACATGGAAAATAATTTCCTATGTACACTGAAACATTTTCAAAATAAATATACAAGTCTCATGAAGCAAGCTTGCTAAAGCGGATGTGGTTAGAGGGGCACAAGTAAAAAAACCCAAGGTACCAATAATAACCCAAGCATTTGATGCAAATATGCACGGTGCAGTGCTAAAGTGAACCGTGCATGAGAATCTGTAAACTCACATGGATAAGTGTCCTATGCCAATAATGTTCCACAGCGACCCCGACAGCGCCGTTTCGCCTGACCGGCTTCCTCAAATAGGGGGCGTAGGTGTCTAAAGCTCACTATTTTCTCCTTATATATCTGCCAACACAGCTGTAACGCGCGTCTGTGTGAGTAACATGAAGCGGCGCATGCGTTGATCTCTGGACGTCACCATGGAAAAAGTGACTTCCGGAACCCCGCGCTTGGAACGCGAGCGTGGAACGCTTCGCCTTCCTGTTTGCACGGAGCTAGAAGCCACCGGGACGTCACTGACCGGCGCATGCGCAAACCGCACACAGAAGCCGAACGCCGTATATCAGCATCATGTTACTCACACAGACGCGCGTTACAGCTGTGTTGGCAGATATATAAGGAGAAAATAGTGAGCTTTAGACACCTACGCCCCCTATTTGAGGAAGCCGGTCAGGCGAAACGGCGCTGTCGGGGTCGCTGTGGAACATTATTGGCATAGGACACTTATCCATGTGAGTTTACAGATTCTCATGCACGGTTCACTTTAGCACTGCACCGTGCATATTTGCATCAAATGCTTGGGTTATTATTGGTACCTTGGGTTTTTTTACTTGTGCCCCTCTAACCACATCCGCTTTAGCAAGCTTGCTTCATGAGACTTGTATATTTATTTTGAAAATGTTTCAGTGTACATAGGAAATTATTTTCCATGTTTCCATGTTTTGCTGGCTGTGCGTATACCTGTTATTTTGCATTAGCTTGACAGGATTGCAGCTCTCAGAGGCATTTACTAGTTGCTTTGCCATGCTATCATTTGCATAGCTGATTAGTGGTATATGGAGGGAGTTATAGCATTTTTTCTTGAAGCGGTATGTGTCATATAGGGACGTAGGAAATTAGTTTTCACGTTTCCCTTTTCTGTATATTGCTATTATTCTATATTTATGTTACATTCTCGTTTTGGTACATTCCTCAGCTTTAGATGTTATGATACATCTTTAGACATTTTGCATGATTTTCTGTCCAGCCTATAGTTTTGTTCTCAGCACATATTGTTTTATATGAATATTTCCTGTTGTATATGTATTTTTTTAATATATTTTCATTAAAAATAATTTTATATCTATTGCCTTTAGCCTCGTTTTCCCAGTTCACTTATACATGGGTAATTGTATCTAACACCTTTTGTTTTGGCCTGATTAAACACTGACCTAAAATAATGATATATGTTTATCTTTGTTTTATAGCCACTCCTATTTGTGGCTTGCAAATACCGATCAGATATGAATTTTTCAATTATAGTGTTTCTCATTGTAGTTTCTGCTTTTGTCCATATTCATTCAAGCGTATTACACTTCATGCCTGCTTTGGTGGTGGGAAGCAAAGTTACAGCGTCATAGATACATATGAGACTGTAAGTAAAGGTTCGGAGCCCCGTGATCAAGCTATGTGTTGCTGTTTGTACAGTATACAGACCTTGTAATCCATTGAACTCAGCCTTTGGCTTTCAAAGTTTACGAAAAATACTGACCAAAAACTTCCCTGTGAATAGGGTTAAGGGCTTGGCAACCTAGAGGGATGTTGTGTTCTGTAGAATAAACTTTATTCTTCTACTG
Source organism: Ranitomeya variabilis (assembly GCF_051348905.1). Lineage (NCBI taxonomy): Eukaryota > Metazoa > Chordata > Amphibia > Anura > Dendrobatidae > Ranitomeya > Ranitomeya variabilis. The sequence continues at coordinate 259,421,281 of NC_135232.1, forward strand.
GTTGAACTAACCCCTGGATGTAGCACAACCGTTGATGGATGTTACCAACTCCAGCCTTAGCTTGTTGACCGATCCTACTAAAATGGATGTTCATCTATTTAACATTTTTAGGCAGTTTATTGTTGAGCAGACCCTATACCAGCCAAATTGCTACCTTTTGCAGTCAGCGAATTTTTGACATTAAGTGCTCAACATACTATTTGAATGATGCTCCACTGAATATCTATACACTAGGGCAGTCTGAGCACAGAGCTTGTGCTAATTTGTAGTATTTGATATATATAGTGCAAACTTACTGTTGAATTGCTGAAATTCGAACTACTTTCTTTCAAAAACAAGAGTAAATCTTTTAAAAGCAAGCAAATCTGATAAATGAGTAGAGGAGATTGAACAGACTGATGACTTAATACCTAGAGCTGTAGTAGGTTCAACCAGAGGTGAAAGGTTTAAATAAATGAGTTTACAATCTGTGAAAATAGTGGTGACTAGGGATGAGCGAGCATTAAAATGCTTGGATGCTTGTTACTCAAAATGAGCAATTCCTAATACTCGGATGTTTGTTTTGAGTACCGAGTTTAATGGGAATCAATGGGAAATCTGAGTTTTTCCAGCAGACCCTACAAGGAGGTCTGGGTGGCAGTAAAAATGTTGAAATGGATGGGAAAAGTGCTGAATGGAAGGAGAACAGCATGGGGGAAAGCTTTAGAAGCATCTCTGACTCCCAGATCCCTGCTGAGAACAATGATGTCACATTTTTACTCCACTTTAAGGAATGACAAAACATTCAAATGAACTAGGAATTAGAGTTTACAGGAAATAAATATTTAACATTGTTTCCTGAATAATGACTTTAAAAGGGATTCTTTTAAAAAATTTAAGTTAACCAAAATTGAGATTATTAAAAATTGTAAATTTCAGTGTAATTTATGAAGGAAGCAAGAAGTGCCAAAAACTTGATGAAAAGGGACTCCTGTATTAAACACTAAGTGCAAAGCCTGCCAAAAATTACAAGCAGGGTAATCCATACACCCTTGAAGGCACCAACTGTAGTGCGTCATTAAAATATTAAGAAAGTAGTGTTATGATAATCCTACACTCATAAAGGCTCTACTACGCAGAATGCAAAGCCAGAAAAAAAAATTATAAGGAGTGTCATCCTTACACCCTTGAAGGTACCAACTGAAGTGCATCATAAAAATTAAATTGTAGTTGTGGCACTTCTACACTCAAAAGCTTTGCACACAGTGCAAAGCCAGGAACAAATTATTAGGAGGGTAATAATCATGCATAGACCCTTGAAGACAACAACATTCAAATATTGAAGATTAAAAACACTATGTGCTGCTGTCATCTGGTGGTGTGGAAAAGTCAGGGCTAATCCAGGCTTTGTTCATTTTTATCAGTGCGCTTGTCAGAATTTTCTGTTGACAGCCGAAAGGACCTGACTCCCCTTGTGGCACTAAAAACGCGCTCAGACAACACTAGCAGAAGGGCAGCACACCTGCAAGACAGAGGGACAGCTCATGCCAGGTGTCCAGCTTTGAGAACCAATTATTGAAGGTCACAGAGGCATTGGGGAGTACGTTGGTTTTGTCTGCCAGGTATTGCTTGACCATCTTTAAAAACTTTTCCCTTCTTGTCAAAAATATCCAGAAATGAAGGAATAGACGCTGGCAGGGTGTGATGAAATTGGCCCAGGTCTTTCATAGTGTACTTGGTGTGTATCTCCCTTGTCTCAGCTTGCCCCCTGCGTTAGCGTTGTCTGATGGAAATTTTTTTTTAAATATTTTCCACACTGACCTTATATAGCACCATTTTAGTAGACCTCTCTGCCACTGGTAGGAGAGATGAAGAGTTCTCCTTGTAGAACAACCAGTACTTTTTTTTTTAACCTCTTTACATCGTCGAGCGTAATAGTACACCAATGTCTGACACCCTCCCTTTGATGTGGGCTCCGGTGGTGAGCCCACATCTTTCCCAGCACATGTCAGCTGTTTTGAACAGCTGACATATGCCCGGAGCAGCCGCAGGTGGAATTGCAATCCACCTGCGGATATTAAACTGTTAAATGCCGCTGTTAAACGCTGACAGCGGCATTTAACATGCGCTTCTGGCAATTGTGCCGGAAATCCGCCCATCGGTGACCCCCCTGTCATGTGATCTCGGGTCACCGATAGGATGGCATGACAACCAGAGGTGTCCTGGAGACCTCTATGGTTGTCACTGACAGCTTGCTGTGAGCGCTGCCCAGTGGTCGGGGCTCATAGCAAGTAATTCAGCTACATACAGGCGAACTGATCATTGCCTGTATGCAGCAGAGCCGATCAGGTTATGGCAGCTTCTAGTCTTCCATGGAGACTATTAAAGCGTATCAAGTTTAGAAGAAAAAAAAACGTTTTTAAAAATATTAAAAAAAAAAAGTTCAAATCACCTCCCCCATTCAAAATGAAACCATAATATTAAACATACAAATATTTGGTATCTCCACATTCAGAATTGCCCAATCTATCAATTAAAAAAAAAAAGGATTAACCTGATCGGTGAACGGCGTAGTGAGAAAAAAGTCAAAATGCCACAATTATGTTTTTTGGTCACCGCAACATTGCATTAAAATGCAATAACGGGCGATCAAAAAGTCGTATCAGCACCAAAATGGTATAATTAAAAACATCAGCCCAGTGCACAAAAAATAAGCCCTCACCAAACCCGAGATCACTAAAAATGGAGACATTTATGGGTATCAGAAAATGTTGTAATTTTTTTTTTTTTTACCAAAGTTTGGAATTTTTTTTTCACCACTTAGATAAAAAATAACCTAGACATGTTTGGTGTCTATGAACTCGTAATGACCTAGAGAATCATGAAATGCGGGATTGCACTTTTTTTTTTGCAATTTCACCACACTTGGAATTTTTTTCTCGTTTTCTAGTACACAACATGGTAAAGCCAATGGTGTTGTGCAACAGTACAACTCGTCCCGAAAAAAGAAAACCTCACATGACCATTTTAACCAAATAATTAAAAAAACTATGGCTCTGGGAAGAAGGGGAGCAAAAAATGAAAATGCAAAATCAAAAATTCCTCTGGTCGTTAAAGGGTAACTAAGATGAATGTAACACGAGGGTCACGGGAAAGGCAACGGTACATAAAGTTGGCCGTATGTGTCAAGCTCCCTACAGCCAACAATTCACTGTCTCCACCATGATGTCTACTCTCAATCTCTTCCTCCTCCATCTCTTCCTCATTTCCCTCCTCAGCCCATCCACGTCGGAGAGACTGGTCCAAACTTATGTGGGTGCTAGCCTTTGTTTCTCCTCAACCTCCACCTCCTCATTGTTTCCTGATCTCCGCTGAACAGATGAGATGAGGCTGAGTTGGGTAGTATCTCCCGGTCTCATGTCTTCCTCCATCTCCACCTGGTACGCATGCAAAGCTTCAGCTTTAATTGTGAGCAACGACTGTTTAAGTAGGCACAGAAGCAGGATCATTGTGATCATTATGGTGCAATCTTTGTGGAGTCCTCAAAGTCTTGTAGAGCTGCACAAATGTTAGACATCCATGCCAACTCTTCAGTTATGGGTGGAGGCTGCCCAGAATACTGACGGTCGTGTTGGAGCTGGTATTTGACAACTGGCCTCTGCTGCTCACAGTCTTGCAAGCATGTGCAGTGTGGATTTCCAGCACATGGTGATGTTGCACAACAGTCGCTAAGCTGGCACTTGCATGCACTGCTGCAGCACTGCCAGAGCCATGGCAGCTGTAGCCGACTTTAGGAAATGTGCGCTAATGCTACATACCTTGACCAAAAGCTCTGGCAAATCATGAGGGGATTTCAGAAACTGCTTAACCACCAAGTTTAACACATTGGCCAAGCATGGTACATGTGAGTTTGCGAAGCTTCGCCCCCGCCACCAGGTTTCGGCTATTATCACACACAGCTATGCCTCACTGGTGATTCAGCGGTGAGAGCCACAGATCTCTCTGGTCTGTTTTTTCATTTCAATAACTGACCAAGTATGCGGTTTGCCTCTTAGACAAATCAGTTTCAGCAGAGCCTGTTGCTGCTTCATTGAGGCAGTGCTGCAGAGCTTCCAGCTGATGTGGACTATGAGATACCAAATCTGAGATGGAGGTGCTGGAGAAGGGGGCAGGAACTGGTGTAGGAAGCACAGGAAACCATGATAGAAGTAGGGCCAGCAATCTTCGGTGTCTGTTGCACATGTGCCATACCAGGGTGGGACTCAGCCCCAGCCTCCACTATGTTCACCCAGTGTGCCATCAGGGAAATGTAACGTCCCTGGCCACAAGCACTTGTCCACACTTCTTTTGTGAAATTTACAATCCCAGTAACTGTTAAGTACACATGTGGTGTTCTTTAACACATGCTAGTACAAGGCGTGTACTCCATACCTGAGAAATGGTGGCTGGGGACCGAGTACCAAGAAACTGCTGCCGCCATGAGTTGCTAGAAATCCTCGGTGCCTACAAGCCTAAACTGCAACTGTTCCAAGCAGTCTGGAAATGTGCCCCTTTAGCATTTAGGCCTGTGGGTGGCTGGAAACTTTTATTTTTTTATTCCAAGGCCTGGGGTAGGGACAGCTGAATGCTCTGCTGGGACAAGTTTTTGGAAGTGCCTGATTATGGTGCATCAGAATGTGCAAGGACATGTGCAGGGCGGAAGGCATCTGCGTCAGTGTCATGGACAGGGGATTGGGAAGCATCTAGCACAGGGGAAGAGGCAGTGGTGTCACCCGCTGGCACAAATTTTTAAACCAGGCTGGTGGTGGTTGGGCTCTTAGTGGTCAGGCCCCTGCTGCTCTTGGCATGGCACAGGTTGCAAGTTAACTTTTTTTTTTTTTTGTCTATGAACTCTTTAAAAATGTTCCAGTATGGGGAACATCTAATTCTTTCATGGAAAAATTCATGTGTTGTTGCTCTGCAGAATAGTTGCCCACCTTCTCCTTCTGGTCAGCTTAATGCCTTTTCATGCCTGTCTCGATACTCCCGATCCCTCCCCCTCAGCACTACTGGCCTCGCTCTGCATGCCAACTTCCCAGGTTGGGTCAGTGACTTCATTATCCACCATTTTGTTTTCCACTGCCGCACCCTGGTCCTCCTGACATGGTGACTTAACAACCTGACTTATTGGCAACTGTCTTATCATACTATTCCCCACCATCTTCTTAACACCGAGACTGTTCTCTTAAGTTTTGTGCATCACTAAACAGCATCTCCTCCTGTCCCTCTTGGAACATGCAGGGTGAGAGGTCACAGTCAAGAAATGATGTTAAGAGCTTTTTGGAGTGTCCTAGTGTGGGATCACTGGTCTCCTGGGACTCAACATGATGGGAGGAAGGGGGATCAAGGTGAAGATTAAGTGATCCAGACCGTTGACTGGTGAGACTGGAGCGTGTGGAAGACTGGGTGGTGCTGGCAAGCATTCCAGATGCATTATCTGTTACCTAACTGTCCACTTGTTCGCACTGATATGGCTTCAGAGGTGGTGTACCGTGCCTCCTTGCAAATTGGGACAGGAAGCTATGTAGAATCCTAGACTGTTAGAGTTGGAAGGGATCTCCAGGGTCATGTCCAACCCCCTGCTCAAAGCAAGATTCACTAAACCATCGCAGACAGGAATTTCCATATGAAAATAAGGATGATCCCTCTACACACTGACATCCCTTCAGATATTTGTAGACTGCTATTAAGTCTCTTAGCCTTCTTTTTTTTTGCAAGCTAAACATTCCCAGATCCTTTAACAGTTCCTTGTAGGACATACTTTGCAGTCAGCTCACCATCCTGGTAGCTCTTCTCTGAACTTGCTCCAGTTTTTCAATGTCTTTTTTTTTTAAATGTGCCCAGAACAGGACAAAGGATTCCAGATGCGGCCTGACCAAGGAGGGGTAGAGGGGGGATAATTACTTCACGTGATGTAGACTCTATGCTTCTCTTAATACATCCTAGAACTGTTTGCCTTTTTTGCTGCTGCATCACACTAACTCATGTTCAGTCTGTGATCTGTTAGTATATCCACGTCTTTCACACAGGCTGTTACTTAGTCCTATTCCTCCTATTCTATAGATGTAATTTTTGTTTTTCTTGCCCAGATGTACAATCTTGCATTTCTCTCTTCTTTGTTATATACCATTCTATTAGTCACTGCCTATTGTTCAATCTTATCTGGATCCTTCTCATTCTTTCTCTGTCATCTCTAGTGTTAGCTCACCCTCTAAAGGCTGAGTCACACATAACGATATTGTTAACGATATCGTTGCAACGTCACGCTTTTGGTGACGTAAGCAACGATCCCACTAACGATCTCGTTATGTGTGACAGCGACCAACGATCAGGCCCCTGCTGGGAGATCGTTGGTCGATGGGAATGATCAGGACCTTTTTTTGGTCGCTGATCACCCGCTGTCATCGCTGGATCGGCGTGTGTGACGCCGATCCAGCGATGTGTTCACTTAGTAACCCGATGTTTACCCTGGTTACAAGTGCAGGGCCACGCTTATTAACCCGATATTTACCCTGGTTACCATTGTAAAAGTTAAAAAAAAACAAAAAAAAAAAACACTACATACTCACATTCTGATGTCTGTCACGTCCCCCTGGCGTCCACAGGGTTGACTGTGTCAGCACCGGCCATAAAGCAGAGCACAGCAGTGACGTCACCGCTGTGCTCTGCTTTACGGCCGGCGCTGACACATTCAGTGCAGGGAAGCTCTCGGCAGCAGCGCGTGCATTACCAGCGCTCCTGCCGAAAGCAGTTTTAACCCTGTGGACGCCGGGGGACGTGACAGACATCAGAATGTGAGTATGTACTGTTTTTTTTAAAACTCTTACAATGGTAACCAGTGTAAATATCGGGTTACTAAGCGCGGCCCTGCACTTAGTAACCCGATGTTTACCCTGGTTACCCGGGTGCTGCAGGGGGACTTCGGCATCGTTGAAGACAGTTTCAACAATGCCGAAGTCGTTCCCCTGATCGTTGGTCGCTGGAGAGAGCTGTCTGTGTGACAGCTGCCCAGCGACCACACAACGACTTGGCAACGATCACGGCCAGGTCGTATCGCTGGTTGTGATCGTTGGTAAGTCGTTTAGTGTAACGGTACCTTTAGCTTTGCATTGTCTGCAAATTTGATTAGCTTGCATTCAGTTCCCTTTTCTAGATCATTTATAAAAATGTTGAACACTGGGGCCAGGACAAAGCCTTGTGGTACTCCACTTGAAACACACTTCCAGTTGGATGTGCAACCATTTATTACCACTCTTTGAGTACGATCACTGAGCCAGTTGTTAATCCCATAGTTGGTCACTTTTTTTCAATAAGGGTAGTTTGAGATACTTTATCAAATGCTTTACTGAAGTCGAGATATACAGTGGGTACGGAAAGTATTCAGAGCCTGTTAAATTTTTCAGTCTGTTTCATTGCAGCAATTTGGTAAATTAAAAAAAAAAAACTTTTTTCACATTAATGTACACTCTGCATCTCATCTTGATTGAAAAAAAAAACAAATGTAGACATTTTTGCAAATTTATTAAAAAGGAAAACTGAAATGTCACATGGTCATAAGTATTCAGACCCTTTGTTCAGTATTGTGTAGAATCACCCTTTTGAGCTAGTACAGCCATGAGTCTTCTTGGGAATGATGCAACAAGTTTTTCACACCTGGATTTGGGAATCCTCTGCCATTCTTCCTTACTGATTCTCTCCAGTTCCGTCAGGTTGGATGGCGCTGAGAAATAAGGGTATAGCACCCCCCAGCGTTGGAATTTCTCCGGGGTCTTGGCATTGCGCCCACCGAGATCTGCCGGCCGTCAACCGGCAGCAATAGGAAATTTTTCCTATTGGTTCATTGTGATAGGGTCTATCACAGTGATCATAATACAAAATAGTAAATCAAACCTCCCTTTATTACCCCCTTAGTTAGGTAAAAATAATAAAAAAAATTTATTTTCATTCTTCCGTTAGGGTTATAGTTGAGGTTACAGCTAGTTTTACGGTTGGGGCTAGAGTTATGGTTCGGGTTATAGGTAGGGTTAGGGTTGAGGCTGGGGCTAAAGTTAGGGTTGGGGCTCAAGTTAGGATTTGGCTAAAGTTGGGGTTGTGGTTATGGTTGGGATTACGATTAGGGTTGTGGTTAGGGATAAGGTTGGGATTAAAGTTAGGGGTGTGTTGGAGTTAGAATTGGGGGGTTCCACTGTTTAGTTACATCAGGGGATCTCCAAACACGACATGGCACCGCCATTGATTTCGGCCAATTTTGCGTTCAAAAAGTCAAATTGTGCTCTCTCCATTCTGAGTCCTGCCATGCACCCAGTGGCTTTCCCCCACATACGGGGTATTGGCATACTCAGGAGAAAATGGACCACAAAATTTGTTTTGCAATTTTTCCTGATACCCTTGTGAAAATAATAAAAAAAAATGGTTCCAAAATAATTTTGTGAAAAAAGTAAAATGTTAATTTTTTTCCTTCTCCACTGATTTAGTTCTCGTGAAGCACCTGAAGGGTTAATCAACTTATTGAATGTGGTTTTGCGCACCTTGAAGAGTGCAGGTTTTTAGAATGGTATCACTTTTTGGGGTATTTTCTGTTATATTGACCCCCAAGCTCGCTTCAAATATGAGGTGGTCCCTAAAAAAAAATGGTTTTGTAAATTTTGTTGGAAAAATGAGAAATCGCTGGTCAACTTTTAACCCTTATAACACCCTAACAAAAAAGTTTCCAAAATTGTGCTGATGTAAAGTTGACAGGTGGGAAATATTATTTATTAACTATTTTGTGTGACACCACTCTCTGATTTATGAGTACAAAAATGAAAAGTTTTAAAATTGCAAAATTTGCCAAATTTCTGCTATTTTCATAAATAAACGCAAGATATAAAATAAATTTTACCAATAACATGAAATACAATATGTCACGAAAAAACAGTGTCAGAATTAGTTGGATACGTTGAAGCGTTCCAGAGCTATAACTTCATAAATTGGCAGTGGTCAGAATTGTAAACATTGGCTCTATCACTAAGGGGTTAAAGTATCCCATGATCACTGTTATTTTTTTCAGAACACAGACATCTGATGTAAAAAAGAGTTCATCCATCTCTTCAGTCTATGTAGCCTATAGTAAACACCTATAATAGTGTTCTTTCTGTTCTCTCTTTGTATTCTTACCCAAACCATTTTTGCAGAGCTACCATTCTCAGAAGCTTGGATCTCTGTGGAGATAAAAGTTTTCCTAACATACAATGCAACACCTGGCCGTGTATTTCCCATCCCATATTGCTCTAGTTTAAAGCTCTCCTGATGAGTTTAGCAAAGTGTCTAAGTACAGGTGCTTCTCAAAAATTAGAATATCAAAAAGTTAATTTATTTGTTCTTCAATACAAAATGTGATACTCATATAGAGTAATTGCCGAGTGATCTATTTCAAGTGTTTATTTCTGTTAATGTTGATAATTATGGCTTGCAGCCAATGAAAACTCAGAAGTCATCTCAGTAAATTAGACTAACAAAAAACACCTGCAAATGCTTTAGAAAGGTCCCTTAGTCTGTTTTAGTAGGCTTCACAATGAGGAAGACTGCTGACTCGACAGATGTCCAAAAGGCAGTCATTGACTGCATAAGGAGGGTAAGCTACAAAAGGTCATTGCTAAAGAAACTGGCTGTTCAGAGTGCTGTATCCAAGCATATTAATGGAAAGTTGAGTGGAAGGAAAAAGTGTAGTAGAAAAAGGTGCACAAGCAACCGGGATAACCGCAGCCTTGAAATGATTAAGAAAAAGACATTAAAAATTTTTGGGGAGATTCACAAGGAGTGGACTGCTGCTGGAGTCATTGCTTCAAGAGCCACCACACACAGACGTATCCAGGACATGGGCTACAAGTGTCGCATTCATTGTGTCAAGCCATTCATGACCAATAGACCACGCCAGAAGCTTCTTACCTGAGCCAAGGAAAAAAAGAACTGGACTGTTGCTCAGTGGTCCAAGGTGTTGTTTTCAGATGAAAGTAAATTTTGAATTTCATTTGGAAATCAAGGTTCGAGAGTCTGGAGGAAGAGTGGAGAGGCACACAATCCAAGCTGCTTGAGGTCTAGTGTGAAGTTTCCACAATCAGAGATAGTTTGGGGAGCCATGTCATCTGCTGGTGTAGGTCCACTGTGTTTTATCAAGACCAAAGTCCGCTCAGCAGTCTACCAAGAAATTTTAGAGCACTTCATGCTTCTCTTTGCCAACAAGCTTTTTGGAAATGGAAATTTAATTTTCCAGCAGAACTGTCCACAGTGCCAAAAGTACCAATACCTGGTTTAAAAACAACAGTATCACTGGGCGTCATTGGCCAGCAAACTCATCTGACCTTAACCCCATAGAGAATCTGTGGGATATTGTCAAGAGGAAGATAACAGACACTGGATCCAACAATGCAAACGAGCTGAAGGTTGCTATCAAAGCAACCTAGGCTTCTGTAAGACCTCAGCAGTGCCACAGGCTGATCACCTCCATCCCACGCCACATTGATGCAAAAGGAGCCCCGAGTAAGGCTACTTTCACACATCAGTTTGTTTGTTTCAGGCACAATCCGGCAAATTTTGCAAAACAACGGATCCGTCGCAAATAGTGAAAAACTGAAGTGAGGGATCCGTTTTTCTGCTGGATCCGTTTTTTTGTTTTTCACCCGGGAATACAGTGACTTCCTGTTCCAGGTGGGAGAGGGAGAGTGATTCCAGAATGGAAAATGCATGATTTTTGTTAAAAAAGTGGATCTGGATGCCATTTAAACCTGTGTTTCATACGTTTTTGGCTGGATCAGTCGTTGTGCGGTTTTCCGCCGGACACAAAAAACGTTGCACTGGACGTTTTCTCTGTCCTCCAGAAAACTAATTTTTTACAGATCCAGCAAAAAACGGATGAAACGTTGGGACATTAGGCGCAATCCGGAGCTAATACAACTCTATGAGGAAAAAAAACGGATCCGGTGGGAAAAAAAGGATACTTTTTTCTTACAAATTCGCCGGATTGTGCCTGATTAAAAAAAAACTGATGTGTGAAACTAGCCTAAGTATTGAGTGCATTTACTGAACATACATTTCAGATTTTAAAATCTTTTTTTCAAGCTGATGTTAGAAAGTATTCTAGTTTACTGAGATAATGACTTTTGGGTTTTCATTGGCTGTAAGCCATAAACATTAACAGAAATAAACACATGAAATACATCACTCTATTTGTAACAACTCTATAATATGAATTTCACTTTTTGTATTGAATAACTGAAATTACCGTATTTTTCGCTTTGTAAGATGCTCCGGATTATAAGACGCACCCCAAATTTTGAGAAAAATAGGAAAAAACTTTTTTTAATAAATTGGGGGGGCTTCTTATAATCCATGCGTCTTATTGCTTACCAGGGGTTGTGGCTGCGGTGGATCAGGGTCCCAGGGTCGTTGCTGGAGGCAGGAGTGGAGCATTGCTGCAGGCTGGGATGATGGGGTCTGCAGGGGGGCTTCGGTGCTGCAGGCTGGGATGAGGGGTGCTGCAGGGGGCTCTGGTGCTGCAGGCTGTCTCCGGTGCTGTAGGGCTGTCTCCAGGGCTGTCTCCGGTGCTGCGGGGGGCTCTGGCGACATTTTGTGAAAGACCAGAGCCCCCAGCAGTTCGTCCATGCGTTCCTGTATGACTGACTCCGGGAAAATGCCCGCCGGAATCTCGAGAGATGAGATCTCAGTGCTGAAATATCATCTCCCGAGATTCCGGCGGCCATTTTCCCGGAGTCAGTCATACTGGAACTAACTCCGGGAAAATGGGCGCCGGAATCTCGAGAGATGAGATCTCAGCGCTGAAATCTCATCTCCCGAGATTCCAGCGCCCATTTTCCCAGAGTTAGTCATACTGGAACGCATGGACGAACTGCCGGGGGGCTCTGGTCTTTCACAAAATGTCGCCAGAGCCCCCCGCAGCACCGGAGCCTCCAGCATCACCCGGGGCAGCAGCGGACAACCGCCGACAGCGGCAGCGGCGGCGGGCAGGAACCGGCGGCGGGCGGTAACGGCAGCGGACACCCCCTCATCCCAGCCTGTAATGGTAAGCGGTATATCCGCTTTGTTAGACGCACCCACATTTCCCCCCCAAATTTGGGGGAAATAAAGTGCGTCTTACAAAGCGTAAAATACGGTAATTAACTTTTTGATCATATTCTAATTTTGTGAGAAGCACCTGTATGTGTTTTCCTGTTTTCATAAGGTGCAGCCCATCTCTAGCAAGGAGTCTTTCATGCAGTTAATCCACTTCATGGTCAAGAAGCCCAAAACATTGCTTATTGCACCATCGACCGAATCCTGTTCAATCTACTTGGTCCATGTCCATCCACTGGGAGGATGGATGAGAAGATAACGTGCACTCCCAGTTTCTTCACTTTCCGTCCTATGTCTTCAAAGTCTCTGCATATAGTCTTTACTTCCTTTTTTTGCTGTGTCATTTGATCCTACGTGTATTGGTAGGCTTAGGCCTCTTTCACACTTCCGTCTTTCAGCTCCCGTCACAATCCGTCGCTTATTGAGAATGCAGGATCCTGCAAAAAAATTTGCAGGATCCTGCATTTTCTCATAGACTTGTATTAGCGACAGATTGTGACAGATGGCCATCCGTTTCATCCATCTTTCACTGGATCCGGCATAAAAAAACAGTCCGTCAGGCAGAGAAAACGTTCAGAGGAATGTTTTTTTCTGCACGTCGGAAAATCGGTCAGCGACGCATCCTGCGCTGCCCGTCACTGGCTACAATAGTAACCTATGGGCGCAGGATGCGTCGCAGCCTGTGAAAAGCAGGAATCTAGCGACGGGTCCCGCCTTTTTAAAGAGAGCATGCGTGGAAGAATTTCCCATCAGGGAAATTCTCTCTCGCTCGCTCTTTCTCTTTTTACTATTGATGCTGCCTATGCAGCATCAATAGTAACAAAATATAATGTTAAAAATAATAATAAAAAAAAAAAAATCGCAATATTCTCACGTACCGGCGTTCCCGCGCAGCGTCACCAATGTTCCCGGCAGCTAGCGTTACTTCCTAGTAATACATTGCGAAATCTCGCGAGAAGTAACGCTAGCTGCCGGGAACATCGGTGACGCTGCGCGGGAACGCCGGTAGGTGAGAATACTGCGATTTTTTTTTTTTTATTATTATTATTATTTTTAACAATAATAAAAAAATAATAATAATAAATTTCCGCTGCGAAGATGCATACACAACAGGTGCACAGAGGCTCGACACACGTTTTCCACAATCTGCACAGGATCCGTCATTTTAACGTCTTGACTAATCCTGTGCAGATATGGAAGTGGGAAAGAAACCTTAGGTAGTCATCTGTAGCACTGAAGAGTTTTGATAACCTATCAGACACATGTTTGATTTGGGCACCTGGAAGCACACTTCTCGTAAGGTAATGTCATGTCGGCAAGTAGCGGCTTCCATTCCTCTCAGTAGGGAATCCCTCATAACCACCATTTTCCTTTTCTTCTTCACCAGTGTGTTTCTTTTTCTCCCTTCAAGAGTCTTCTGATTTCTTACTGTTGTGTTCTTCGTGGGCAAAGCACTTTTTTTTATGTACATCGTCACAATTGTCCTGTGTGAGAGCCTGGTAGCAGTTCTCCAGCAGTATAAATGCTGACTGCCTCCTCATCCACCTGTTTTTTTTTATCACATGCTTCCATTTTTCTTCTTCTGCAGGTACATTGAAAGGTGCTTTGCTTTAAACATTCTGAATAGTTATTTCTACTGTCAATAGTTTCTGCAGGAACACTGAAAAGTTATTCTCTTGCAACATTCTGCAGATTTCTCTGCTCTGTCAAGGAAATCCTCATCTTCTTTGGTGAGCTTCAGTATGGCTATTCTCTCCTGAAGACTTTACACCTTTTACTCTAACAGAGTCACAAACTTGCATTTCTGACACATAAAGTTTTTTCCCCTGACAAGTCTGTAAACATATAGCACAAATTGCAGCACACCATATGGGTAATCTCCATGTTGAACAAAACGAACTTCTGTTTTGTGGATGGGTGTGTTTCTTGTGCTCCAGCCACAGTCTTAGTCACATCTGCTCCACGTCCTTAGCGTCTGCGTGCACCATCATCAGCACTTCCACTTCCCTGTACCTTAACGCACGCCTTACGCAATTTCTAATTGCGAGGGCTCTGTGAAGTGGCTTCAGTAGGCCGAGCGTGGCAGAGCTTGTCCTTTTATAACCTCTGAGGTAACGCGGCCAGCCAATTACAGTAATGCCACTACCAAGATGGCTACGTCATTACAGTGACGTGCAGGCAATCACCACTTGTTTATTGGCTATGTAACAGGCGCCAAACGTGGGGCTGGGATTTGAGCTTCAAATCTGAGCACCAGCCAATTCTCATTAAGTTCCGAGCACCCAGATACTTTACTATCCAAGTATCGTGGAGCACATTCGCTTATCACTAGTGGTGACACAAAAGCTAAAAAGTGCTGGTATTGTCAAGTCATTTTTTTTATATAAGGTTATACATGTAACGCTGCTTGAGCCAGTCACGAACCAGTACACATGTGTGCTCAGATATGAAAGAAGTGTGCGGTATATTGCTAAGAGAAAGGACCAGGTTCTGAGGGGAAAAAAATTTGATCTGTCTGCCTAAATAGGTCAGTTTTTAGTTCACACCTTAAAACTATAGATTCTGAAATGCACAAGACAATTTGGTTAATTTCCATAGAGATGGTGCTGCACAAAAAGAAAAAAAACCAAAATTAGACGTGTGAATGGGAAATGTTAGATCAATAGCAGAATGGAGAGTTTGGGTAGGGTGGTACACACAAAAGGGAGTATTTGTAGTAAGGTGCAGTACTGTGGAAAGCTTTGAGGATGACTGTGATGTTTATATTCTATAGTGTTGAAATGGTTCTGCCAGAATATTATCCCATGCGGCCAGGATAGTTTCTTGCAGTTCACAAAAATTTTGATGGGACTAGTGATGAGCGCAAGTGCTCATTACTCGAGTTTACCTAGGGTGCTTGGGTATGGATCAAGTAGTGCAGGTGCTAGAATGAAACATTCACATCCCCGAGGCTGCATGTTCCGTGGCTGTGACGCAGCCACAAAACATACGAGGACAAACATGGGCAATCACTGCATGTTTTGAGCAGAGGCGTAGCTAAGGGTTCAGGCTAGGGGGGGCGAAACACATCTGAGTGGGCCCTCTAACCTGAATAATGTTTGTTTACATAATTATGGTGGTTTTAAACACTCTTGTGGGCATCTCGGTAGACTACTGTGCATGTGTCCAAGTGAGCAAGGTTATATTCTGCTACATCTCTACACATGAATAGATACTACATTATGCATAACATACATTAAATCATGGTTTTAAACCCCTAAATTCAGAGCAGCTACAATCACAACCACAGATATACCTAAGGAATGTAAATCTTTATTCTCTGGCAAAAAACTGTCAAACATTTTTCTGTTAAATAGAAATAAATTATGGAGCTCACCAAATCAATGTCTGTTCCACAATAACTAAAAAATATTTTTTTTGTTCCAAAGAACAGATGGACTGAACAAATCCAAAACTTTGATGAACTATGGAAAAGTCACTTCTTACCGTGCCATTCTTCTCTCCTTTAGATGAGCAAATCTGCCAACCACCTTGTCTTTGTCAATTTCAATGTCCCTCTCAATACTAAGCAAGGTCAAGTTGGACAGTCGGGCCTCATTCATGCATGCTCGCAAGTGTGTTTTAAGTTTCAGATGGCTGAAGCTTCTCTCCGCTTTTGCACTACTGACAGGAATAGTCAGATAAATTCTATAAAGTGTACTTAAATTTGGAAAAGCATGATGCATGTCATTTGCAATTAGAAATGGTAAAGTTATGTCAGTGGTGTCAACCTTCTTCTCTATTGACAGCTCACTGTACATATTCCGGAAAGTGAGGAACTTATCTAAGACTTCCTTCGGTTCTGTAGACACATCATCTGAGTAGCAGCATGCAAGTTCAATCGCTCTGTCAGCAACATCAGGGTTTTGAAAGTGTTTGTTACTGAGTAGACTGAATAACTTGGCAATTTCTCTAAAATCTGATAAACGTTGCTCAAACTGGCTCCAAAATACATCTAGTATAAAATAAAATACTTCAGTATTGAAGCAAGCTCGGCTATCCTCAATTGGCTCATCTTCAGTCGTTTTATCAAAAAATCGTTTCCTCTTACGAACTTTTCTTTCTTGATATATGGTAGTGTGATTGCACTGAGTAGCCAAGTCATTGACTGTGTTTTCTAGGGTTTCAAAAGCCTCATCTGATCGCAGCTCTCTGATTTGTGACATGCATGCGTCAATTACATTTACAGCTGCATTGACGTCCAATGACTCTTTTTGTAGGTAGTTTGAGAGGACATTTTCTTTAAGAGTATATTCCAAAAAGCTAGCATTAGTTTGAATTCATATGTGCTAATTTTTGCTAGCAGACCATCTGCTTCAGCAGCAGTTTTTGGGCTGGTGCCATTATGCATCTTGATGCGTCTCAGAACCTCAAGAATCGCGGGCAGGCTTTGGATTACTGCATCAGTCCCCTGTTTCCTCGAAGCCCATCGCGTATCCAACAGCCTCTTCAGTGAACACTGTTCCTTCAAGGATTTTATCCTGCTCTTCCTGGAGAACTTTATATCTGGGTAAACTTGATGTTAAAAATGTATACTGCGTTTCAAGTGTACCAAAGAAAATTTTACAAGGATATCGAAAGGAGATATAAAAGGAGAGACAAGGGGCGCAGAGTCTGTGTAGATGTATATTCACAGCAAGAAATATATATTGTTGCACTCACCCTTTGGATGTCTTGTATGTATATTCAATTGATCCGTATGATGGATCCACGCCTTATAATATTCCGGTATGCAGCACTATTGCAGGAACTATGCCAGCCTTGATCCAAGAATTGCATGTGAATACAATGGTTAGAAAAAAAAAATTCCTTTCTTGGCGCTTCCAGAAGACAAGGATGATTTGAAGGTTGAGATAATTTGCTCAATACCAAATTTATTAGGACACTTTAATAAGAACAACGCGTTTCAGCCCACAACGGCCTTCATCAGGTATTATATGTGCTTATATAAAGCACATATAAATACCTGATGAAGGCCGTTGTGGGCTGAAACGCGTTGTTCTTATTAAAGTGTCCTAATAAATTTGGTATTGAGCAAATTATCTCAACCTTCAAATCATCCTTGTCTTCCGGAAGCGCCAAGAAAGGAATTTTTTTTTTTTTTTTTTTTTTTCTAACCAAAGAAAATTTTAGCACTGCACAATGCACATGCAGTGTCTAGCAGAATCAAATTGAGATTGTGTGCACAGCAATGTAATAAAATGCTTTTTCAGAGCAATTTTGTTTTACCATGGCTTGCAGCCCCATTAAATGACATGACATTGTCCTTGCCCCATCATAAGCCTGCCCTCTCATTAGATTCACATTAAGACCAAGTTCTCTGGTGAGTATGTTTATTAATACATCATAAAATGACTATACACGGCCATCTGGAAGCTCTTCAAATTTTATGAAACGCTCAATGCGGTTTTCCGTTTTTGTTACATATCTCAATGATGAGAATTGGTCAGTTCTTTTGATATCAATAGTTGAATCCACAATTACTGAAAAGAACTGTGCTGCTTTTACATCCTGTACGATAGTGCACATAGTTTCACTGGCCAGTGCAGAAATCAGCTCATTTTGTGATTCCAAACTCAGATACGTTACACGACCAACCGGATTCTTCAGATGATGTTCAAGCACAGTCATACTGTGCTAGCAATTTAAGCAGCTCCAAGAAATTGACATCTTGGTCACTCAGGCCGGCATACTCTCTATGACCCCGAAATGCAAAACCCTCCTTGCTAAGAAAAAAAAAAAGTGATCTCTATTAACCTATGAATTATTTTTCTATTTCTATCTGCTCCTTTTCACCTTTGATAAGCCCTGCTATTATTGTGCTGTCCTGACTAATACGATATTTAGTTATAAGCAAAGTTTTGTCTGCATCTCTGTGAGTATAAAGGTACCTTCACACTTAACAACGATAGCGATCCATGACGTTGCAGCGTCCTGGATAGCGATATCGTTGTGTTTGACACGCAGCAGCGATCAGGATCCTGCTGTGACATCGTTGGTCGGAGCTAGAAGGCCAGCACCTTATTTCGTCGCTGGATCACCTGCTGACATCGCTGAGTCGGCGTGTGACACCGATGCAGCGATGTCTTCACTGGTAACCAGGGTAAACATCGGGTTACTAAGGGCAGGGCTGCACTTGGTAACCCGATATTTACCCTGATTACCATTGTAAATGTAAAAAAAAAAAACACACTACATACTTACATTACGGTGTCTGTCGCGTCCCCCGGCGTCCGCTTCCCTGCACTGTCAGCGCTGGCCGGCTGTAAAGCAGAGCACAGCGGTGACATCACCGCTCTCATTTACGGCCGGCGCTTACACAGTGCAGGGAAGCGGACGCCGGGGAACGCGACAGACACCGGAATGTAAGTATGTAGTGTTTGTTTTTTTTACATTTACACTGGTAACCACGGTAAACATCGGGTTACTAAGCGCGGCCCTGTGCTTAGTAACCCGATGTTTACCCTGGTTACCCGGGGACTTCGGCATCGTTGGTCGCTGGAGAGCTGTCTGTGTGACAGCTCTCCAGCGACCACACAACGACGAAACAGCGACGCTGCAGCGATCGGCATCGTTGTCTATATCGCTGCAGCGTCGCTTCATGTGACGGTACCCTTAGACCTCTCATGTTGTTCTATTTTATCAAGGCCTTTTCTGAAGTTAGAGAAACTTTTGCATGGCTCTGCCCAGACTCTATTCTTTTCATCTCTTTTGCCAAATAGCCAGCAGCAGAAACAATATAGATGGTTTGTTTTAGGAGAGTAAATTAACCATTGTTGTTCAACTAGGCATGATTTTCCCACTTTGCGACTGTACCACGAAGGACTGAATCTTCTCTGAGTCATAGGGAAAATTGTTGTAGTGATCATTCAAGCCTGGCTGACATGGGCCATGTTCCAGAAGAACTCTAATTGTAAAATGCTATCAGAGCCAGTAGTGGTCATACTAGGACCTGGATTGAGGTCAAGCTCCTGAGTGTGGCTAGTGGGACTCTTAGGAGAGCTTAAGCTTCGAATAGGATCACAAGTTTCAGATCCGTCATCATCACTGCTCCTGCAATCATGATCTTAATGGCCTTTCCATGGGTCTGTTGTGGAAAACTGGGTGTTGGTTGGGTAATTGCTAAGTGCACCGCTGGCAGTGTTTTTATCTGTTAGCCAGCGCCAAGCTGCTGCTAGGTTGATTTTGATCCACAACGTCATCAATTTTCTCTGAAGATGCAGCAGGTTGACTAACCAAAAAATAACTTGTCAGAGGTGTACAAGATGAAACTAGCTTATTCTTTTTCTCCTTTTGTTTGCATTTGAGAGCACCTGATTTGTATTTTTTTTATCCATTTTCAAACACTTTTCTTCAGTGAGGTGTTTTCTAGGAAAAAAAAGTTCAGGAATTTTGTTATAGGCTAGTATCTCCCTATTTTTACCCGTGTCCCCACTATCTATATTCCCTTCTCCTTGTTTATTTTCTACTGTTTAAAGAGTTAATCCTATCTCTGCCTTTCATGGACTTGAGGGGAATAACTGACATCCTATTTGACCCTGCCAGAAGGTCACTGTTAAGGTACCTTCACACTAAGCGACTTTACAACGATAACGATCCGTGACGTTGCAGCGTCCTGGATAGCGATATCGTTGTGTTTGACACGCAGCAGCGATCTGGATCCTGCTGTGATATCGCTGGTCGTTGCTGAAAGTTCAGAACTTTATTTGGTCGTCAGATCGGCGTGTATCGTCGTGTTTCACAGCAAAAGCAACGATGCCAGCGATGTTTTACAATGGTAACCAGGGTAAATATCGGGTTACTAAGCGCAGGGCCGCGCCTAGTAACCCGATATTTACCCTGGTTACCATTGTAAAAGTAAAAAAAAACCCACTACATACTCATCCTCTGATGTCTGTCACGTCCCCCGGTGTCCACGCTGCTGCTCAGAGCTTCCTGCACTGAGTGGGTCAGTGCCGGCCGGAAAGCAAAGCACAGCGGTGACGTCACCGCTCTGCTGTTAGGGCCGGCGCTCACACAGTGCAGGGAAGTGGACGCCGGGGACGCGAATGTAAGTATGTACTGTTTGTTTTTTTACATTTAACACTGGTAACCAGGGTAAACATCGGGTTACTAAGCGCGGCCCTGCGCTTAGCAACCCAGATGTTTACCCTGGTTACCTGGGGACTTCGGCATCGTTGGTCGCTGGAGAGCTGTCTGTGTGACAGCTCTCCAGCGACCAAACAGCGACGCTGCAGCGATTGTCGATATCGCTGCAGCGTCGCTTAGTGTGAAGGTACCTTTAGGCTCAGCGTTAGAATCTTCACCTATGACCACATTTTATGGGTTACTCTTGATGTAGATGGTCTTCCTAAGGACTTAGATTCTGAATTTACTAATGATTGCAGCACCTAAGAAGTCTACTACTTGGAACAACCCCATCATAAATGTTAGTGTGCACCATTAAAAATAATAAAAAAAATGTATAATCCTCTCCTGGACAGCTCCATTCCACGAATGTCAGCAGTTTGTGCCAGGACACACGTGACATTTCTGTCACATGAGCCCTGCAGCCCATCAATGGCTGCTGATGGGCTGCAGGGCTCATGCTTGCCTTGTCCAAAACTGGTCAATCTGAGATATGGCTTACATAGAGCGCCAGTCATACACAGGTAGTGCAGTGTCTGGCTTCAGCCTATTAGTGACCCCACATTATTAGAGCAGGTGAGCTGCCCAGCACTATATAAGTGCCAACCCACAAGGACAAAAGCCTCAAGTTCTCCAGGCTAACACTAAATGTTCCTCTGATGTTATCCCATGACATAGCAATGGAATTTCACAGCTGGGAGACAGACATCGCTGGAATGGTGCGAGTCTGTGAGGCGAGTATAATTTTTTTTATTTCACATAGGGCACTGGAACAATTAAGAAGGGGTCCTCTAAGTCAGAGGTGTCAAATTGCATTCCTCGAGGGCCGCCAACAGGTCATGTTTTCAGGATTTCCTTAGCATTCCACAAGGTGCTGGAATCATTCTGTGCAGGTGATTAAATTATCACCTACGCAATACAAGGAAATCCTGAAAACATGACCTGTTGGCGGCCCTCGAGGAATGCAGTTTGACACCTCTGCTCTAAATAGTAAACTACGACTTTGTAGCCTGACTATGAATATCTTAGGACCTCCTGCTGTTCCTCTTGCATGTAAAATGCAGTACCCAAAAGATGAGGATAACATATCTGTCATGGACAGGGAACAGACCTGATACATGTCATTCAGCACATAAGGATTAGAGCATGGTAAAGCAACAAATACACAATTATGTAATGTATTTGTTTCACAAAAAGATGCAGCTGAGAAATCAAGTATCAGCAGATGACTGGGCTGTAACTGATTAAAAATCTCTATACAAACACCCACACTGATATTAATGCCATATAGTGACTATGTAGTGGTAGATATCAGTCCTAAAGAACATATCGGTAATTACAGTGCAGTTATAGGGACTTACAGGTGATGCATTTTCTAATGGAGTCGTTCACTTTTCCAGTCTTTTAAACCAGGCACAGATCGCCACGACGTGGCTGCAGAGACTACAACAAAGACACATTTGACTTCTCAAATTTCCAGCACCATTCCTGTCTATTCCCAACCTGCACAACTCCCACATGCTGCTGATACCCTAATGCTGAGTCGCTGCTGCCATATGTGCCCCTATTACTGATCCTCTTAGTACTCCATATAATAATGCCACCACTGTTCCCCACATATTAATGCCCATCACTGTGCCTCTTACTCTCATGGTGATTGGCTGTGAAGAAGACACTGAGTTTGAACTGCCGTGACCTCATCACTGGCATTTTCCCATGGTCCTGATGTCACAGCAGTTCAGCCCAGCTGTGTACACAGACTCAGTGACGTCACCGCTAGTCATTGAGGCTGCACAGGCAGCATCTCCGTCACCAGTGGTTTACAGCCGGGACAGTCGCATCTTAGCACCGTCCCGGTTGCAAACTGTATATTCCCCAGATATGGATTACTGCATAGAACACCACAACAAACAGGTATGGTATATTGTTGGTATGTTATTTTACTTTTATTACAGGAGATCGAGGGCTTCACATGGATTAGGCGTAACAATAAAAATGGTAAACCAACTGTGTTTTGTTTTATTTCAAATAAGACTTTTTGTGGCTGTGTCTTTATTTTACATGTAGCTATAGGATTAGTAATTGATAGGTGTCTTATAGACACCTCTCCATTACTAAGCCGTGGGCTTGATGTCACCTAACAATACAAAGGTGACATCAACCCCACAAATATGAACCCCACTTGCCACCACTACAGGGCAAGTGGGAAGAGCCAGGCAAAGTGCCAAAATTAGCGCATCTAAAAAATGTACCTTTTCTGGGCAGTTGTGGGCTGCTGTTTTTAGGCTGAGGGGCAGTATCAATGGCCCCATATCAGCCCCCAGCTTTAGCAAGACTGGTTGTCAAAAATGGGGCGACCCCCCCCCCCCCCCACACCATTTTTTAAAATTATTTCAATAATTAAAAAAACTGGGGGAACCCCTCTATTCTTGCTGAAGCTGACAGCTGAGGGTTGCAGCCCCCAGCTATGAGTTTTCTCTGGCTGGTTCAAGAAAATAGGGGGGAATCCACATCGGGTTTTTCATTCATTCAATTACATAGCAGGTGGCGGATGAGGAATACCCCCATCATCCGTTCCTGATGTCACTGTTATTAGCGGCACCAGGTGTAGGATGATGGGAGTAAGAGTCCCAAAAGCCGCCACCTGCTGTCATCACTGTTACTTTATTATAACACATCATTCGCCTCTGCTCTTGTGCCGATCGCAGGCAGAGCAGGGGAGAATGATGAGAGCCACGTTCAGCCCCTGCTGCCGGAGAACAACGCTTACTGTAGTGCTGCTTCCCCGGTGGCCGTCCGTGTGGTACTGATGCGGCACACGGGTGGCACATGGTTGTTACATGTGTGCCGCACGTATTACACACACGGACACGGATATGTCTGGTACCGGAAATAAACGGACATGTGAAAGAGGCCTTATTGAGTGAGGCTGCACTGTTAGAACATGGCAAGGAGTATGCAAATCGCATACTTGTTGACATGGGCAATGGCAAATCCTTAGTATGCGAGATATGAAGATTCACAATTTTGCAGCCACATATGAGTAACTGCAAACTTGCCGCATTAGATCAGACAATCCCTTCAAATAAAGTGCAGCTTGTGCCATGGTTATTGTATGGTGGCTTGTTATACTAAGACTATGTTTCCACGGTTGGGAAACCTGGATTTGCTGCGGATTGGACGGTGTACAGCTGCAGCATCCAATCCGCAGCATCCAGATGTTACAGGATAGTGGAGGGAATTTTATGAAATCCTGTCTCCACTGTGCGTACAAACACGCAAGTGGCAGACCTGCATAACCAGACATGCGGTGCATCTTTATAGACCACAGCATGTCTATTTATCTTGCGGTGACGCTCCGTCTCCGCAAGATAAATAACCCAGTATATGAATACGATGCGGTGATTCCGCATGTGTTCAAGGAACACATGTGGAGTCACCACACGTATAATGGGGCGGCGCTTTGGGCGGAGCGGGGTGTCTTGCGTCCAAAGCGCAGGGAATCTTGAACGTGGAGACATAGCCTAACAGGCTGGGGCTTATTATTAGACCTAATCTGTAAATATAATAAGCCCCCTACCTCCACTCAGACAACAACTATTAGATAATATACGCCAAGAAATTAAATAAAAGGCCCCTACAGCGCCACCCACCCCCACTACCCTAAGGGTACTGTCACACAGTGCAATTTTGATCGCTACGACGGTACGATTCGTGACATTCTAGCGATATCGTTACGATATCGCAGTGTCTGACACGCAGCAGCGATCAGGGATCCTGCTGAGAATCGTACGTAAGTAAAAAAAAACAAACCGTACATGCTCACCATCTGATGTCTGTCAGGTCCCTTGCAGTCTGCTTCCCGCTCTGACTGTGAGCGCCAGCCGGAAAGTGAGAGCAGCTCACAGCGGTGACGTCACCGCTGCGCTCTGCTCTCACTGTACGGCTGCACTCAGTCAGAGAGGGAAGCAGACTGCAAGGGACCTGACGGACATCAGATGGTGAGCATGTACGTTTTTTTTTTTTTTTACTTTTACGCTGGTAACCACGGTAAACATCGGGTTACTAAGCGCGGCCCTGCGCTTAGTTACCCGATGTTTACCCTGGTTACCAGCGAACCTCGGCATCGCTCCAGCGCCGTGATTGCAACGTGTGACTGCAGTCTACGACGCTGGAGCGATACTCAATACGACGCTGCGACGTCACGGATCGTGCCGTCGTAGCGACGAAAATTGCACGGTGTGACAGTACCTTAACTCCGCTCCCCCTCTTCCCCTCACATTCACCGCACTCCCACAGTAACATACTAACATCATGTGCAGTGTGCTTTAATTTATTTAACCCCTTTAACCCCAAGGGTGGTTTGCACGTTAATGACCGGGCCAATTTTTACAATTCTGACCACTGTCCCTTTATGAGGTTATAACTCTGGAACGCTTACATGGATCCTGGTGATTCTGACATTGTTTTCTCGTGACATATTGTACTTCATGATAGTGATAAAATGTATTTGATATTACCTGCGTTTATTTGTGAAAAAAACGGAAATTTGGCGAAAAGTTTGAAAATTTCACAATTTTCCAACTTTGAATTCATATGCAATAAAATCACAGAGATATGTCACACAAAATAGTTAATAAATAACATTTCCCACATGTCTACTTTACATCAGCACAATTTTGGAACCAACATTTTTTTTTGTTAGGAAGTTATAAGGGTTAAAAGTTGACTAGCAATTTCTCATTTTTACAACACCATTTTTTTAGGGACCACATCTCATTTGAAGTCATTTTGAGGGGTCTATATGATAGAAAATAACCAAGTGTGACACCATTCTAAGAACTGCACCCCTCAAGGTGCTCAAAACCACATTCAAGAAGTGTATTAACCCTTCAGGTGTTTCACAGGAATTTTTGGAATGTTTAAATAAAAATAAACATTTAACTTTTTTCACAAAAAATTTACTTCAGCTCCAATTTGTTTTATTTTACCAAGGGTAACAGGAGAAAATGGACCCCAAAAGTTGTTGTACAATTTGTCCTGAGTACGCCGATACCCCATATGTGGGGGTAAACCACTGTTTGGGCGCATGGTAGAGCTCGGAAGCGAAGGAGCGCCATTTGACTTTTCAATGCAAAATTGACTGGAATTGAGATGGGATGCCATGTTGCGTTTGGAGAGCCCCTGATGTGCCTAAACATTGAAACCCCCCACAAGTGACACCATTTTGGAAAGTAGACCCCCTAAGGAACTTATCTAGATGTGTGGTGAGCACTTTGACCCATTAAGTGATTCACAGAAGTTTATAATGCAGAGCCGTAAAAATAAAAAATCATATTTTTTCACAAAAATGATCTTTTTGCCCCCAATTTTTTATTTTCCCAAGGGTAAGAGAAGAAAGTGGACCCCAAAAGTTGTTGTCCAATTTGTCCTGAGTACGCGGATACCCCATATGTGGGGGTAAACCACTGTTTGGGTGCATGGTAGAGATCGGAAGGGAAGGAGCGCCGTTTGACTTTTCAATGCAAAATTGACAGGAATTGAGATGGGACGCCATGTTGCGTTTGGAGATCCCCTGATGTGCCTAAACATTGAAACCCCCTACAAGTGACACCATTTTGGAAAGTAGACCCCCCTAAGGAACTCATCTAGATGTGTTGTGAGAGCTTTGATCCCCCAAGTGTTTCACTACAGTTCATAAAGCAGAGCCGTGAAAATAACAATTATTTTTTTTCCACAAAAATTATTTTTTAGCCCCCAGTTTTGTATTTTTCCAAGGGTAACAGTTGAAATTAGACCCCAAAAGTTGTCCAATTTGTCCTGAGTACGCTGATACCCCATATGTGGGGGGGAGCCACCGTTTGAGCGCATGGCAGAGCTCGGAAGGGAAGGAACGTCATTTGGAATGCAGACTTAGATGGATTGGTCTGCAGGCGTCACATTGCATTTGCAGAGCCCCTAATGTACCTAAACAGTAGAAACCCCCCACAAGTGACCCCATATTGGAAACTAGACTCCCCAAGGAACTTATCTAGATGTGTTGTGAGAACTTTGAACCCCCAAGTGTTTCACCACAGTTTATAACGCAGAGCCGTGAAAATAAAAAATCCTTTTTTTTTCCACAAGAATTATTTTTTAGCCCCCAGTTTTGTATTTTCCCAAGGGTAACAGGAGAAATTGGACCAGAAAAGTTGTTGTCCAATGTGTACTGAGTACGCTGATACCCCATATGTTGGGGTAAACCCCTGTTTGGGCACACGGGAGAGCTCGGAAGGGAAGGAGCACTGTTTTAATTTTTCAACGCAGAATTGGCTGGAATTGAGATCGGACGCCATGTCGCGTTTGGAGAGCCTCTGATGTGCCTAAACAGTGAAACCCCCCAATTCTAACTGAAACCCTAATCCAAACACATCCCTAACCCTAATCCCAAAGGTAACCCTAACCACACCCCTAACCCTGACACACCCCTAACTCTAATCCCAACCTTAATCCCAACCGTAAATGTAATCCAAACCCTAACTTTAGCCCCAACCCTAACTTTAGCCCCAACCTTAACTGTAGCCTTAACCCTAACCCTAATGGGAAAATGGAAATAACATTTTTTTAATTTTTCGCTAACTAAGGGGGTGATGAAGGGGGGTTTGATTTACTTTTATAGCGGGTTTTTTTAGCGGATTTTTATGATTGGCAGCCGTCACACACTGAATGACGCTTTTTATTGCAAAAAAGTATTTTTTGCGTTACCACATTTTGATAGCTATAATTTTTCCATATTTTGGTCCACAGTCATGTGAGGTCTTGTTTTTTGCGGGACGAGTTGATGTTTTTATTTGTAACATTTTCGGGCACGTGACATTTTTTGATCGCTTTTTATTCCGATTTTTGTGAGGCAGAATGACCAAAAACCAGCTATTCATGAATTTCTTTTGGGGGAGGCGTTTATACCGTTCCGTGTTTGGTAAAATGGATAAAGCAGTTTTATTCTTCGGGTCAGTACGATTACAGCGATACCTCATTTATATCATTTTTTTAAATGTTGGTGATTTTATACGATTAAAACTATTTTTTATAGAAAAAATTATTATTTTTGCATCACTTTATTCTGAGGACTATAACTTTTTTATTTGTTCTTTGACGCTGTATGGTGGCTCGTTTTTTGCGGGACAAGATGACGTTTTCAGCGGTACCATGGTTATTTATATCCGTCTTTTTGATCGCGTGTTATTCCACTTTTTGTTTGGCGGTATGATAATAAAGCGTTGTTTTTTTGCCTCGCTTTTTTGTTGTTTCTTACGGTGTTCACTGAAGGGGTTAACTAGTGGGACAGTTTTATAGGTCGGGTCGCTACGGACACGGCGATACTAAATGTGTACTTTTATTTTTTTTTATTTAGATAATGAAATGTATTTATAGGAACAAATATATATTTTTTCTTCGCATTTTTTTTGGAATTTTTTTTTTTATACACATGTAAAAAAATTTTTTTTTTACACTAACATTGCCCCAGGGGGGAGCATGATGTTATAGTGTAAGATCGCCGATCTGACACTTTGCTGTGCACTGTCAGATCGGCGATCTGACGTGCACAGCTCCTGGAGGCTTCCCGGCGCCTGCTCTGAGCAGGCGCAGTGAAGCCACGTCCCTGCAGGACCCGGATGCCGCAGCCATCTTGGATCCGGGCCTACTGCAGGGAGGAGAAGGTAAGAGACCCTCGGAGCAATGCGATTACATCGCGCTGCTCCGGGGGGTCTCAGGGAAGCCCGCAAGGAGCCCCCTCCCTGTGCGATGCTTCCCTATACTGCCGGAACACTGCGATCATGTTTGATCGCAGTGTGCCGGGGGTTAATGTGCCGGGGGCGGTCCGTGACCGCTCCTGGCACATAGTGCCGGATGTCAGCTGCGATAGTCAGCTGACACCCGGCCGCGATCGGCCGCGCTCCCCCCGTGAACGCGGCTGATCACGATGGACGTACTATCCCGTCGGTGGTCATACGGGCCCACCCCACCTCGACGGGATAGTACGTCCGATGTCAGAAAGGGGTTAAAAGAACAAACATTCCAATTCCTCAGCAGCCCTTACATTTATGAAAATGTCCATCCCGTCCTTCACTTTGTCCAGGCCAGGCACTATCTTGGGCTCCTGGCACAATAAGAGATGCTGCTGCCCACTAGGACCCTGAGAAGAGCGTGGGCCAATAGGAGCACACCTGGGGTGGAGCTAACCGCAGCACTGCCAGCCTGGCAAGAGACTATCAGGTTAGCAGAGCTCCAGCTCTCACCATGCGGTTGTGGTGAGACTGCTGTTGGCTGCTGTGCAGCGTGCAGAGTCTCTGCTCAGATGGAGACCATGCAGCAGTGCCGTAGCATGTTCCCATGTCTCTGACACATCAGAGAGCCACGGCCGCTTATTGCTTAATAACTGATGTGGCCACGGCTCTGGGTGAGTGGGCCCCTCCATCATGAGACAAGGCCCGGGGCAACGCTGCAGCTTGCGCTCCTGTGTCTCTGAAACATCAGAGAGCCATGGCCGCTTATTGCTTAATGACTGAAGCGGCCGCGGCTCTGGATGGGTGTGTGGGCCCATCATATGACAAGGCCCGGGGCGATGCTGCTGCTTGCACTCCTCTGTCTCTGAAACATCAGATAGCCGCTGCCACTTATTGCTTAATGACTGAAGCGGGCGCGGCTCTGAGTGGGCCCCTCCATGTGACTGGGCCTGGAGCGATGGCCCCCTCTGCCCCCCCGGTAGCAACGCTACTGGTTTTGAGGCTAACTGACTCGAACATGTCACGCAAGTACCCATGCTACTTTGTGCATACCCGACCACCTTAGTGAAACTTGAGTAACGAGCAATTGCACTCACCACTAGATGGGATGTATTTAGATTACAGTTATGGCCAAAAGTCTTAATACTAACACACATTTTCGTTTTCACACACTTTTTTTTGCTTCAGTTTTTAGAGTGGCAATTTGCATTAATTCTAGATTCTTATTAAGAGGGACCAGATGAATTGTGAACATAAATCAACCATTTACTAGATCATAAAAAACTTCAAAGAACAAGATTCTATTGCTGTGAAGAATTCTTTAGAGCACCCAAAAAGGTTCAAGTACCAGGACCATCTGGTAAAGGAGATTAAGCTATGGCATCAGTTGAACACCAATGCAGAGCTTGCTCAGCAATGGCTGCAGGGATTTATCCGTGTATCTCCACATACGGTGAGACAAAGGCTTTCTGGGGCTGGCCTGCTGTCAATAAGGGCAGCAAAGAAGTCATGTCTCTCCAAAAAGAACTTCAAAGACAGACTAACATTTCTGAGGTGAAACATGGATTAAACTGCAGAGGATTGGGGTGAGGTTATTTTCCTTTATGATGCCTCCCTCAGTTTTTTTTTTTTACATCTGGCGGAATGATTGTCCAGAGAAGAAAATGTGAAGGCTGCCATGAGTCCTGTGTCATGCCAACAGTAAAACAGCCTGAGACCATTTATTTGTTGGGTTGATTTTCATCCAAGGGAGTGGGTGCACTCATAATTTTGCTTAAGAACACTGCCATGTATAAAGAATGGCATCTACACATTCTCCAAAACCAACTTCTCCAAATGATACAACAAGCAATTTGTTGATGAATAATGTTTTTCCAACTAAATGGTTTGGTGAACAAAACATTGATATTTTGGGTCCAGGAAACTCCCCAGATCTCAATCCCATTGAAAACCTGTGGTCAATCAAAAATTAAATGGACAACCAAAAAAATAGAAATTGTGATTAAATTTCAAGCACTGATTAGGCAAGAATTGGTTGCCATCAGTAAAGGATTTGACACAGAAGCTGATAGAAAGCATGTCAGAAGGAACTGCAAAAGTTTTGAAAAATAAAGTTCAATACTGTAATATATATTTGTCAAAAGTTTAAAAACTTATGAAATACTTAAATACATTTCCTTTGTATTTTAGGCAAATATATATATATTTTCATCTTTTACATTTTATAAATTACGAAAAAGAAATTAGATCGATGCAAGCGTTTGGGCACCCTTGAAGTTTGTGTGCTCCAATAACTTTGACCAAGGTTTCCGATCTTAATTAGCTTTTTAGGCTATGTTCACACTTTGCGGTTTTTGCTGCGGATCCGCAGCGGATTTGCAGCTGCGGATCCGCAGCCGTTTTCCATGCAGGGTACAGTACAATGTTACCCTATGGAAAACAAAAACCGCTGTGCCCACTTTGCGTTTTTCCGCTTGAAAATCAGCGCGGATTTTCAGCGGAAAAAAAGAAGTAGCATGTCACTTCTTTCTGGGGATTCCGCAGCGGTTTTCCACCTGCACCAATAGGAAAGTGCAGTTGGAACCCCGCAGTGGAATCCGCAGTAGAAACCGCATAAAAAACCGCAGTGAAAACCACCGCGGTTTTGCACTGCGGTTTTTCCAAATCCGCAGCTGAAAAATCCGCAGCAAAAAAAGGATAGTGTGAACAAGGCCTAGGGTTCTGACTTGTTCATCATTAGGAAAGGTCAGCTGATGCAAATTTCCCAGCTTTCTTTAAACCCAGTCTCATGTAACCTTGTGCCAAAAAAAAGCAACCATGGGTTCTTCCAAGCAGCTGCCTTGCCTTCTGACAATGAAAATGGTGGGGACCCACAAAGCAGGAGAGGCTATAGCGTTTTCAAGTTGTCCTTTCCTCAGTTTCAAATGTAATTAAGAAATGTCAGTTAACAGGAACAGTGGATGTCAAGATAAGGCAGTGTTCCCCGAGTCCGGTCCTCAAGAGCCATCAACAGGTCATGTTTTAAGGATTTCCTTAGTATTACACAGGTGATAATTGCATCACCTGGACAGGCAAGCATTCAGTGACTTGTGCAATACTAAGGAAATCCTTAAAACATGACCCGTTGGTGGCTCTTGGGGACCGGAGTTGGGGAACACTGAGATAAGGTCTGGAAGTCCAAGCAAAATTTCAGTGAGAGCTTATAAGATTGCTAGAGAGGAAAATCGGCACCCCCATTTGACTGCAAAAGACCTCCAGAGATATTTAGCAGACTCTGTGGTTGTGGTACATTGTTCTACTGTTCAGAGATACCTGCACAAATATGGCCTTCATGGAAGAGTCATCAGAACAAATCCTCTCCTCCGTCCTCACCATAAAATTCAACATCAGAAGTATGCAAAATAACATCTAAACAAGCACTTGGAAACAAGTGCTGTGGACCGATGAGGTTAAAATAGGACTATTTGGCCACAATGATTAAAGTTATGTGTGGAGAAAAACAGGGCACAAAATTTTATGAAAAGAAAATCCCACCAACCATTAAGCATGTGGGTAGATCATTAATCATGCTAATGTATTTGATGATGCTCCGAAGATCATCAGAAATTGAGATATTTTTTTTTATAACCAAACCCTGACTTGTACTATACTGTGAGCAGAATTATTAGGCAAGTTGTATTTTAGAGGATTATTTTTATTATTGATCAACAACTATGTTCTCAATCACTCCAAAAGACTCATAAATATCAATGCTTAATATTTTTGGAAGTTGTAGTGGTTTTTTTTTTAGATTTGGCTATCTTAGGAGGATATCTGTTTGTGCAGGTAACTATTACTGTGCAGAATTATTCAGCAACTTAAAGGGAACCTGTCACCCCCAAAATCGAGGGTGAGGTAAGCCCACCGGCTTCAGGGGCTTATCTACAGCATTCTGGAATGCTGTAGATAAGCCCCCGATGTATCCTAAAAGATGAGAAAGAGGTTAGATTATACCTAACCTGGGCGGGCGGTCCGATCCAATGGGCGTCGCGGTCCGGCGCCTCCTTTCTTCATCAGATGACGCCCTCTTCTGGCCTTCACGCTGCGGCTCTGGCGCAGGCGTACTTTGTCTGCCCTGTTGAGGGCAGAGCAAAGTACTGCAGTGCGCAGGCGCCGGGAAAGGTCAGAGAGGCCCAGCACCTGCACACTGCAGTACTTTGCTCTGCCCTCAACAGGGCAAAGTACACCTGCGCTGGAGCCACAGCGTGAAGACCAGAAGAGGGCGTCATCTGATGAAGCTAGGAGGTGCCGGACTGGACCGTGATACCCATTGGATCGGACCGCCCGTGTGAGTATAATCTAACCTCTTTTTCTCATCTTTCAGGATACATCGGGGGCTTATCTACAGCATTCCAGAATGCTGTAGATACAGTTAGGTCCATATATATTTGGAAAGAGACAACATTTTTCTAATTTTGGTTAGACATTACCACAATGAATTTTAAACAAAACAATTCAGATGCATTTGAAGTTCAGACTTTCAGCTTTCATTTGAGGGTATCCACATTAAAATTGGATGAAGGGTTTAGGAGTTTCAGCTCCTTAACATGTGCCACCCTGATTTTAAAGGGACCAAAAGTAATTGGACAGATTCAATAATTTTAAATAAAATGTTCATTTTAAGTACTTGATTGAAAACCCTTTGTTGGCAATGACTGCCTGAAGTCTTGAACTCGTGGACATCACCAGACACTGTTTCCTCCTTTTTGATGCTCTGCCAGGCCTTCACTGTGGTGGTTTTCAGTTGCTGTTTGTTTGTGGGCCTTTCTGTCTGAAGTTTAGTCTTTAACAAGTGAAATACATACTCAATTGGGTTGAGATCAGGTGACTGACTTGGCCATTCAAGAATATTCCACTTCTTTGCTTTAATAAACTCCTGGGTTGCTTTGGCTTTATGTTTTGGGTCATTGTCCATCTGTAGTATGAAATGACGACCAATCCGTTTTGCTGCATTTGGCTGGATCTGAGCACACAGTATGTCTCTGAATACCTCAGAATTAATTTGGCTTCTTCTGTCCTGTGTCACATCATCAATAAATACTAGTGACCCAGTGCCACTGGCAGCCATGCATGCCAAAGCAATCACACTGCCTCCGCCATATTTTACAGATGATGTGGTATGCTTTGGATCATGAGCTGTACCACGCCTTCGCCATACTTTGCTCTTTCCATCATTCTGGTATAGGTTGATCTTGGTTTCATCTGTCCAAAGAATGTTCTTCCAGAACTGTGCTGGCTTTTTTAGATGTTTTTTTTAGCAAAGTCCAGTTTAGCCTTTTTATTCTTGATGCTTATGAGTGGCTTGCACCATGCAGTGAACCCTCTGTATTTACTTTCATGCAGTCTTCTTTTTATGATAGATTTGGATATTGATACGCCTACCTCCTGGAGAGTGTTGTTCACTTGGTTGGCTGTTGTGAAGGGGTTTCTCTTCACCATGGAGATTATTCTATGATCATCCACCACTGTTGTCTTCCGTGGGCACCCAGGTCTTTTTGCATTGATGAGTTCACCAGTGCTTGCTTTCTTTCTCAGGATGTACCAAACTGTAGATTTTGCCACTCCTAATATTGTAGCAATTTCTCGGATGGGTTTTTTCTGTTTTCATAGCTTAAGGATGGCTTGTTTTACCTGCATGGAGAGCTCCTTTGACCTTATGTTTACTTCACAGCAAAACCTTCCAAATGCAAGCACCACACCTCAAATCAACTCCAGGCCTTTTATCTGCTTAATTGAGAATGATAATGAAGGGATTGCCCACACCTGTCCATGAAATGGCCTTGGAGTCAATTGTCCAATTACCTTTGGTCCCTTTAAAAACAGGCTGGCAAATGTTAAGGAGCTGAAACTCCTAAACCCTTCATCCAATTTTAATGTGGATACCCTCAAATGAAAGCTGAAAGTCTGAACTTCAACTGCAACTGAATTGTTTTGTTTAAAACTCATTGTGGTAATGTCTATAACCAAAATTATAAAAATGTTGTCTCTGTCCAAATATATATGGACCTAACTGTAAGCCCCTGATGCTGGTGGGCTTACCTCACCCTCGATTTTGGGAGTGACAGGTTCCCTTTAATAAAAAACCAAATATATTTCCATCTCACTTGTTTATTTTTACCAGGTAAACCAATTTAACTGCACACAATTTAGAAATAAACATTTCTGGCATGCAAAAACAAAACCTCCAAAAAATTAGTGACCAATATAGCCTCCTTTCTTTATGATGACACTCAACAGCCTTCCATCCATAGATTCTGTCAGTTGCTTGATCTGTTTACGATCAACATTGCATGCAGCAGCCACCACAGCCTCCCAGACACTGTTCCGAGAGGTGTACTGTTTTCCCTCCCTGTAGATCTCACATTTTATGAGGGACCACAGGTTCTCTATGGGGTTCAGATCAGGTGAACAAGGGGGCCATGTCATTTTTTATTCTTTGAGAACTTTACTGGCCAGCCACGCTGTGGAGTAGTTGGAGGCATGTGATGGAGCATTGTCCTGCATGAAAATCATGTTTTTCTTGAACGATACCGACTTCTTCCTGTACCACTGCTTGAAGAACTTGTCTTCCAGAAACTGGCAGTAGGTCTGGGAGTTGAGCTTCACTCCATCCAAGGTCCCACAAGTTCATCTTTGATACCAGCCCATTCCAGTATCCCACCTCCACCTTGATGGCATCTGAGTTGGAGTGGAGCGCTCTGCCCTTTACTGATCCAGCCTCTGGCCCATCAAGAGTCACTCTCATTTCATCAGTCCATAAAACCTTTGAAAAGTCAGTCTTAAGATATTTCTTGGCCCAGTTTTAAGTTTTATCTTTACATTTCTTGTTCAAAGGTGGTCGTTTTTCAGCCTTCCTTACTCTTGGCCATGTCCCTGAGTATTGCATGCCTTGTGCTTTTTGTTACTCCAGTAACGTAGCAGCTCTGAAATATGGCAAAACTGGTGGTAAATGGCATCTTGGCAGCTTCACGCTTGATTTTCCTCAATTCATGGGCAGTTATTTTGCGGCTTTTTTGCCCAATGCGCTTCTTGCAACCCTGTTGGCTATTTGCCATGAAACGCTTGATTCTTCAGTGATCACACTTCAAAAGTTTGTCAATTTCAAGACTGCTGCATCCCTCTGCAAGACATCTCACAATTTTGGACTTTTCAGAGCCCGTCAAATCTCTCTTCTGACCCATTTTGCCAAAGGAAAGGAAGTTGCCTAATAATTAAGCACACCTTATATAGGGTTTTGATGTCATTAGACAACACCCCTGCTCATTACAGAGATGCACATCACCTGATTTACTTAATTGGTAGTTGGCTCTCAAACCTGAACAGCTTGGAGTAGGACAACATGTATAAAAAGTGTCATGTGATCAAAATACAACTTGCCTAATAATTCTGCGCACAGTGTAATATAATGGACCCCAGATAGTCCTCAATGTAGTATAATGGGCCCCCATTGCCTTCCATGTAGTATAATGCACCCCACATAGAGCTCCGTTTAGTATAATGGGCTCTACATTGCCAAATATACAATATAATGGGCCCCAGATAGTCTTCCATACAGTGCAATGTGCCTCACATAACCTTCCATTTAGTATAATGGACCCCCACATATTCCTCTATACAGTATAATTGGCTTCCATGCAGTATACTGGACCCCATTTCCATGTAGTATAATGGGCCTCCGATGCCTTTCACACAGTATAATGGCCCCACATAGTCTTCAATATAAAATAATGGACCCCCTCCATGTAGTTTAATGTGGCGGCACAGCTGAACGTGTGATGACAGGCAGGTGACTCACAGGCCTCATAGCAGCTGCATGGTGTGCAGTCATTGAGCTCCTCTGCTGCTCGTTCCAACTATTATGCTCTCCTCTCTCCCATAGATAAGTGAGTGGCACCAGACAGCCTCTATAAAGAGAATCTATCACCAAAAATTACCTCTTCCTTTTTAAATTTTTATATATATTTGTAAAAAAAAAAAAATTCTAAATGTCATTAAAAATCAGTGAAGTAAGGGCTTTATTTAAGGAAAAAAAGTGAATTATGTGCTAATCTAACGATCAGTAAGAAATCTCTACCCTTTCCCAAAATATGTAGCGACGCTACGTCACTCCATGGCACAGAAGATAGTATCTGATTGGAGCAGCTACCATCTTCAGTGTTGTGCAGTGAGTGTGCTGCTCACAGAAATGCACTCTGTTACTAGAAGACTTTTCCTTGCCTGTCCGCAGCTTCACTACATATCACTGTCGCACTTGTCTGTGCTCTGACCAGTGTGATAGTGATAGACAATGAAGCTGCTGACAGGCAAGTACAAGTGTGATAAGACACTCTTTGCTGGTGGAGCGCCTGTGTTCGGTATTAGAGGGTGCAGCAATGTCCCCTTATTTTTAATGCTTTTTTATAGTGCAAAAAAGCTTTGATTTTGCACTTAAAAATGCAACAGTGTTTTTTTAAATCTTTTTTTTTATATGCATTTTTTTCAAGTGCCGCATAGAAGCTTACAGAGAAAAAAATGCATCAAAACAATGGCATCTTTAGATGCACAGTGGGTAGGAGTTTTCATGAAATCACATCCACTTTGGACATTTAGGCAGTGTTCACATGTAGCCTAAAGACTGTTTTTTCTGCTATTTTTATTTTGCACATTAATTCTGCGTTTGTGTGGGCAAAGTGGATGTGATTTCATGAAACTACTGACTGCTGTATGACTAAAGACGTTGATGAAGTGTATGGTTTTAGTGCTTTCTTTCTCTAGACTTTTATGGGAAGAATGTATAAAATGCATGTAAAAAAAAAGTATATGAAAAAATGCAGTTGCTTTTATAAGTGCAAAATTCAAACTTTTCTGTACTAAAACACATAAAAATGCTTCTTCAAATCTGCACTAAATACACATTAATTAAGGGGAAAAATGTATTAAAAAATAATAACCAAAGCAAATTGTTATGGCGTAGTTTGGTGTGGACATCTGCAAAATTGTGCCTGGACGCACAATCAGCTGAAGTGTATTGGCTGCGCTGCAATACACGGCCAATCAGAGGCCAGCAGCTAATGTTAGCACACAATGAGATCAATTCCTGTGGGAGAATTCACGAGAATTAAGGGGAAATGTAGTAATGAAAATAATTTGTCCTCAGAACTGAACCAGTCTGTACATAAATTCAAAAGAGAAATGATCCTGACTGGGCACTTAACAGAGCCTTAAATATTGTGTCACAGAAAAAATAGAAGACTTAATCTTGTCCAACACATAACAAACAAACAAATTAGACAAAAATTTTACATTTGTTTCCAATACAGTTCTCAATGTTTCCATATAACTTGCAAAAGCAAGGAAAAATCCATACGAAACGTGCGTCGGGGTTAGAACCACCTGTTTTTGTGCACTGCACTTTATTCCTCCATTGGGTAAGATGTTTTGTACTTCCCTGTGACTGAATGTTTAACTCTTAAGTACAACGTTGTGGTCAGAAAATACACATGATTGGTCATTTTGACCCAATCAGCATTTAGCAGATTTTTGATGTTTAGATACTGCCCAGCACTACATATACCCAACATCTATATTTATGTTCGATCATTTTGTGAACATTACCCTGTTGGATATAATTAATCCAATGTTTATGGTGTCTGTCTGTCCTTCCAACTGTTTTTTAAAATGTTTTTGAAATTTGATTAATAAAAATACAAGCTTTTAAACCAATACTCCGCATTTTCTCCTGTTCCAAATATAACAAACAAATCAACAAATTAGACAAAAGTCTTACATCTGTTTCCAATACAGGCCTCAATTTTATCAAATTAGGCATATAATTAACACAATTCTCCCTATCTTATGTGAGGATCAGATGTTAGCAGCGGTCTTACAGTCAGGGTATAAAGTAGTGGCGAGAAGCTCACCGACGGTAGGAAATAGGGTTTCTCCTAGCAGGTTTATTTTTAATAAATCTCAAAAAACATGGCTCAACTGCATAGCTTTCTTTAAATGTGGGAGCACTAATTACAGAACGTGTAAACAAGTAACTAATCGTAAAATATTTAGCAATCATGAAAACACTAGGAACTATAACATCAAACAATTTATAAACTGTAAATCAAACATTATATACAAGATTGATTGCGCCATTTGCAGTAAAGCATATGTGGGATGCATGTCCTGCAAATTAAAGACACGTATATCTGAGCATCTCTATCGTATATCAAATACTGCAAATAGACATGCTACACACACATCCTATTCTAGGGGGGTAGTCATTATGGTACATAAGTCTTTGCGATGGTCGGTTCAAATGGTTAAAAGGGACCTGGAGGGTAGATTTATTTTTATTTATGCATTTATAGATATGATGCCTTATGTATTACTTAATATTTATAATCCACCGCCAGCTAAGATGGAGGTACTTAATCAAGCTGCAATTTTTATATTGCAATATCCTGATGCTAAAATGATATGCATGGGTGATTTCAATATGGCACTTAACATCTATTTGGATAGACTGAGTGCTGCAAACTTGAGGCCCAGTAATCAAGACACTACTATACTGGAGGCTTTCATAAAGGAAATGGGCTGGATTGATTTGTGGAGACAGCAACATCCCCTTAAGAAGGAATTCTCCTGTTATACGCCAGCTGTTCGTTGTCTGTCCAGAATTGACCATACATTTGGAAACAATGCTATATTGTCTGATCTGCGTGAAATTGAGTATCTTCCCAGGGCGGTATCAGATCATGCTCCATTGGTGATATGTCTTCACTTAGACGGCCCCAACAGAGATTCCGCATATACCCATTTTGGCTGTCCCTTATAGGAGAGCAAGATAGAATAGTTGACCAATTAGAGATATTTATCACAGATCATGCTGACTTTCCTGATAAATTGATAGCATGGGATACTCTTAAAGCATATTTGAGGGGATGTGTCAGATCTACAATCTCATATATTAAAAGAGAGTCCTGTATTAGGGAGCAGAGACTGGCTGAGGAATATAGACTGTTGGAAGTTGAATATATCAATAACCCATCTGATACTTCACTGTGTGGATGGCTGGGTAAGGTAAGGGAAGTGAATACCTGACGCATTTAGAGGAGAAAGCCCAGAGAAAACTCTTTTTCTCTAAACAGACATATTTTGAATTGGGAAACCAGTCAAATAAATTTTTGGCATATATGGTCCAACAAAATCAAATGTCCTTGTCCATTCTTGCCATCAATGTGGTGGAAGGAACTCCGATGCTTAAATCTGACCAAATTGCAAACAGATTTGAAGAATATTTTAGAGAATTATATAGTTCCCAACTAAATCATACTATGGAAGAAATTGACGAATATCTGGATCATATAGAGTTTCCTAGACTTTCTCATGAAGATCAAACCTTCTTAGATAGAGATATCACATTGGAGGTAATTCAGGAAGCAGCCATGTCTCTCTCCAATGGGAAAACCCCGGGCACTGATGGCATACCCATAGAACTATATAAAAGATATCTTGATCAGATAGGGCCGGTTCTGATGCAGACCCTTTCCGAAGCGCTTGCAAGACATTCACTCCCCCAATCCTTTTATGATGCCACCATAGTGGTAATACCAAAGCCAGATAAACCTGCTGAGGAGTGTAGCTCGTATCGTCCCATATATCTGCTCAATACAGACTATAAAATACTGACTAAACTTATAGCCAATAGACTTAACCCCTTAACGACCGCCGATACGCCTTTTAACGGCGGCAGTTAAGGGTACTTAAACCACAGCCCGTTAATTAACAGCGCTGTGGAAAAAGTGAATAGCGCTCCCCAGAGTCGGATTTTCTTTGGGGTCACTGTTGCCGGGGGTAGCCGAGATCCCAGAAAACATGATTCGGGGGGTTTTTACTGACCCCCGAGTTGCGATCGCCGGTAATTAACCGTTTACCGGCGGTCGGCAAAAAAAAAAAAAAAGCGATTTGCCATTTAATTTCTCTGTCCTCCGATGTGATCGTACATCAGAGGACAGAGAAATGGGGTCCCCGATCACCCCCGATAGCCCCCCGATACTCACCTGTCTCCCCCGGTGCTCCTCGTGGCTCCCGATGGGCGCTGCCATCTTCCGCCCAAAAAATGGCAGGTGCATGCGCAGTGCGCCCGCCGGCCGGCACCCGGGAGATCTTTGGGGTCTCGGCTGCCGGGGGTAGCCGAGACCCCAAAGAGCATGATCGGGGTCGGTTTTTTGTTTTGCGATCGCCGATAATTAACTGTTTACCGGCGACCGCAAAAAAAAAAAAAGCGATGTGTAATACCTCTGTCCTCTGATGTGATCGCACATCAGAGGACAGAGAAATAGGGGGGTTCGGGGACCCTATCATACTTACCGGTGTTCCTGGGTCCTCCTGCGTCCTCTCTTGGCCACCGGCTTCTTCCTTCGGTAAGAAAATGATCTGCCGGCCGGCAGCTAGAGGAGTTGGGGCTAAATTTAAAGTTAGGGTTAGGGTTGGGGCTAAATTTAGTGTTAGGGTTTGGGCTAAATTTAGGGTTTGGGCTAAATTTAGGGTTAGGGTTGGGGCTAAATTTAGGGTTAGGGTTGGGGCTAAATTTAGGGTTAGGGCTAGTGTCAGGGTTGGGGCTAAAGTTAGGGCTAGGGTTAGAGTTGGGGCTAAATTTAGGGTTGGGGCTAAAGTTGTGGCTAGGGTTGGGGCTAAAGTTAGGACTAGGGTTGCTGCTAAAATTAGCTTTAGAGTTTGGATTAGGGTTTGGATTAGGGTTTGGATTAGGGTTACGTTTGGGATTAGGGTTAGGTTTGGGATTAGGGTTAAGGTTAGGGTTGGGATTAGGGGTGTATTGGGATTAGGGTTAGGTTTGAGGTTAGGGTTGAGATTAGGATTAGGGGTGTGTTGGATTTAGGGTTCTGATTAGGGTTATGGTTGTTTTGGGGTTAGGGTTGTGATTATCGTTAGGGTTGTGATTAGGATTATGGATCGGGTTGGCATTAGGGTTAGGGGTGTGTTGGGGTTAGGGTTGGAGTTAGATTTGGGAGGTTAGGGATGTATTGGGATTAGGGTTAGGTTTGAGGTTAGGGTTGAGATTAGGATTAGGGGTGTGCTGGATTTAGGGTTCTGATTAGGGTTATGGTTGTTTTGGGGTTAGGGTTATGATTATCGATAGGGCTGTGATTAGGATTATGGATCGGGTTGGCATTAGGGTTAGGGGTGTGTTGGGGTTAGGGTTGGAGTTAGATTTGTGGGTTTCCACTGTTTAGGTACATCAGGGGGTCTCTAAACGCCACAGCCAATTTTGCGCTCAAAAAGTCAAATGGTGCTCCCTCCCTTCCGAGCTCTGCCGTGCGCCCAAACAGTGGTTTACCCCCACATATGGGGCATCAGCGTACTCGGGATAAATTGGACAACTTTTAGGGTCCAATTTCTCCTGTTACCCTTGTGAAAATAAAAATGTGGGGGCTAAAAAATCTTTTTTGTGGAAAAAAAATATTTTTTATTTTCACAACTCTGCATTATAAGCTTCTGTGAAGCCCTTGGGCATTCAAAGTTCTCACCACACATCTAGATAAGTTCCTTGGGGGGTCTAGTTTCCAAAATGGGGTTACTTGTGGGGGGTTTCTACTGTTTAGGTACATCAGGGTCTCTGCAAACGCAACATCATGCCCGCAGACCATTCTATCAAAGTCTGCATTCCAAAATGGAGTTCCTTCCCTTCCGGGCTCTGCCATGCGCCCAAACAGTGGTCCCCCCACACATGGGGTATCAGTGTACTCAGGACAAATTGGACAACAACTTTTGGGGTCCAATTTCTCGTTACCCTTGTCAAAATAAAAATTTGGGGGCTAAAAAATCTTTTTTGTGGAAATTTTTTTATTTTTTTTATTTTCACCACTCTGCATTATAAACTTCTGTGAAGCACTTGGGCATTCAAAGTTCTCACCACACATCTAGATAAGTTCCTTGGGGGGTCTAGTTTCCAAAATGGGGTCACTTGTGGGGGTTTTCTACTGTTTAGGTACATCGGGGGCTCTGCAAACGCAACATAATGCCCGCAGACCATTCTATCAAAGTCTGCATTCCAAAACAGCGCTCCTTCCCTTCCGAGCTCTGCTGTGCACCCAAACAGTGGTCCCCCCCACACATGGGGTATCAGTGTACTCAGGACAAATTGGACAACAACTTTTGGAGTCCAATTTCTCTTGTACCCTTGTGAAAATAAAAACTTGAGGGCTAAAAAATCTTTTTTGTGGAAAAAATGATTTTCTTATTTTCATGGCTCTACATTATAAACTTCTGTGAAGCAGTTGGGGGTTCATAGTGCTCACCACACATCTAGATAAGCTCTTTGGGGGGTCTAGTTTTCAAAATGGGGTCACTTGTGGGGGGTTTCTACTGTTTAGGTACATCACGAGCTCTGCAAATGCAACATGACGCCGGCAGACCATCCCATCAAAGTCTGCATTCCAAGCGGCGCTCCTTCCCATCCGAGCCCCAATGGGTGCCCAAACAGTGCCCCCCCACATATGGGGTATCAGCGTACTCAGGACAAACTGGTCAACAGATTTTGGGGTCCAATGTCTCCTGTTACCCTTGAGAAAATAAAAAATTGCAGGCTAAAAAATCATTTTTGAGGAGAAAAAAAAAGGATTTTTTATTTTCACGGCTCTACTTTATAAATTTCTGTGAAGCACTTGGGGGTTTAAAGTGCTCAACACACATCTAGATAAGTTCCTTAAGGGGTCTAGTTTCCAAAATGGGGTCACTTGTGGGGGGTTTCTACTGTTTAGGCACATCAGGCGCTCTCCAAACGCGACATGGTGTCCGATCTCAATTCCAGCCAATTCTACATTGAAAAAGTAAAACGGCACTCCTTCTCTTCCAAGCTCTGCGGTGCGCCCAAACAGTGGTTTACCCCAACATATGGGGTATCGACGTACTCAGGAGAAATTGCACAACAACTTTTGTCATCTAATTTCTCCTGTTACCCTTGTCAAAATAAAAATTTTGGGGCAAAAAGATCATTTTTGTAGAAAAAATGTGATTTTTTTTATTTTCACGGCTCTACGTTATAAACTTCTGTGAAGCACCTGGGGGCTCAAAGTGCTCACCACACATCTAGATAAGTTCCTTAAGGGGTCTAGTTTCCAAAATGGTGTCACTTGTGCAGCGTTTCCACTGTTTAGGCACATCAGGGGCTCTCTAAACGTGACATGGCATCCGATCTCAATTCCAGCCAATTCTGCATTGAAACAGTCAAACGGCGCTCCTTCTCTTCCAAGCTCTGCGGTGCGCCCAGACAGTGGTTTACCCCCACATATGGGGTATCAGCGTATTCAGAAGAAATTGCACAACAACATTTATGGTTAAATTTCTGTTTTTACACTTGTGAAAATAAAAAAAAATGGTTCTGAAGTAAAATGTTTGCAAAAAAAAGTTAAATGTTCATTTTTGCCTTCCACATTGTTTCAGTTCCTGTGAAGCACGTAAAGGGTTTATAAACTTCTTGAATGTGGTTTTGAGCACCTTGAGGGGTGCAGTTTTTAGAATGGTGTCACACTTGGTTATTTTCTATCATACAGACCCCTCAAAATGACTTCAAATGTGATGTGGTCCCTAAAAAAAAAAATGGTGTTGTAAAAATGAGAAATTGCTGGTCAACTTTTAACCCTTATAACTCCCTAACAAAAAAAAAATTGTTTCCAAAATTGTGCTGATGTAAAGTAGACATGTGGGAAATGTTATTTATTAACTATTTTTTGTGACATATCTCTCTGATTTAAGGGCATAAAAATACAAAGTTTGAAAATTGCTAAATTTTAAAAATTTTCGCCATATTTCCGTTGTTTTCATAAATAATTGACAGTAATATCGAAGAAATGTTACCACTAACATGAAGTACAATATGTCACGAAAAAACAATCTCAGAATCAGCAGGATCCGTTGAAGCTATCCAGAGTTATAACCTCATAAAGTGACAGTGGTCAGAATTGTAAAAATTGGCTCGTCATTAAGTACCAAATTGGCTCTGTCACTAAGGGGTTAAAGCAGTAATATTAACCATAGTACATGAAGATCAATCTGGTTTCATGCCGGGGAGGTCCACCTCCTCTAATATTAGAAGAGTGCAGGTTCTAACTCAGATAGGACACATATATGAGAAGCCTTGGGTGATAGCCTCTCTTGATACTGCAAAGGCTTTTGATTCAATGGAGTGGAAGTTTTTGCAACGTGTTCTTCTGAAATTTGGTTTCTCAGAGAAATTTTGTAAGTGGATTGAACTACTTTATTATATGCCCAGAGCTAATACTCTTGTTAATGGCTTGCTGTCGGATTATTTTGACTTGGGTAGGGGGACCAGACAGGGCTGCCCACTATCCCCAATGCTATTTGCTCTTGCAATCGAGCCAATTGCACTTGCAATTAGACAAGACCCCATGGTGGAAGGAATAAATATCAACTCTAGAGTAGATAAGGTCGGATTACATGATGATGATCTAGTACTCTTTCTAGAGAAAGTGGAGCAATCTCTTCCAAGCGCAATTGATCTTATTAACCATCTGGTCTTAAAATT
Organism: Ranitomeya variabilis; assembly: GCF_051348905.1. Lineage (NCBI taxonomy): Eukaryota > Metazoa > Chordata > Amphibia > Anura > Dendrobatidae > Ranitomeya > Ranitomeya variabilis. The sequence goes on from NC_135232.1 coordinate 259,465,915, forward strand.
AATTGGAGTAAGTCTGTGATTATTCCATTAATAAATAACATAACTGAACCTGTGCTATGTTGTTTTAGGGTATGTGCACACGTTCAGGTTTTTTCGCGTTTTTTCACTATAAAAATGCAGACATTATGCATTCTATCATTTAGAATGCATTCTGCATGTTTTGTGCAAATGGTGCATTTTTTTCCGCTAAAAAAGCATCACTGTAAAAAAGCAGCATGTTCATTAATTTTGCGGATTTTCCGCGTTTTTCCCGCAATTCTATGCATTTGGAAAAAAACGCACAAAAAACGCGTCAAAAACGCATGAAAAAACGCATGCGGATTTCTGGCAGAAATGTCCGGTTTTTGTCAGGAAAATTTCTGCAAGAAATCCTGACATGTGCACATACCCTAAAGGTAGTACAAAAATTTAAATATCTGGGCATCGTAATTAATCAAAATCCGATTAGAGACCTTAGGGATAATATATACCCTCTGGAAGATCTGATGAAGACTAAGTTTGGGATATGATCCCGAGTACCCTTATCTGTTGCAGGAAGAATTGGACTAAATAAAATGATAATTCTTCCTAAGGCCTCTTTCACACTTCCGTCTTTTTCCTCCCGTAGAAATCCGTAGAAAAAACAGGATCCTGCAAATTTTTCTGAAGGATCCTGTTTTTTCCCATAGACTTGTATTAGCGATGGATTGTGATGGATGGCAATCCATTTCATCCGTCGTGCACTGGATCCTTTGGAAAATAGCAGTCTGTCAGGCGGAGAAAATGTTCAGAGAACAGAACTTTTTTTTGAACGTCGGAAAATCGCTCAGCGACGGGTCCTGCGCTGTCCATCGTTGGCTGTAATAGAAGCCTATGGACGCAGGATCCATCGCTGACCGTCAAACACAGGAATCCAGCGACGTATCCCGTTTTTTCATTCTGAGCATACCTGGAAGGATTTTCTAGTCCGGGAAAAAACACAAATCTCTCTCTGTTTGCCAATCTTTTTACAACGTTCGTCGATACGTTGCGCCGACGCATTATGACGGCGTCTCAAGACGGAAGTGTGAAAGAAGCCTTAATGCTTATGTATGCTTGAACACACATCATTAAAGGTTCCTAAAAGTTTCTTCAGGAAAATACATAGCATGATGGCAGCTTTTATATGGGGCCCGTCAAGACCTAGATTAAGTATTGGATCCCTGCAGAGGCCTAAAAACCAAGGTGGATATGCAGTTCCTGACTTATACTTGTATTATCTGGCTGGTCAGCTGCGCTACTTAAAGTATTGGGTAACTCAGGGTGAACTTAATAATGCAGAAGCCCACCTCGTACATTTCTTGGGTGGGAATACTCCGTGGGCAATATTGGAGGGTTCATACAGACCACCCCAGGGTTTGTTATTTGCGCATAAGTTAGCAATACAGGTTTGGCAAGAAAGTAAACGCATTTTGAAATTCACTGATCAAGTTGGGGAAGTTCAGATATGGGATAATTCCGAATTCCCGCACCTTCAGGAATTACAGGATCCGGTTTTCTGGAAACAAAATGGAATGACATCACTTACTCAGCTTTTTGAAAATGAAACTTTATTATCGTTCGATCAAATCCATGTCAGGTTCGGAATTCCCCACAGAGATTTTTATAGATATTTGCAATTAAGACATGTCATAATGTACCAGTTCCCATATCCTAGAATGAGAATATCTAAATACCCACTGATAGGAAGACTATCGACCCAATGACCCACAGGAGTAATATCCTCCCTTTATACCTTTTTGTTAAACTCTAAAATCGCATCCACTCAGCTCGCTGTGGAGAGTAAGTGGCAGCAGCTGATCCCATCGGGGGCTGATTTCTGGCACCTTATTTGGAACTGTAGGATTATACGGAGATATTGGAGTGAGGTCGTAGATACACTGGAGCGGATAATGGGGATACCAATTGAATGTGGACCAGAATTGTGCATTCTAGGGGCCGTGAATGAGGAGATGTGGGTCCACCATGATAGAATATTTCTTTAGGGAAGCTCTATTTATGGCTAGGAAAGCGATAGTATTGAGGTGGATGGGGGGAAATCTCCTTTAATTAATCAATGGAAGAAACTTGTGAATGACTTAATTCCTTATGAAAACATACTATACAGGAACAGACGATGTCCCCAGAAATTTCAGAAGATTTGGGAACGGTGGTGTAACTCGCCATTGACGCACCTGGCTCCTGGTGCTATGGTCCCTGATGTGTATATCTATTCTAGATTGTGAATGTGTTGATCTATGTAGGATTAATAACATATGTCTATTATAACCTGATTTGATACGAGTTTTAAAACATCCATTGGGGACCCGTTGATTAGGAAGTGCAGTGCTTGGTAAAATGTATTATACTGAAGGTTATGTTTTGTTTGTTTGTATATTTTATTATTGAAGGTATTCTGTCATATCTATGTCAATTTAATTTTGATATGTGGATTATTTTGATGCTATGCTATGATATCATATGTTTGTTATCTTATTTTGTGGAATCCTTCAATAAAGAGTTTAAAAAAAATACTGCAAATACAAATTGCAATATTTCATCAGTGTTGAGACATTTCATTTCCATCCACTCACTCAGTTTAGATTTTCTTGGGATTTGCGCGATTAAACAGGTTATGAGATCACCACAGGGAGGAGGCATTAGACAATGTCTCCTCACACGTGAGGCCTTCTGGATATATAACCTGGGTACGAGAATGCCTAATGGCTTAAATAAACGTAATGAAATCATGTTCCATTATTGATATCAAACTATTGGTCAAGTATATGAATTTTTATGTTTATTTGTTTTTAACTTTATTTTCAACTATGTCATTTTGGCTAAGTATATATGTTTCATCCAGGACCCGCGATGTATCATGTGATATGCTTGTATAATTTGATTGGTTCCGTTCCCATATACCTTTAACCCCTTTCTGACATTGGGCGTTATAGTATACTGATGTCGGATACCCTCCCCACATGTTTCCCGGGATATGTCAGCTGTTTTGAACAGCTGACATGTGCCCGCAATAGCTATTGGTGGAATCGCGATCCACCCGTAGCAATTAACTAGTTAAATGCCACTGTCAAATGCTGACAGCGGCATTTAAATGGCGCTTCTGGCAATCGTTCCTGAAATATGCACAGCGGTGACCCGAGTCACATGATCGCGGGTCACCGGTGTGTCGGCATGACATCCGACCATCGCCTCTATGTAGCAGACCTAATCGAGTTGTGCCAGCTTATAGTCGACTATTGAATCATGGCAAAAGTTTAAAAAAATGCATATAAAAAAATATATAAAAGTTCAATCCGGTTTCCTCCCACATTCCAAAGACATACTGATAGGGAATTTAGATTGTGAGCCCCATCGGGGGACAGCGATGATATGTGCAAACTGTAAAGCGCTGTGGAATATGTTACCGCTATATAAAAATAAAGATTATTATTATTAAATCACCCCCCTTTCACCCCATTCAAAATAAAACAATAAAAATAAAATCAATCATACACATATCCGGTATCGCCGAGTTCAGAACCGCCCGAACTATCAATAAAAAAAGGATTAACCTGATCGCTTAACGGCGTATCGAGAAAAAAAAAGTTAAAATGGCAGAAATACATTTTTTGGTCACTGTGACACTGCATTAAAGTGCAATAAAGGGCTCATCAAAATGGTATAATTAAAAATGTCAGCTCTGCATGCAAAAAGTAAACCCTCACCTAACTCGAGATCACGAAAAATGGAGACGCTACAGGTATCGGAAAATATCACAATTTTTTTTCATTATTTTTTTTAGCAAAGTTTGGAATTTTTTGTCACCACTTAGATAAAAAAAGAACCTAGACATGTTTGGTGTCTATGAACTTGTAATGACCTGGAGAATCATAATGGCAAGTCAGTTTTAGCATTTAGTGAACCTAGCAAAAAAGCCAAACAAAAAACAAGTGTGGGATTGCACTTTTTTGCAATTTCACCGCACTTGGATTTTTTTCCCCATTTTCTAGTACACGACATGGTAAAACCATGTCCCACAAAAAAAAAGCCCTCACATGGCCATATTGATGGAAAAATTAAAAAGTTATGGCTCTGGGAAGAAGGGGGAGCGAAAAACGAAAATGCAAAACCGAAAAAAGCTCAGATCATGAAGGGGTTAAAGCCTTGTTGGTATGGAAGGGTTTTATCTTTGATAAAAAAAAACGCCTGGCGATCGAAACGAGTTGCTTTACTTTCCCGGTATGAGTGTGGTTCAGGAGCATTCACATGTTTTAACATGAATTAAATAAATCTTGGATTCTTTATTGAAGAAGCTGGAATACCTCAAGTTTTGTTTACTATCACGTCGAAACAGGACGAAGTTCCGTGCAATTGCTGTGGCTGTCGGTAAGCTGGCTTTGCTTTGTATTATCATGGGTGACATTATACCAGGAAGGGGCACATTATACCAGGAAGGAGCACATTATATCACTAAGTGGCCTGGGATGAGGGGACATTATACCATGGAGTGGCTCAGGATGTGGGGCATATTGTACCAGGAAGGGGCACATATTATGAAGGGATACAGGATGAGGCACATTATGCCATGAATGGGCTCAGGATGGGGCATGTTATACAATGAAGGGCCTCAGGATGGCCTATTATACCATGAAGGAGACAAGGATGGAGGATATTATGCTATGATGCCCGGGAGAGGGGACATTATACCATGAATGGGCCCTGGATGGGACACATTATACCATAAATGGGCCTGGAATGGGGCACAACATACCATGAATGGGCACATTATATGATAAAGGGGCCCAGGATGATTGAAATTATACCAGGATGGGACACTTTATACCAAAAAGAGCTCAGGATAGGGCACATTATACTACAAAGAGGACCAGGATGGGGCACATACCATGAATGGGCCAGCGGTGGGGGACATTATATCATGAATGAGCCCGAGAGGAGGAATATTATACCAGGATGGAGCACATTATAGTATACGTACATATAATCCCTTAAAACTTCATTTTTATTTCTATTCAATATAAAACCCAGACCCAATATAAAAACTAGACATGGATACCACAAACATGGACAAAAGGTCACCAATATATAAACCTATTATGGTCCTAAATACACCTACTACTCAAGCCTGCCTTGCTGTGGGGGTTAGCACCCTAAGAAACGATTTTTTGGCGCCCCCACTCCACTTCGGCTAGCCCTTTTTCCCCTGCAGTATCCCTCACACTACAGGTGGGAAAACAATATAGTAAAGAGCAGTGGTGAAAAAACAGTCAAATAACCAGATATATAATCAATTGGACCTATATAGGTACCTCCACATAATGTAACAACATTCCAAACACACCCCGCAAAATGCATTTGTAATACCCTATAGTATATCAACAAGGTATCAGATGATAGCCGTCATGGTCCCAAAATCATCAGTGATACATAATCAATTGGATCAAATCAATAACCAGACAGCAACCAAAGGCCCAATACATGCCAGAAAGAAATTTTCTCAATAAATAATTAGGGTCACTTAGCGTGTGTCGGTATCTGCCCGACGCGTTTACCCGCTCTCACGGTTCATCAGGAGGAAGTGATATTCATGATGCCGGATGCTCCATAGATGTAAGGCATAAGCCGGCGGTGACCATATGTGAGCTTAAATAGCTCCCATCAAATGTGCATGCCTAAACAGGCCACGCCCCCTCACTGATCCACCGGGATCCTAATGTCAACAACATCGGGCTATTCTTCACACATGAGTACCATGCTAGGAGTATCAATTTCCTGGACTTGACCATCTCTAAGGAACCTGATGAGAGTATCAGTACCTGCACATATCGAAAACCCACATCCACAAATAGCCTACTGAGGCGGACTAGTCACCATCCGATCCCCTTAAAAAGAGGGATACCGAAGGGGCAGTTTATGCGAATAAAAAGAAACTGCACAGATGAGGGCACTTTCAAAAGACAGGCAAGGGACCTGTATCAGCGCTTTAGGGCAAGGGACTATCCTTGTGAAGTGTTAGATGGCCCTTGGTCACCGAACCCTCACCAAGACCACCAGGGCAATCAGGATGAGCAGCGTGAAAGGCACGAACTAAATCGTCCGCATGCACATCAGAGGCAACCACCCAGGAATTATCCTCCTGACCATAGCCCTTCCACTTGACCAGATACTGAAGCCTCCGCCTGGAGAGACGAGAATCCAAGATCTTCTCCACCACGTACTCCAACTCGCCCTCAACCAACACCGGAGCAGGAGGCTCAACAGAAGGAACCACAGGTACAACGTACCGCCACAACAAAGACCTATGGAACACGTTGTGAATGGCAAACGACACCGGAAGATCCAAGCGAAAGGACACAGGATTAAGGATTTCCAATATCTTGTAAGGACAGATGAAGCGAGGCTTAAATTTAGGAGAGGAGACCTTCATAGGAACAAATCGAGAAGACAGCCATACCAAATCCCCAACACGAAGTCGGGGACCCACACCGCGGCGGCGGTTGGCAAAACGCTGAGCCTTCTCCTGTGACAACTTCAAGTTGTCCACCACATGATTCCAGATCTGCTGCAACCTATCCACCACAGAATCTACCCCAGGACAGTCAGAAGGCTCCACATGTCCCGAGGAAAAACGAGGATGGAAACCAGAGTTGCAAAAAAATGGCGAAACCAAAGTAGCGGAACTAGCCTGATTATTAAGGGCAAACTCAGCCAACGGCAAGAAGGTCACCCAATCATCCTGATCTGCAGAAACAAAATACCTCAAATAAGCCTCCAGAGTCTGATTAGTTAGCTCCGTTTGTCCATTAGTCTGAGGATGAAAGGCAGACGAAAACGACAAATCAATGCCCATCTTAGCACAAAAGGATCGCCAGAACCTGGAAACAAACTGGGATCCTCTGTCAGACACAATATTCTCAGGAATGCCGTGTAAACGAACCACATGCTGAAAGAACAAAGGAACCAGATCGGAAGAGGAAGGCAGCTTAGGCAAAGATACCAAATGGACCATCTTGGAAAAGCGATCACATACCACCCAGATGACAGACATGCCCTGAGACACCGGAAGATCTGAAATGAAATCCATGGAAATGTGTGTCCAAGGCCTCTTCGGGACAGGCAAGGGCAAGAGCAACCCGCTGGCACGAGAACAGCAAGGCTTAGCTCGAGCACAAGTCCCACGGGACTGCACAAATGACCGCACATCCCGTGACAAGGAAGGCCACCAAAAGGACCTAGCCACCAGATCTCTGGTGCCAAAAATTCCCGGATGCCCTGCCAACACCGAGGAATGAACCTCGAAAATGACTCTGCTGGTCCACTTATCAGGAACAAACAGTCTGTCAGGTGGACAAGAGTCAGGTCTACCAGCCTGAAATCTCTGCAACACACGTCGCAAATCCGGAGAAATGGCTGACAGGATAACTCCCTCTTTGAGAATACCAACTGGTTCTGCGACTCCAGGAGAGTCAGGCACAAAGCTCCTTGAAAGAGCATCAGCCTTCACATTCTTTGAACCTGGTAAATACGAGACCACAAAGTCAAAACGGGAGAAAAACAATGACCAGCGGGCCTGTCTAGGATTCAGGCGTTTAGCAGACTCGAGATACATCAGATTTTTGTGATCAGTCAAGACCACCACACGATGCTTAGCACCCTCGAGCCAATGACGCCACTCCTCAAATGCCCACTTCATGGGTAACAACTCCCGATTGCCAACATCATAATTCTGCTCAGCAGGCGAAAACTTCCTAGAGAAAAAAGCACATGGTCTCATTACAGAGCAACCAGGGCCTCTCTGCGACAAAACGGCCCCTGCCCCAATCTCAGAAGCATCCACTTCAACCTGAAAGGGAAGTGAGACATCAGGCTGGCACAAAACAGGCGCCGATGTAAACCGGCGCTTCAACTCTTGAAAGGCTTCCACGGCTGCAGGAGCCCAGTTAGCAACATCAGAACCTTTCTTGGTCATATCCGTCAAAGGTTTAACAACGCTAGAAAAATTAGCGATAAAACGACGGTAGAAGTTAGCAAAACCCAAGAACTTCTGAAGACTCTTAACTGACGTGGGTTGAGTCCAATCATGAATAGCTCGGACCTTGACTGGATCCATCTCCACCGCAGAAGGGGAAAAAATAAAACCCAAAAAGGGAACCTTCTGTACTCCAAAGAGACACTTTGAGCCCTTAACAAACAAAGCATTCTCACGCAAAAAAGGGATTATATGTACGTACACTAGAGTTTGATTCCTATACATATTGCTTTTTGAGTATTTTTGTTAAGATAAAGAGGATATGGCTAGTTTCCTATCGGCACCAATAAATACAGATTTGTGGGCGCCGGACGCCAACCAGGTGTTCTCTACCAATACATTACCTACGGGGAACACAGAGAACCCCTCTTTGAAAATGCTCTTCAAAGAACTGTACTGGGGATACAAGGATAATATAAAGTCATGGTGGGAGGTGAAGGGGTTAGAAAATTATATCAAAAACCAGATTGTTCCTAAAGGGCTGCTTATAAATATACAACCTTCACCATGGACCGCGAACCCTCAGCTGCTTGCAGCCTGGACAAAAGAGTCCACAGAGGCTTCAATACGTTTTATGCAACTCCTGGTTAAGGAGGAACAAAAACTCTTTGAAGAATCGACAAAAAGACTGAATAGTCTGATAGAGAAGGTTCAAAAATGTTAATCTGACCCTGAATTTGTGAAACGGGAAAACACATTGCAAACATCTGTGGAAAAATTTCAAACAAATCTGAAGGACCGCAAGCATAATCAATTTCTACGGGACCTAAGTGAGTTCAAAGAGAATCGAGCATACGAATATCAGACAAGAGCAATTTCTGAGGTGTCTTCATCAGATATTGACACCTCAGATACAGAACGCGCTGAGGGGTTCTCTGGCTATTCGGGAAGGGGGAGGCGTACTAAGGGGAAATGGCGGACACCAAGGGGTCAGTACAGACAGAGAGGTATGGGGAGAGGAACTCAGTTAAATTCTGTAGTAACTACACCATCCTCATCCTCGCAGTCTTTTTTGGATCGAGGCCTGGTGACAACAGGGTACGATTTACGGAAAAGACAGTTTTAGGTCAAGGACAAATTATCAATTTGTCATCATATACTCTGTCTAGGGAAGAATACTCCGTCTTACAAAAAGGTTTAAATTTTGTACCAACAGGGACTTTTAATTGCTTTCAGTGGGTCAAGGACCTAAATCTATTTGGTCGAAACCTGAAATGGAAATTATTCTTCCAAAAATACGATCTAGAACAGTGTAAGAGGCTAGGACTATCAGAGGAGGATATTGATGGGTTGCGTACCTTAACTGATCTTTTGAGGGAGAATGAGTGAGAGAGAGGCAAGGGACCTTTTACGGATCTCAGGAACAGAAGCACCAGGATGCCGCCCTCTAATAAGATATCTAGTGTTGACATCTTTATAAAGATGGTGGAAGTGGATCTATGTAAGATACCATGTGTGAATCGACACGGATGTTCCAATCTCTCTAAGGAGGAACAGATGGCCTTGGAGGCTTTGGAGAAAAATAGAGAAGTAATTATTAAGGCCTCAGATAAGGGTGGAAATCTGGTGCTTATGGACCAACACGCATATTTAAAAATGTGCCATTCATTGCTTGATGATGTGGAGACATATGAGATTCTGGGACATGACCTGTTGTGAACTCTGTTTTTGGGCTCCCTCTTGTGGTCACAACTGGTACTGTGTAGTGCTGTCTTTGGCTCCCTCTGGTGGTTCTTTGTGTCATTCTGTAGGTCTGAGGCTGATCAGCTGTCTCGTTATCTTTTAGCTGGTTTCCTATTTAGTTCACCTGGACTCTCAGTTGTTGCCTGCTGTGTTATGACCCCAATGGCAGAGGGTCTCAAAAGTACATACCAAGTCTGCAAACACAAAAAAACAGCTCATAGGGCAGTGGTAACTGGGCTGACCATATATCTAATCCTAGCACCACAAATAGCAGCAGCCGGGGAACGTGCCTACGTTGGTTCTAGACGTCTCGCGCCAGCCGGAGAACTAACTAACCCTAGAAGGGAAAAGATAGACCTTTCTTGCCTCCAGAGAAAAGACCCCAAAAGTAGGATACAAGCCCCCAACAAATAATAACGGTGAGGTAAGGAGAAAAGACAAACGTAAGAATGAACTAGATATTTAGCAAAGAGAGGCCCACTGACTAATAGCAGAATATAGTAAGATGACTTATATGGTCAGCAAAAACCCTATCAAAATTTCCATGCTGGATATTCAAGAACCCCCGAACCGTCTAACGGCCCGGGGGGAGAACACCAGCCCCCTAGAGCTTCCAGCAAAATCAGGAATCACATTTAGTACAAGCTGGACAAAAAATAGAGCAAGCAAATAACCAAAAAACAAGGAAGCAGGACTTAGCTTAATTTTGCAAGATCCAAGACCAGCAGACAGGAGCAAACAGAAAGGAACTGATTACAACGATGCCAGGCACTGGACTGAGAAACCAGGAAGTTTATATAGCAACACCCCTGGACTAATGACCCAGGTGGGTGCCAAACTGAGGAAAGACAATCCCAGAGTCATATCACTAGTGACCACAAGAGGGAGCCAAAAAAGTCTAATTCACAACACTGCTGTCAATGTCTTCAGTGCTATTTTGGAGCTCTCCTGCAGTCCTTCGTTATCAGTCTCTTCAAGAGAAGCTAAGTTTTGCTTGGTTCATTTTTTGACCATCTGTGGTCATATGTTTCTTGGTTTATTTTTGTTTCTTGTCCAGCTTGCTAATATGTGATTTCCTTGCTTGCTGGTAGCTCTAGGGGGCTGAGTTTCTCCCCTCACACCGTTAGTTGGTGTGGGGGTTCTTGTATTCTCAGCGTGGATAATTTTGCATAGGGTTTTTTACTGACCGCACAGTTCCCTATCTGGCTTCTGCTATCTAGTATTAGCGAGCCTCATTTGCTGAATCTGTTTTCATTTCTACATTTGTGTTTTCCCCTTACCTCACCGTTATTATTTGTTGGGGGCTTCCTATATCTTTGGGGTGATTTCTCTTGAGGCAAGTGAGGTCTTACTTTCCCTCCAGGAGTAGATAGTTTCTCAGGCTGCGTCGAGACGTCCAGGATTTTAGGCACGTTCCCGGCTACCTTTAGTGTGTTGGTTAGGATCAGGTTTGCGGTCAGTTCAGTTACCACCTCCCTAGAGCTCGCGTCTATGTTCATAAACTTAGCTAGTCCGTTTTGTGATCCTCAGCCACTAGGATCATAACAGTACAGCAGGCAACAACTGAGAGTCCAGGTGAACTAAATAGGAAACCAGCTAAAAGATAACAAGACAGCTGATCAGCCTCAGACCTGCAGAATGACACAAAGAACCACCAAAGGGAGCCAAAGACAGCACTACACAGTACCAGTTGTGACCACAAGAGGGAGCCCAAAAACAGAGTTCACAACAATGACCCAACCTTGGCATACAGTGAAGAATTGTTGGATATTTTGAATAGAGCTAGGGAGGGGGGTCTATTGTCTCAAAACAAATGGAAGTTTTTGGTACCAAATAATCCAGTTAGGCCCACCTTCTATGCCTTACCCAAGGTGCATAAGGGCCTTTGTCCTCTTAAAGGCCGTCCAATTGTATCAGGGATTGAGTCACTGATGCAGAATAGTGGGATATACTTGGACAAGGTCCTGAGATCATTTGTTACCTCTTTACCCTCACATGTACGTGATACATCACAGTTACTCAGCCAACTGGAAGGAATAACGGTAGGAACAGACACCCTGCTCGTGTCGATAGATGTGAAGGCCCTTTACAGCAGCATCCCACATGAATGTGGGATGAGGGCCATTTTCCACTATCTACAGACAAGAGCAGTTGAGTGTAGGGAGCACAACCTTTTTGTTGAGGAACTCCTGCAATTCTGTCTTACCCACAATTACTTCCTCTTCGATGGGAAGTACTTCCACCAGCTCAGGGGTACTGCAATGGGGAGCCTTTGTGCCCCCACGTATGCTAACATCTTCCTGGGCTGGTGGGAGGAAACCCAAATATTTGGTGAGGAGGAAGTTTGGTGGAGCCCGTAAATCAGCCTCTGGGCCAGATACATTGATGACATCTTGGTGTTTTGGTCTGGCCCAGAGGCGGAGCTCCACCGTTTTGTGGAGACTATTAATGTCAACAACATCGGGCTATTCTTCACACATGAGTACCATGCTAGGAGTATCAATTTCCTGGACTTGACCATCTCTAAGGAACCTGATGGGAGTATCAGTACCTGCACATATCGAAAACCCACATCCACAAATAGCCTACTGAGGCGGACTAGTCACCATCCGATCCCCTTAAAAAGAGGGATACCGAAGGGGCAGTTTATGCGAATAAAAAGAAACTGCACAGATGAGGGCACTTTCAAAAGACAGGCAAGGGACCTGTATCAGCGCTTTAGGGCAAGGGACTATCCTTGTGAAGTGTTAGATGGCCCTTTTCATGAGATCTTGAAAATGGAGAGGCAGTCCCTACTTAGGTCCAAAGATACCCGAAGTCATCAAGAAAATAGTGTAGTTAGATTAATTGGTACCTTTGATGGACAATCGGAGAGGGTCTATCAGGTTTTGAAAAAGCACTGGGGAATTCTCCTGGCTGACCCCAATTTAAAGAAATATATACCCCCCAAACCGAGTATCACATATAGAAGGGGTAGATCGATAGGGGATCGGCTGGTGCACAGTCTATACCAGAGGACGGAAAAACCAGGGACCTGGTTAGAGAGAAGACCGGAGGGCTTCTTTAGATGTGGGAACTGTACCAAATGTGAATTTATGGCGCAGGGAAAGACCTTCAAAAGTTCAGCAAATGGAAGGGTCTTTGCATTAAGAGACTTTGGGAATTGTAAATCTACTGGCTTGGTCTATAAGGCAACTTGTGTGTGCCCAGTAGATTACATAGGCAAGACCCTGAGGGAACTCAGGGTAAGGGTAGGCGAGCACCTAGGCGATATAAGGCATAAACGCGACACACTGGTGGCTCGCCACATGAACAGTTGCCATGGGGGGAACCTCAGAGACATTACCTTTAGTATGATTGAACTAATTCGGCCCAAAATTAGAGGGGGGGGGATTTAGACAAGATCATACAGAGATGTGAGACGGAATGGATCTTCCGAATGCAATCACTGTCCCCGAGGGGCCTCAACGAGAATCTTTCCTACACGTGTTTCCTATAGTTATTTATTAATATATAGGAACAATACTAGACCCCCATTTGAGGTGTCTTGGAGAGAATGACATCTGGAATGTCCGATTTGTCTATTTACTGTATCCAGGATCTTGAAGGGAATTTGCCGTTAAAACTCCATATCCATACATGCTTGAGCATGTTCCTTAATTTAAGGTGTTTATCTGATATCTAGAATACTTTATGTATTTACTTACCTTGGGGTGTTTTCTGTTCCTAATAATTATGTTTGAATTAAATAAATTTCCCCCCCTGTGACTTTAGGGACACTATAATATATATACTGTCCTGCCGTTTCCATGCATACAATAAGGCCCATTTTATTGAGTATCTCATGGCGTAACCGGGTTGTTTATGAAGAAAACCTGACACTGGAGTATTATATATAACATACAAATTCATAGATAGAAAGCAAGTCTGGTAGAACTGATAGAGTGTTCCACCTACTACACCCATCTGGACATCTATGCTATGGAGTGCCCTGTCAATAGGAGTGCGCATGCTCTCCGTGACACGCAGATTATAAATAAGATAGAGGTGCGTTTCATCTAGTCTAGGGCACTCAGGCATGCGCAGAAGGGATGTCTAGGGAAGTAGCCTAGATTAGGACCGAGGGTATACATCTATCCGGGTCTGTACATCGGTGTTAAGGAACGCCCTGTTAACAATAGTGCGCGTGCTCCCCATGACACGCAGATCCTCAACAAGATGGAGGTGCGTTTCATCTGGTCCAGGGGACTCAGGCATGCGCAGAAGTGATGCGCAATGAAGCAGCCGGGATGAATACCGGGTGTGACTTTGTCGAGGTATTGAATAATGTTTAGCCACAGTATGGGGGATATGAGCGTCATCTATATAAAACTTCAGGAGCGGGGGAATCGTTATTTTATTTACATATTTTTAGGTACGGAACACTATTTTGACCCGATTAGGATCCCGTTGGATCAGTGAGGGGGCGTGGCCTATTTAGGCACGCACATTTGATGTGGGCTATTTAAGCTCACATATGGTCACCGCCGGCTTATGCCTTACATCTATGGAGCATCCGGCATCATGAATATCACTTCCTCCTGATGAACCGTGAGAGCGGGGAAACGCGAGAAAATTTCTTTCTGGCATGTATAGGGCCTTTGGTTGCTGTCTGGTTATTGATTTGATCCAATTGATTATGTATCACTGATGATTTTGGGACCATGACGGCTATCATCTGATACCTTGTTGATATACTATAGGGTATTACAAGTGCATTTTGTGGGGTGTGTTTGGAATGTTGTTACATTACGTGGAGGTACCTGTATAGGTCCAATTGATTATATATCTGGTTATTTGACTGTTTTTTTCACCACTGCTCTTTACTATATTGTTTTCCTACCTGTAGTGTGAGGGATACTGCAGGGGAAAAAGGGCTAGCCGACGTGGAGTGGGGGCGCCAAAAAATAGTTTCTTAGGGTGCCAACCCCCACAGCAAGGCAGGTGTGAGTAGTAGGTGTATTTAGGACCATAATAGGTTTATATATTGGTGACCTTTTGTCCATGTTTGTGGTATCCATGTCTAGTTTTTATATTGGGTCTGGGTTTTATATTGAATAGAAATAAAAATGAAGTTTTAAGGGATTATATGTACATACACTAGAGTTTGATTCCTATACATACTGCTTTTTGAGTATTTTTCGAGCACATTATACCATGAAGGGTCCAAGATGGTGCACATTATACCATGAAGGGACCCAGAATAAGGGTGCATTATACAATTAAGGGAACCAGGATTGGGTGCATTATAGCATAAAAGGGTTCAGGATGAGTCATATTATACCATGAAGGAGACAAGGATGGGGACATTATTCCATGACAGGGCCTGGGAGAGGGGACATTATACCATGAAAAGGCCCGGAATGGGGAACATTATACCATGAAGGGGCCCAGGATGGGGGACATTATCCCATGACGGGTACCAGTATGATAGCAAATATCAAAATTCACCGCACTCTCTATAGATTAGTTATGCAAAGTTTAGTGTCAATTTATTATGTACAAACTGGGAGCGTAACAGAATATTACAGCATATGCGATCTTTATACAACGTTTCGGCTCAACCAGAGCCTTTGTCACGTAATCGCTGTGAAGAAAAAAGGAAATACGCAAAATACAATAAATAAAATAAAGAAATACATCAAAATGTCAAAAACAGTGGATCATCCTAATCTTGAACAAGAAAAAAGGTCTGTCTACCAACGGCAATATACAGTCATGGACAAAAATTTTGAGAATGAGACAAATATTATTTTTTCCAAAGTCTACTGCTTCATTTTTTCTAATGGCAATTTGCATATACTCCTGAATGTCAGAGTGATCAGCTTAACAGCAATTACTGTACTTGCAAAGTCAATATTTGCCCAGAAAATGAACTTTAACCCCCAAAACACATTTCAACATCATTGCAGTCCTGCCTTAAAAGGAGCAGCTAACATCGTTTTAGTGATTGATCCATTAACACAGGTGTGGGTGTTGATGAGGACAGGGCTGGCGATCAATCAGTCATGATTAAGTAAGAATGACATCACTGGACACTTTAAAAGGAGGCTGGTGCTTGGTATCATTGTTTCTCTTCAGTTAACCATGGTTATCTCTAAAGAAACACGTGCAGCCATCATTGCACTGCACAAAAATGGCCTAACAGGGAAGAGTATCGCAGCTACAAAGATTGCACCTCAGTCAACAATCTATCGCATCATCAAGAACTTCAAGGAGAGAGCTTCCATTGTTGTCAAAAAGGCTCCAGGGCGCCCAAGAAAGACCAGCAAGCACCAGGACCGTATCTTAAAACTGTTTCAGCTGCGAAATCGGACTACCAGCAGTGCCGCGCTTGCTCAGGAATGGCAGCAGGCTGGTGTGAGTGCTTCTGCATGCACTGTGAGGCGGAGACACTTTGAGCAAGGCCTGGTTTCAAGGAGGGCAGCAAAGAAGCCACTTCTCTCCAGAAAAAACATCAGGGACCGACTGATATTCTGCAAAAGGTACAGGGAGTGGACTGCTGAGGACTGGGGCAAAGTCATTTTCTCTGATGAATCCCCTTTTCGATTGTTTGGGACATCTGGAAAACAGCTTATTCGGAGAAGAAGAGGTGAGCGCTACCACCAGTCTTGTCTCATGCCAACTGTAAAGCATCCTGAAACCATTCATGTGTGGGGTTGCTTCTCAGCCAAGGGAATCGGCTCACTCACAGTCTTGCCTAAAAACACAGCCATGAATAAAGAATGGTACCAGAATGTCCTCCAAGAGCAACTTCTCCCAACCGTCCAAGAGCAGTTTGGCGCCCAACAATGCCTTTTCCAGCATGATGGAGCACCTTGCCATAAAGCAAAGGTGATAACTAAATGGCTCATGGAACAAAACAGAGATTTTGGGTCCATGGCCTGGAAACTCCCCAGATCTTAATCCCATTGAGAACTTGTGGTCAATCATCAAGAGACGGGTGGACAAACAAAAACCAACAAATTCTGGCAAAATGCAAGCATTGATTATGCAAGAATGGACTGCTATCAGTCAGGATTTGGTCCAGAAGTTGATTGAGAGCATGCCAGGGAGAATTGCAGAGGTCTTGAAGAAGAAGGGTCAACACTGCAAATATTGACTTGCTGCATTAACTCATTCTAACTGTCAATATAACCTATTGGTACTCATAATATGATTGCAATTATATTTCTGTATGTGATATAAACATCAGACAAACACTAATAAAAACCAGAGGGCAGCAGATCATGTGAAAATATAATTTTGGTGTCATTCTCAAAACTTTTGGCCATGACTGTATACAGACATCAGTGGAAGTGATGAATCAGGGATCAAGAGTCGGGATAGGGCACAAAAGATCCTGAGTATCCTGTGGGTAGGGATAGTATTGTGAGTATATAGTGCAACAAAATACAAGGTTTGCCGAGGAAGAAAGGTATGTACAGTGAAGTATGTATATAACATCACAAATGAAAACCACCTTAAAAATAACACGATGATCAAAGCAATCCCCATAAACATCAAGGACAGTCGCATAGTAATTACCTTATTCCAGTTAAAAGGTAGTGTGCAGAGAGGGGAAAATCCCAGTGGTGAAATACAGGCTCTGCAGACAATGGTGAGAATGGATTAGCTTATGTGGAGTAAAAGAAGCGTGCCCATAGAAAAGGATAAAGTACCTATTGTAATTTTATCAGTTTGCCTGTGGAAACTTCCGTCCAGTAATGTGGACCTGTTAGGGTAAATGGTACGTTTGTCACAGTCCCATGTTATAAATAAATACACTCCGGAGGTCTAAGGTGTTCCTTGGTAATTACCTGTAGTGTCTGAATGTACAGCGGCGCTCCCGCGCCTTGCTTCAGTACAGCGTGTGCAGGGTCTGATGTGAGTCCGGTGTGAGTGGGTTTAATGGCCGCTGCACCGGAAATGGATGGTGTGGACCGGAAGTGACATATCGCTACTGTGTGGAGCTTCAGTGCGCATTCGCAACCTATGTTGTAGCAACCGGTAACCATGTGCAGCATGTATCTTGGTTTAAAACGGTGTGCTGTTATGTATAAAGCTAGAATGGGGATTATAAATGGCCTGGGAACTAAGTAGTAGCCGCAATGTTATACTAAAATCTACAGTGTGTCTAAATAATAAAGAAAAAATAAAATAATAAAATAAATAACCAGGAAGGAGGGAAAGGGGCAAAATTATGGGAATGATTCAGGGCTAGGGGATTCGGAGCAACTCACCTAATGTTATAATGACTAGCTTGTCTAGTGAGATCGCGTATTAGCGGGTCTGCAAAGTAATAGAGGAAAAGATGATTAATGGACTGATCCACAAAGCTCATAATAACCAATCAATCTCCCTATTACCGTATTTTTCCGACTATAAGACGCATTTTTTCCCAAAAAAAATTGTGAGGAAAATGGAGGGTGCGTCTTATAGTTGGAATGCAGGCTTACCGGCATTGTGGCAGCGACAGAGGTGCGGGGATGATGTGGCGTGGTGAGCGGTATGGCGTGAGCAGGGTCCCTTCCACATTTGCGGTGACGCCTCAGCCCGGTATTGAAGGAGAGCAGCAGAGCTGGGTGAGTTACGGCTTTTCCGGTGGCGGCGGCCATCTTCCTGAGGCCGCGCGTGCTCAGATTGAGTTTTCTGCTTCCTGGAGCTTCAGGAAAATGGCTGCGGGAGGCTGCGCGTGCGCAGATTGAGATCACGGCGGCCATTTTCCTGAAGCCGAGTTCACAGATTGAGATCTCGGCTTCAGGAAAATGGCTGCCGCGATCTCCATCTGCGCACGCGCGGCCTCCCGTGGCCATTTTCCTGAAGCCCTGGGAAGCAGAGTACTGAATCTGCGCACGCGCGGCCTCATGAAGATGGCTGCCGCCTCCGGGAAAACCGTGACTCACCCAGCTCTGCTGCTCTCCTTCAATACCGGGCCGCGGCGTCACCTCAAATGTGGAAGGGACCCTGGCCACCACCACCTGAGGAAGTGACCGCACATCTGCCACCGCCACAGTACTGCCACAACCTCCCCATGGACACCAGGCCATGGGGTCGCCCACCTAAGCAGGATGGGACCCTGCTCAGGTGCACGCCATTCCGCCCACCACACCTCAGCATCACCTCACCTCTGCCACCACCATTTTCCTGTGACCCGGCTCTGCCACTGCCTGCCCTCAGGTAAGAGATCTTAAATTCGGACAATAAGACGGACCCCCATCTTATAAAAAATCTTTTTTTCTGCAATTTTCACCCCAAATTTGGGGTGCGTCTTATGGTACGGTGCGTCTTATAGTCCGAAAAATACGGTAAGTCCCTTCGGAGTTAGGGTGTATAGTTTGTATATCCAGTGGGTCTCACGTGACCTGAGGAGTTTGATATGATCGCCCCCTCTTCTGGGGCGGGGGACATGTTCGATTACTTGAAACTTAAGCTGGGCCACAGTGTGTCTGGATTTTGTGAAGTGATCTCGTAGAGGCAACCAATTTTTTCCGCATCTAATGGTGGACATATGGCTGGCTATACGGTCCTTGATGTGCTGTGGGGTTTCTCCCACGTAAAGGAGACCACATGGGCATTTAATTAAATACACAACAAAATTAGAGTCACATATGTGGAATCCACGTATGGGATAGGACTTGCCAGTTCTGGGGTGGGTTATGCTGTCAGATTTAATAATGTTAGAGCAGGCTGCACAATTAAGGCAAGGGAAGGTGCTGTTACGTCGGGTACTCAGAAATTTCTGTGTAGTGATGGGCCGTGCACTGCCAATGTCAGCTCTTACAAGTTTATCTCTGATGTTTGGAGGTCTCTTACTGCACATTAAAGTTGGTTCCTTGAAAGGTGGAATATTGGGGTATGCTTTAGCTAAGAGAGGCCAGTGTCTTCTGATGATAGAATGGATTTTAGGCATTAATGGATGGAAAACGTGTACGAATGGAATCCTTTCTTGTGAATTCCTCGGAGACGGAGGCAAAAGGGTACGTGCTTTCTCCTCAGTGACAAGTTTTGAAGGATAACATCTTGCCTGGAATTTGTGTCATGGTATCTAGTCTATCATTAAGTGTCTCGGGGTCAGAGACAATGCGGGCCACCCTATTGAACTGGGAACGTGGCAGGCTGTTTTTCATTGAGCGAGGATGGCAGCTTGTATAGTGTAGGAGACTATTGCTGTCCGTGGGTTTGCAATAGATATCTGTGGAAAGGCATCTATCAGTGCCTTTAAGGACCCTGGTGTCCAGAAATGGTACTGAGTCAGTGTTATAATGGATGGTAAATTGAAGCTCGGGGAAGGTGGAATTCAAATGGGAGTGGAAAGACAATAATGTGTCAGAGGTGCCCGTCCAAATGAGGAAAATATCATCAATATAACGGTGATATCCCAGGACATGCTGTAAGAAAAGGTCGTTAGTGAATACATGGGTTGTCTCAAAATGGTTCATAAACGCATTAGCGTAAGCAGGCACGACGTTCTAACCCATTGCTATGCCGCACTTCTGGATATAGAAAGTATCCTCATACAGGAAGTAGTTCTCGTAGAGTACTAAGGTGAGTATATCCAGGCAGAATTGGATAGCGTCTCCTGACATAGAAGACTGACATAATAGATGTCTCGTGGCCTCAATGCCCTTTGTGTGTTGGATTGACGTATAGAGGCTATTAACATCAAGGGTAACAAGGGTACTGTTTGGTGGTACTGTGTCAAGTTGTTTGATTATCCTAAGGAAGTGTCCGGTATCCAGGAGAAAAGATCGGGTAGATTTAATCAGTGGTGTCAGGACCCTCTCCAGAAAGATAGATAGAGGAGACAGGATAGAGTCTGTCGAAGCCATAATTGGTCGGCCAGGGGGGGTTTGGAGTGATTTATGGATCTTAGGTAATACATAAAAAACCGGTGTCACGGGATGAGGGTTGATGAGGAAGGTTGCTGTTTTTGGATCAATGGTATGTCGTGTAAGATATGTGGCAATTACACTCTGAATCTTACGACTAATGGTTGCAACCAGGTCCCTTGGTATAGTGCCATAGGTATTAGTGTCAGACAATTGGCGGTTTACTTCACTCATGTATTGTGCACGGTTCATGACTACAATTGCTCCCCCTTTATCTGCTGGTTTCACCATAATAGATTTATTAGTGTGAAGAGAGGACAGGGCTTGTTTCTCAGTGGAGGAAAGATTGGAATGAGGAGGAAAAAAGCAGAGACGTTGCTGGTGTGTGAGAGAACTAACCTCCTGGTTCACTAGAGAAATAAAGGTTTCGGTGGCATGATAGGTCCGAGGGGGACAGAAATTGCTCTGGTTACGGAGACCGAGAGTGGTGATAGATAGCGCCGGTACCGTGTTGGCCCCCGTGGGGGGTGCTGGAGTTTGAGTGTTGTCTGTACTCAGACCGAAGTGAGTTTTTAATCTGATTGTCCGATAAAATCGCTCCAAGTCCTTTTTCACTTGGAAAGGGTCCCAGCTTGGTGTAGGGCAGAAGGAGAGTCCCCTTTGTAGTACTGAGAACTCTGCAGGGGAAAGAAGATGGTCCGATATATTGATCACTAGGTTCGTGGTCTCACCTGTGATCGTGTTGTCATTCTTTCACTTGGATCGCCTTGTGGGTCTCCTTGGTAGTGTCCTCCTTGCGACCTTTGGACAAAAAATGTTGACGGCTGGAATTGGTAGAAGAGTCGCTCTCGGAGCTGTAGGATCCATTTCTGCGTGGATATCGTGATCGGCGCCAGGTGGAGGTAGAGGAATCGGTCCATTTGTAGACCCTGTTGTTAGTGTAGTCCTCGGAGTCCCTTTGGAATTTAAGTCTCTTGCGTTCCTGTAGGACCTTCTGGTGTTCAGCTAGAGCTTTGTCCGTCTTGGTCTTGAGAGAAGACCACTCCGTGGAAGAGAGAGTGGTTGAGAGTTGTGCCTCTATAGTCTGAATATTCTGTTTTGTCTCAGCTATTGCTTTCTGGAGGAATTTTATAGTTCGTATAATAATATCAAGAGAGCACTTGTTAAGGATCCTCTTATACTTTTCACAATATTCCGAGTTATCGGAGAAGAGGGTAGGATGTAAGTTACACCTAAGTCCCCTAGGTATTTTGTTTTGTCTATGGTATTCGGCTAGGGTAGTGCAATGAAGATCGTAGGAAATAAGCCTACATTTTTCTTTCTGAAAATCCCTGGTCCTCAGTTCATGCACTGGGGTCCTAAGGAATTCACTAGAACCTGTCACATGAGACAGTATGTTTGAACTAGTGTGAGGCACGTTATACTATGAAGGGGACCACGATGAGGCACATATCATGAAGGGCCTCATGATAGGGCACATTATGCCATGAAGGAGACCAGGATGGGGCACATTATAGCATGATGGGGCCCGGGAGAGGGTGTATTATACCATGAACAAACCAGGGAAGGGGGACTGTCACAGATTTACTGCAACAGAGAAGAGCCATAAGACTGCAGTGTCTCCTACTCCTGCACTGATTAGAAGCACTTCACCTTCATATTAAATGGTGCAAATTTCTTTTAGCAGTGCAGGGGTTAATCTCAGTTGAGAGCTTCTGGAGCATTAAAGGGAACCTGTCACCCCCAAAATCGAAGATGAGCTAAGCCCGCCGGCATCAGGGGCTTATCTACAGCATTCCTTGAATGCTGTAGATAAGCCCCCGATATATCCTGAAAAATTAGAAAAAGAGGTTCGATTATACTCACCCAGGGGCAGTCCCACTGCGGTCTGGTCCGATGGGCATCACGGTCCGGTCTGGGGCCTCCCATCTTCTTACGATGACATCCTCTTCTTGTCTTCACGCCGCAGCTCCGGCGCAGGCGTACTTTGTCTGCCATGTTGAGGGCAGAGCAAAGTACTGCAGTGCGCAGGTGCTGGGAAAGGTCAGAGAGGCGCCTGCGCACTGCAGTACTTTGCTCTGCCCTCAACAGGGCAGACAAAGTACGCTGGAGCCGCAGCGTGAAGAAAAGAAGAGGATGTCATCGTAAGAAGATGGGAGACCCCAGACCGCGACGCCCATCGGATCGGATCGCCCCCCAGGTGAGTATAATCTAACCTCTTTTTCTCATCTTTCAGAATACATTGGGGGCTTATCTACAGCATTCCAGAATGCTGTAGATAAGCCCCTGATGCTGGTGGGCTTAGCTCATCTTCAATTTTGGGGGTGACAGGTTCCCTTTAAGGCTCTCAGCTCTGCACTGTTAGCCACTCCCATCTCCTATATAAACTGGGTCCTGGCTAGCACTCATTGTCAGAGGAGCTTATGCTGCGAAGCTGGAGGTTGTGGTTGGTTACTATTGGAGAAGGCGTTTGGTGGATTTATCTGTGACTGTTGCTAGGTTTTGAGTGTGTGATAATTCCCTTTCTTCTCCTATTTTGGTTTAACCCCATCCTTCACTCCCGGTGCATTCCTCTGTATTTTTCCCTACCTCTGTTTGTATTACCTTGTTAGTCTGATTGGTGTACTACAGTACACTACTACTTCCCTCTTACATGGGTGGGGGAAGGGTACAGACAGAGGGTGGATTCAGGAGCTCAGGCAAGGTATGTGGCCCTGGCATCTACACTATCAGAAGTAATCTGGTGAGCAGGGCGAGCTAGGGTGCCCCTAGCATTAGTGAAGGAGCCCCTGGTCCCGGGACACCCGACAACAGTGCCATTAGCTCTGCTCAAAACCATTTTTTTATCCATTATGGATCCTATCACTGCTTTAACAGGGCAACTGCAGCAGTTCAGCCTGGAGGTGACAGATATATGCACTGTTGTTTTGCAGCACCCTAACACATCAGGTTTGTGGACCATGTCTCCCAGGCAACCCTTAGTCGAGCCCAAGATCACTTTGCCTGACAGGTTCTCTGAGGCGGCATGACAAGTTTGCTGTTTTCATGGATGTCTGTAAACTACACTTCAGGTTATGTCTTTATTCCTCAGGAACTGGGGATCAACGAGTGGGGATAATAATCTCGCCCCCTCAGGGTGACCCTCAAGCATGGGCTCTCTATCTCCTGTGTGTCAGTTGCTCCAGAATGTGGAGAATTTTTTTCTGGTGCTGGGTCATATATATGATGACACCAACCTCTTCTCCCTGGCTGAGTACACACTACTTCAACTTCAGCAGGGAGACCGGCCGGCAGAGGAATATTGTTCCAAGTTTTGGAGGTGGTCCACTGACACTAAGTGGAACGACCCCATGCTCTGTAGCCAGTTCTGTAAAGGGCTATCAGTAAGGGTGAAGGATGCCTCAGTCTTGTGTGAGACTTCAGTTTCAATTGAGGTGGGCATGTCTCTTGCTATCCGGGTGGATCACAGTCTTCGGCAAAGACAAAGAGACACCCCAATATGCGGGAGGTCCGGGGCCAAGGGTAACCTGGTCTGAGTCATCTGAGGAACCCATGTAGTTGGGTGGGACAACTCATTCTGGAATGCAGTCTGTTTGCTCAGCGCAAAGGGGGAGTATATTTTTACTGTGGTAGAATGGGAACGTGTCCTTCCCTATCTCACTGTAATCTGCCGCCAGAAAACTAAGGAGCCTGGCTTGCGGGAGGTTGGCAACCAGGGTGTACATATCTCCTCTGTGGGTAGGACACAATTTTTTTCTGTCTGCTGAAATCCATCTGTGCGGACATAAGGTGGTTATTTCAGCCTTTCTGGACAGTGGGGCAGGTGTTAATTCTGTCACACTAGGGTGCGACCCGTCTTAATTGTCTGTGGTCAAATTGGTTCTCTGGAAGAGAAGGAACGTGCACGGAGGAAAGAACACTAAGACACTGGATCATGTCTCAAATGCTTCTCGCCTGGTTTATTGGCGGCCGAATGTCTCCTTTTATAGGAGCAAGCAAGCAGATTCAGCACATTACATCATTGGGTTTTTCCAACTTAACAGTTATCACAAATCTCTTTGATATTACATATTATAGGTTATTATTTTTATTACTGTAATACTAATAATCTAATGATTATTACTTTAAGACTAATTCTGTACCACTATCGCCCTAATGGCTGTCTTGGGTCAGGCTGACATCTGTCTATGCACGCATTCTACTTATCGTTGGATTATTGGGGATCGATACACCTTCGTGCAGACACATTTACTCTAGATAAGGGTAGGGGATTTACACAGCCTTCCTAAAGTCCATCTGGACATTAGGTGTGCCTTGGTACATCCTGGTACAGAGTAATCAACAGAAATAGTCTTAGAACATTGAATCAGAAAACCTTAAAGCTACAAGAATCTAATATGAATATATTGTCAGCAAAGCGTCCATTTTGATTTCAGTATATCTTCATATGCCATATATTCTCTCCTTAACAGTCCCCCCTTTGGAGATATGCAGAATCAAAACCCTAATCTCGTCGAACCTATCGATCTGTCCTCCTGGCCTAATCTGAAAGCCTATCTAACTAACTAACCTTCACCGTATACACGAGACGACCCATCTCTAGTAGATGGACCCCCTCCTAACGGACTTTGCACAGGAGGAAGTCAGATCCTAGTCTCTCCCTCATCGGTGTGCTTCAGGCAGACGTATTCCGGGGGAGGTGGATATGGCATTCCTCTCGTGGTCTCACAGCAGCATCTTTCATCTGTGGGATCCTCGAAGTCAGCATGCATGGTCATCACTGTGGTTTCCATGGTTTTCATCATCATCTTTTTAAGGCACGGAGCTAAGCAGCATAGAATTAAGGCTAATATAATCAAAATGCATAGAATAGCTATTCCAAACTTTATGAGTGCTCTTTGCCACCCATCCCACCACCCAAACCAGGTATCCCATTGATCCTTTACCCCTGAATTTTGGGCTAATTCTTCTGATAGGTCAGTGAGGCCTTTGAGTGCCCTGGTTATGCTTCCATCTGGGGCAGTGTTGTTAGGGATGTAAGTACAACAGCTAGTACCTATCATTTTGCAGACTCCACCTTTCTCTGCTAGGATCATGTCTAGGGCCATCCTGTTCTGAAAGGCCATGATGGATGTGGGACCTAGTTGCTCAATGAGTCCCTTTATAGCATCTCTAGTAAAATTAACAAATCTTTGCTGATTATAGTATAGGTAATTTATCCATTTTACATTCTTATTTACCCCAATTATTGGGAGAATTGACTCAAACCCAGCTGCTACTTCGTTTCTGGCCTTGAACTCATTAGGCACTCCCTGCGGGACCCCAATAGAATCTATGTAGATATGGGGGTCAAAAGAACCTCGTAGCTCCCTTTTTACTTTTTGGGGCAGGTGGTCTTCTCGGAGTACTTGGTCCCAGCTGGGTAGATCAAATATATGAAAGGGCATAAGGGCTTTTATCATGGCACACTGTCCTTTCCATGGGGTATTAAGTCTAGGCCTGATCTTCATGTCTCCACATAGCCAATATACATCAGGCAGTTGGTAGATTTGACCTACCAACAAGGAATCATTGTATAGACTACCTTCCTGGACCAGGATTACTTGATCATTACAGTATTCAGACGGTAGGTTATCTACCTGCCGTCCAGGACTTTCTCTCTGGAAACAGGTGTAGTTCCCTGGATAGGGGGTAATCCCATGGCCAGTTGGTTCGCTACTCTGGTAAGGAGGGTATAAGTGGGAGACAGTTTGGCATTTATGTGAGTTACCTGGTTGGTTATTCATGTATAGGGATAAGGCACATAAGAATCCCTTTTCATCTACCCGTGGGTTTATTGGGAAAGGTACTGTGCCTAAATGAGGTCTGGCGGTGGTACAGGCTATGCATGAGGAGCGATTTGCATTAGTAACAGTGTATCTTACCCACTCGAGCCAGACATTGGAGTCAGAGAATCCTGTTTCTATAGCAAGTTTATCCTCAAAGGTCAAATCTGATAAGAATCTGGTTCCTGGTATGGGTGCTATCTCTACGTTTTCAGATATAGACCTGGAGGCAAGATTTCTTAATCGAAATTTTCCTATTTTGTCACCTTCCTCCTCCCTACCAAGCTTTGTACTTGAGCCTAGTACATATAACCCTTGGTCACTTTCTGAGGGATTATCAATAGTGAGGTAGAGAACTATGCATCCCTCCTTGGGACAGTGAGTGGCAGGGATAGGGAGAACTGTATCCAGAAACCCTCTCTGGCCTTTGAACGGGGCTTTGGTCAGGGACATACGGGTGATTAAACTGGCCCCCCATTTGTCTGTGCGTTGCAGGGCTAGTGTTGGTTGATATCCCCAACTACTGTCACCGGTGTGCCATCCAACAAGTGTCCAATCCTCACAGTTTGACCCTTCCCCCCTTTCAGCTGTGGTGACACAGATGAATTGAGTGCCTAGCCAGATATCAAACTGTCCCATAGGGCCTGGGCATTCAACTATGAGGCAATAGTCAAATTGATATGTGACCCTGGGGGTGGAGACATTATACCAGAAAGTCACTATCCCTTCTTCATGGGAGATGGCCCCTTGGTTACTGGCTACTGTTGGGATTAGGAAAAGGATAAGTATCAGGTGTATGAAGGGTGGCAGCCGCCACTGGCCTCTGGATCCGGATCCGGCACCTTCTTGCAGTGGGAGACGTGGATCCATGTGGGCTTTCCTTCAAGTTTGACTGCCGTGGCAGTGGTCAACAGGACTTGGTATGGACCGTCGTATCTGGGCTCGAGGGTACGTCTGTTGAACCTCTTCGTTAGGACCCAATCACCGGGCTGGATCTGGTGAGTGCCTTCTAGGTCCTCAGGATCTGGGATGGATGAAAATACTCGAGAATGTATTTTAGTCAAGTGTTTACTTAATTCAATCACAAACTTAGTCAAAGTGTCATACTGCATAGACAACTGCTGTGGGAAGTACAATCCTAACCTGGGTGCGCTCCCAAACAGGATCTCATATGGGCTAAGTTTGGTAGGACCAGATGGTGTGTGCCTGACACTAAATAGTGCAAGAGGGAGACTCTCGTGCCATGGTTTCCCTGTTTCTTGTGCTGCTTTCAGCATTTTGCACTTCAGTGTCCCATTTAACCTCTCAACTTTGCCACTGCTCTGTGGGTGATATGGAGTGTGAAGAGCCAACTCGGTCCCGAGTGCGTCCCATATGTCTTTTGTGAGATTGGCAGTGAATGCAGGCCCTTGGTCACTCTCTATGGTTTCTGGGAGCCCATACCTGCAAACTATCTCAGAGAGGAGTTTCTTGGCAGTGGTCTTTGCTGACTGATTTTTAACTGGAAAGGCTTCTGGCCACCCTGAGAATATGTCTATCACAACTAAGGCATACTCGAACCCCCCTGAGTGCGGCATTTGGATGTGGTCTATCTGTATGCGCTGGAAAGGATAAAGGGGTTTGGGTGTGCATTTCTGGGGTGTCTTTTCTATTTTCCCTGGATTGCATCGGGCACAGACAAGACATCCCTTGGTGATGTTGGCAGCTACTGTAGAGAAGCCTGGAGCATGGTAGTACTGGCGGACAAGATTGTGCATCTTGATCTTGGACTGATGAGTGGTGCCATGGGCCCATTTGGCCACCATAGGGTAGAGGACTCTTGGTAGACAAGGTTTTCCTTTTGTCATCATTAGGTGTCTTTCATCCTGCGTGGCTCCATCTTGGGTCCATTTCTCCGTCTCTTCCTTGGGTGCTTGCTTCTGGAGTGTAGAAAGCATCTTCTCCCAGGATTGTTTCTTTTCTTCTGCTTCCGAGTCCATGAGAGTACAGGTGAGAGGTTTCTGCATCCAGTGATCGTAAAGCTGCTTCTTTTGCTGTGACATCAGCCAGTCTGTTGCCCACTGCTTCCTTTGAAGTGCCTCCAGTGTGCGCCTTCACTTTTACCACCGCAACTCTTTCTGGCATCAGTAGGGATTCCATCAGTTCCTGTATGGCTTTGTGGTGTCTGACAGGCGTTCCATTTGCCGTGATGAAGTCCCTGGCCTTCCAGATTGGTCCATAGTCGTGACATACGCCATAAGCATAGCGTGAGTCAGAGTAGATTGTAGCTTTGCGTTGGGCAGACATTTTGCATGCTTCTATCAAGGCCCTTAGTTCTGCCTCCTGTACTGAGACGGATGGAGGCAATGGTTGTGCTAGTAGCACTGTATCTACAGTGACCACTGCTATACCAGTGTGAAAGCGGCCTTCTTGGTCTGCATACCGTGATCCATCCATGAAAAGCGTCAAGTCAGGATCTTCCAAAGGGACATCAGTGACTGAGTCAAATCCGGAGGTTTCCTGTCTCATGAGAGCGAGACAATCATGCTGAGCCATTTCCGAGTCGACTACCTCTTCCATCGTTGTGTCAGAGATGTGGGCTTCATTCTCCTCCCCCCTTGGTAGAGGTAGGAGAGTAGCAGGGTTAAGGACAGCACATCTGGAGATGGAGACATTGTCAGGAAGAAGAAGAGAGCATTGTAGGCGTAAATGGCGGGCAGCAGACAGATGCTTTGGCTGTGTCTGGGCCAAGATGGCTGTAATGTCATGAGGTGCCATTATCTTCAAGTCATGGCCTAGAATGATGTCAGAAGTCTTGTCCAGCAGCAAGTGTGTTGCAAACACGGCTCTCATGCAGGTTGGGGCTCCACGGGCCACTGGGTCGAGTCTGGCAGAGTAGTACCCAAGAGGCCTTTGTCTGCCTCCGTGGAGCTGAGTGAGGACTCCAGTTGCATGGCCTTGTTTCTCCTTGACAAATAGGCAGAATAGTTTGGTGTAGTCAGGGAGTCCCAGGGCAGGAGAGGATGTGATAGCAACTTTTAGCATGTAGAACCCATCGATGGCTTCCTTGGTCAGAGAGAAAGGAGTGTCCTTGAGGCAGTCATACAGGGGTTGCATGTGGAGAGAGGCATCCAGGATCCAGGGGCGGCAATAAGATACAAGTCCAAGGAACGACTGCAGCTGTGGGGGCTTGGTTGGCAGAGGTATGCTCTGGACAGCTGTTTTCCTGTCTTCAGTCAGGTGCTTGGTCTGGTGGGAGATGCAGTGTCCCAAAAACACAACTTTTTCCTTGCAGAACTGTAGCTTGTCTTTAGATGCCTTGCATCCATTGTTGGCCAGGAACTGTAGCAAGGAGATGGACTCCGTCTGTGCGTCTGATAGGGTGTCAGCACAGAGGAGGAGGTCATCCACATACTGCAGTAGGGTTGTAGTGGGGTGTGTCATCTTCCAGGGTTCCAGGACCGTTGTCATGGCTTGGGTGAACATAGAAGGGCTATTTTGTGCCCCTTGTGGCATCACAGTCCAAGTATATTGCCGACCCTCGTGTGTAAAAGCAAGCAGGAACTGACTGTCAGGATGTAGAGGTACGCTGAAGAAGGCGTTGGCCAAGTCAACCACCGTGAACCATGAAGAGGTAGGTGGGATTGATGACAGCAGTGTATGTGGGTTGGGCACGATGGGTGTGTCCAACACTGTGGCCTCATTGACAGCACGCAGGTCATGGACCATGCGGAATTTTGTGGGCTGTCCTTTAGGTGTTTTCTTCTTTACTGGAAACAAAGGGGTGTTGCACGGTGACTTGGTAGGGATAATTGCTCCATTTTCCAGGTAGATTTTAAGTTGTTGTGTAATGGCGGCAGATTGTGACATGGAGAGTGGGTATTGTGGTTTCCGTGGCAACAGGGCTCCTGGTTTCAGTTCCACTCTTACAGGCTGGACTTTGAGCCTGCCAATGTCTTCCGGTCCGCGCGCCCACAGTGAGTCTGGGATCAGTGCCAGCAGTTCAATGTCCATGGAATTCACAGGTGTGTCCTGTAAGGAGAAGAGACCATATACTTCTGCAGACTGCTCCGGAGAGAGTGGAGTTGTAAGAGTGACAGTTCCATCGTCGTGAAACAGGATACTGGCTTGGAGTTTTGATAGCAGATCTGATCCTAGTAGATTGACGGGGCAAGTGGATGAGACTACTAGTTGAGACAGCATGCTTTGTGTTGGTTGTAGGCCAATGTGAAGAGGTCTGGTCATCGGAGTATACCGCGTGTTACCATCCACCCCTACACAAGGCACTACTTCATCCGTGAGACAGTCCGGATCGGGTAAGTCAATGTTCCTGATTACACTTCTGGCTGCACCGGTATCCACCAGGAAATTAAGGGGTTTACCCTCAACCTCTAGCTGGATGGTAGGCGTTGGTCCACTCGGCTGTTTTGTGGAGTGTAAGAGTATGAGTGGTGTCTGCAGTGGATCCGGCTTGCCAATGTCCTATTGTGGATTGGGTCCAGGTGGCCCCTGGGTGGGCTGCTGTTGTTGCCATGGCCCTCTCTTCAGTGGAGCTGATCTGCAGTTCCTTTTAAGGTGTCCTACTTTGCCACAGTTGTAGCAGATAGCCCTAGGCCTGGGTGGTTTTGTAGTGTCCAAAGTGTCTTGAGAGAACAGAAGAGTGGTACGGGGTCTGGCTGGTTGGTTCAGCTCTACTCCTTTTGCTACTGTGTGGAGCACTTCTGAATCTAGCCTTCGGTACTCTGGCCTTGTGGCCTGCACTTGCTTGCGTATTGGCTCTCGGAGGCCCTGCACAAAGGCCTGTACCCAAATTTGATGATGGGCTTTGTCATGTAGATCAAATCCTAGATCAGTAAACATTTGATTTAGCCTGTGGTAAAATTTTTCCACAGACTCTCCCTTTTCCTGCATAGTGTCCTGCAGGGAGGTGACTTGGTCTGCTAGGCGGTCCTTAGACCAAAGACGTAGCTGATCGAGGAAATCCTTCCCCGATTCTAATGACTGATAATATTCAGGTAGGCCACTTATGGGCCTCAAGGCTGGTTCCATAACGGGCCAGAAGGAGTCACCTGCTTTAATTTCTGCTAGTCCAATCAAGTCTATCCATGATGCAGCATGTGTCTTGTGTATCTGACTCATTTTCCTATAGAAAGGCATAGGGTGCCCTTCCGGATCTGGTAGACTGTTTACTAGGGTAGCCGCTTCCTGAGGCTTCCAGCTCACGTAGCGGGTGCTACGTCTGGTACCAATTAAACTGTCACGGATGGGAGCTGTACGTCTAATTCAGAGATGGTCTGAAGCCCTTATAGACTCTGTCCTGTCTGGGCTCTCATCTATGTAGTAAGGTATAGATATTTTTGGCGTGTAAAGAGTTGCTGTGGGTGAACCGTCTCTTGGGTTTGCTTCACAGTTTGTGTCTGTTTCTTGGTGTGATGATGTGATTGGTGGGCGGGCGGTTTCTACTTTCTCCTCTGTAACCCCTTCTTCTGTATCCTCATCTTCATCCTCTTCCCCATTTGTGAATATGCCAGATACTACCGGAGCTAACATGGCCGCTCCGTGACGTGTGCCCTTCCTTAAAGTGGTGGTCGGTGTAGGTGCAGGTGTGGCCTGACGTAAGATGGCCGCCGGGACATGGGGCGTGCCATCTGCATTAAGGACTGGGTACAGGGAAGTGGATTTGCGTGGGCGTGGTGCCCCACACACAGCACACGTGTCCCTCCAATCTGGATTCTGATTTTGGCAGACTGCACATGTCCATCCCTCTGGAGAGTATGGGGGTGGTCTGTGCGGTGCGGGTGCAGCTGCCAGAGCCAGAGCCATTTTGTCGGGAAGTGGTCGGTACACATATTCACCAGTGGCAGAATTACATTCCTCAACCCACATTTGTCTTTTAATCTCTTTTGCCGTTCTATACCATGCTTCCGCATCCCTTAAAACATTATTATCTCTTAAGAGTCCTTTCTTGCTAGACAACATACTTTTCCATTCTGTCTCATCAAGCCTTCCCCCTCGGGTTGTAGATCCCATAAGTTTCAGGAGGAGCTTTGCATTTTTAACATACTGTTTGCCTTCTCTTTCTGCCACTATCTCCTGTGCGGAGAACTGACTGGTTTTAGACTCGCTAGTACCCATGTTACAATTTAATTTCCAACCACTGTACTTCCTGTTTTGCCAAAATTTCATATACCACTGGACTGCCGTAATTGTGGGCACACCTGAAGGGTGTTGTGTGTGTAGGGTGGTACAACCTATTAGACTCAATGTGGTGTAGTAGTGCACCCTCTGGACTAGGAACAGATATCTTAGCGTGAATGTTCAGTCTAAACACTTTAAATTCAGGAAATTCAGCAGAAAAGGCAGTATAACCAGTGTTGAATCTGCGGATGGGTGTGTCTAGTACTTTGATTATGCGCCAACCCTCTTGTGAGATGCTGAGTATTAGAGTTTGCACACAGTGAGGGCAAGACATGAGACTACTGTGAGTAGTAAGGCAATGGTTAAATGCTTGACCCTTCCCTTCACTGGTCTTTCCACCAGGGTAACTAGGGCTAACGTTTGGTACGTAAACTGCGATGAGCAGTACTATGGTTAATGATCAACTTTGGGCAATACAGTTGATCTCCCTGCGGAGGGGTGTAGCAATGCCACAATCCTTTGTATCAAATATCACATATATGTGTATGCCGTGTCAGTCACGTCACCAGACCCCTGTTATGCACTATGGGGCGAATGGCCGGACATGAGCACCTGTATGAGTGCAACTCTTCGACCGTCTAAGATCGGAACCAGGACAATTGCATGATGGTATTATAACAGTCCCCCTCCGCACTCTTACTAATCTAACAGCCCTTGTATAATGCGGGATGGCTTATGACTAGACACTAGACACACCCTCAGTCGGACTGGACAATACACACAGATACAGACAATTAAGGAAGTATATATCAGACCAGGTTCGTAGACTCAGGACTTTCAAATGTGGTCTATTGTCCAGAGACGACAGCCAACTATCTCAGCCCAGGGCAGGACGTATACAGGGGGTCAGGTAAGATGATATATTTTCTTACCTTGTTCAGAGCTGCAGACTCTTCCCACCGATGACGTCCGCCCTGGGGGAGATGTGGTGCGGCTGTGGTCGTCTGGGTATCGTCCTGAGCCCCACGTTGGGTGCCAGCTGTTAATTCTGTCACACTAGGGTGCGACCCGTCTTAATTGTCTGTGGTCAAATTGGTTCTCTGGAAGAGAAGGAATGTGCACGGAGGAAAGAACACTAAGACACTGGATCATGTCTCAAATGCTTCTCGCCTGGTTTATTGGCGGCCGAATGTCTCCTTTTATAGGAGCAAGCAAGCAGATTCAGCACATTACATCATTGGGTTTTTCCAACTTAACAGTTATCACAAATCTCTTTGATATTACATATTATAGGTTATTATTTTTATTACTGTAATACTAATAATCTAATGATTATTACTTTAAGACTAATTCTGTACCACTATCGCCCTAATGGCTGTCTTGGGTCAGGCTGACATCTGTCTATGCACGCATTCAACTTATCGTTGGATTATTGGGGATCGATACACCTTCGTGCAGACACATTTACTCTAGATAAGGGTAGGGGATTTACACAGCCTTCCTAAAGTCCATCTGGACATTAGGTGTGCCTTGGTACATCCTGGTACAGAGTAATCAACAGAATTAGTCTTAGAACATTGAATCAGAAAACCTTAAAGCTACAAGAATCTAATATGAATATATTGTCAGCAAAGCGTCCATTTTGATTTCAGTATATCTTCATATGCCATATATTCTCTCCTTAACTTGATTTAACTTGTTTAACTTGATTAACACTAGGTTCAAGTAGATCCAGGGCCTCAAACCACATACACTGTCCAGACCTTATACTCATAATCGCTATTGAATCTGCACCCTTGAGACAGGGGTATTTTACTCAAGCCATCCAGGGGTTTCATTCACAGGTAAGGGCCATGCACTCAGAAGGTATTGACTGTTATGTGTTAGACTGTTTGCCCTGCCCTGTGGTTCTTGGACTTCCTTGGCTCACTCTGCACAACCTTGTGATAGATTGGCAAACTCGGTAGGTGGTAAAGTGGAATGAGTATTGTCAAGGACACTGCTTGGGCACCCGGCTTGCAAGTGTGTATACCCAGTCTGTGCCTAAATACCTGTCTGCCTTTGGGGATTTGGTCTCAGAGCAGGGGTGCTAAGAACTTCCTCCCCATCATCCTTATGACTACAACGTTAATCTTGTCCCTGGGGCTAAGCTGCCAAAGAGCAGATTATGCAATATCTCTAGTCCAGAGCGGCAGGCCATGAACAACTATGTCGCGGTAAGTTTGGCAAAGGGTCATATAAGACCATCTTCATTCCCCATTGCTGGGGGGTTTTCTTTTGTAAAGAAGAAAGATGGGGAGTTACTCACCTGCCTAGATTTCCACTAGCTCAATCAGATCATGGTCCGGGATCCGTATCCGATCCCTCTGATCCCAGACCTCTTTAGTCAGATTGTAGGAGCAAAATAGTTTTGTAAACTGGATCTCAGGGGGGCGTATAATCTCATTCATATTAAAGAAGGGGATGAGTGAAGAACACGAGAACCTGTGATACCATTTGGGTTGATGAATGATCCCATCGTCTTTCAGCACTTTATAAATGACATCTTTAGTCACCTGGTAGGTAGATTTGTTATAATCTATCTTAACGACATTAGTTTATTCACCTTACCTTGATTCACATCCGGTACATGTCAGGCAGGTCTTACAGATACCCAGAGACAATAAATTATTTGTAAAACCAGAGCAATGTATGTTTTCGGTTGAGGAGATCCATTTTCTAGGATTTGCATGAATCCAGAGAAAGTAAGGCGGTACTGGATTGGGATCATCCTGAGGATATGAAGGCGTTACAAAGGTTTTTGGGTTTCAACAACTACTACTATAAGTTAATTAAAAACTTTTCAATAGTGGCCAGACCTCTGCTGCACATGACCAGGAAAGGGACAGACTTTTTCAAGTGACCCAGTCCAGCCAGGGAGGCACGTGATACCTTGAGGGAGTATTTTACATCTGTAAAATACAATCTAGAAGTTGATGTGTCTGAAGTGGGGGGTGGAGGCTGTATTGTTGCACAGTGCATCTCCTGGTAAATGACATCGATGTGCATAATTTTCTTAAAAAAACAAACAAAACTAATCTCCGGAGAGAAATTATGACATTGGCAACAGGGAACTCTTGATAATCAAGTGGGCCTTTTGAAGAGTGGCGTCATTTTCTGGAGGGGGTAGTTCATCCGGTTATGGTAATCACGAATCATAAGAATCATGTATATCTGGAGTCTGTGAAAAATCTAACACCAAGACAGGCAAGATGGGCATTGTTCTTCACCAAGTTTAATTTTTTTGTTACATATAGGCCGGGGAACAAGAACGTTAAGTCATATGCCTTATCTCATTGTTTTCCTGGGGGATATGACTTAATTGTGAATCGGTTCCCATACTACAAAAATGGATGGTTGTTGCGTCTATATACTCTGATCTTGAAAAAGGGGTTGTTGCTGCTCAGGGGGACACCCTTGCTGCCTGTTCATTAGGTAAACTGTTTGTGCCTGTGAATCTCTGTCTGAGAGTTCTTAGTGAAAATCATGATTCGGACTTGGCCGGACATGCCGGTAATAAGGCCACCACAGATCTTCTTACTTTGTGTTTTTGGTGGTCAGGGGTACATCAGGATGTCCGGGAGTATGTAGCCACCTGCAGTGTCTGTGTGTATTCTAAAACCTCTCAAACTCATCCATCTGGGTCTCCCCAACCATTGGCGATTCCCAGTAAACCTTGGACTCATTTATCAGTTGATTTTTACCACTGATCTCCCTGTGTCAGCAGGTGATGCTTTAATTTTGGTGGTGGTGGACATACTCCGTAAAATGTCACATTTTAGTGCGCTATCCGCTTTACCTAACACCAAGACCTTGGTGCAAATTTTTATCAGCGAAATTGTTAAATTCCATGGGATCCCTACCGATATTGTCTCTGTCTTATTTCCAAATTTTGGAGGGTGTTTTGCAAGTTAGGGAATTCATCTGTCGCTCTCTTCAGTATTTCACCAGCAGTCTAATGGGCAAACTGAACAGGTTAACCAGAATCTTCACACTTATCATAGGTGTTTTGTGTCTGATAATCAGGAGGACTGGGTTACCTACTTACCTCTAGCTGAATTTTTGGTAAATATTCATTGTCATGAGACTACTATTAAGTCTCCATTTTTTGGTGCAAACGGGTTTCATCCTCAGTTCAGCTCATTTAATAGGAATTGTTCTTCTAGAATATCTCAAGAACGATTTTCATCAATTAAGTATATGTGACAAGGGGATATTGATAATTTGAGGAGGAAGATGGGGTCCAAACAGGGTCAGCTCTAGGTTTTCTTGGGCCTCGGGCAAAAGAGTCATAGTGGGCCCATTTAACACATACCATGATTCATGATGCACAGATATGAAATATAGGAATAGTACAATGCCAAAGATTTCACTTCTTACATTACATGAGTGATATCTATTGTAAATTTCTACAATAGCTTAGAAACCAGGCAGTGTCGTCCTCCATTCAGTATTATGGGCACCACATAGCGCTCCATACAGAATAATGAGCCCCACATAATGCTCAATACAGAATGAGCCCCATATAAAGCTCCATACAGTATAATAAGCCCCATATATTGCTCCATACAGTATTATGGGCACCACATAGTGCTCCATACAGAATGAGCTTCATATAATGCTCCATACAGCATGAGCTCCAAATATTGTTCCATACAGAAAAATGAGTCCCATATATTGCTCCATACAGTATTATGTGCACCACATAGTGCTCCATACAGAATAATGAGCCACATATATTGCTCCATACAGTGCATAATAGACCCCATATATTTCTCCATACAGAATGAGCCCCATATATTGCTCCATACAGTTATGGGCATCACATACATAGTGCTCCATACAGAATAATGAGCCCCATATATTGCTCCATACAGTATGAGCCCCATATATTGCTCCATAAAGTATTACGGGAATCACATAGTGCTCCATACAGAATAACGAGCCCCATATATTGCTCCATACAGTATGAGCCCCATATATTGCTCCATAAAGTATTACGGGAATCACATAGTGCTCCATACAGAATAACGAGCCCCATATATTGCTCCATACAGTATATGATGGACACCATATAATGCTCCATTTATATTGAGCCCCATAAGATGCTCCATATGTAACGGGCCCCATATGATGGTCCATACATAATGATCCACTGTATGATTGGCCCCATACAATATAGGCGCCATATATGATGCTCCAGTGTATGTTGGGCCCCATACATACTTCATATATAATTGGCCTCTTCTGATGGTCCCCATATATTGCTCCAAACATGAAAAAAATGAAATTACATACTGTACCTCTCCTCGCTGGCTGCTGCTCTGCTCTAGACTCCTAGTCAGAGGACGTAGCAGTGGTGGAACGAAGAGGTAAGTATTGCAAGTGCTGGGGCCCTGAGCAAGCGGGGGGCCCACTCGTGGACTCCAGCACTGGCACAGGCACCGGACCCCCATAGCACAGTGTCCCCAATGGCAAGTGGCCCCCTCACCCGGTGGCTTGGTGTGTTGTCCTCAAGGAACATTAAGTTGAAGGTTCCCTCATGGAAACTGTCTCCGGTTCATCGGTCCTTATAAGACTGTGGCCATCGTAAATCCCACAGCATTCCACCTTGCTTTGCCGCTCACTTTTAGTATCCATAATGTGTTTCATCGATCTCTACTCAAAAAACATGTTGTGTCCTCTGTACCATCACCTACCACCATCTCCAGTCATTGTGTATGGAAATTTGGAATTTAAAATAACCAAGATCGTTGATTCGCTTAGTTCGTTGGTCGCTTCAGTATCTAGTACACTGGAAGGGATACGGTCCTGAAGAGAGGATGTGGTTACCAGTATCTGACGTCCATGCAGCCAGGCTGATCCAGTCTTTTCATGTGGCACACCCTTATAAACCTGGTTTTGAGGTTCCGGAGGTGCCTTGTATAAGGAGGAACTGTTTGTTTCCATGACATAGAGGAGCCAGAAGACTGCAGTGTCTGATTCCTCCTACTCCTGCACTGATTAGGCCATGTGCACACGTAGGTTTGGGTCCCTGCGGGTTCTCCCGCAGCGGATTTGATAAATCTGCAGGGCAAAAGTGCTGCGGTTATCCCTGCAGATTTATCATGTTTTGTCTTGCGGTTTCCGCTGCGGGCATATGCAGCATCAATAGTAATGTTAAAAATTAAAAAAAATGGTTTATACTCACCCTCTGACGTCCCGATCTCCTCGGCGCTGCACGCGGCGGTCCGTTTCGAAAGATGCTGTGCGGGAAGGACCTTCGTGACGTCACGGTCATGTGACCGCGACGTCACCGCAGGTCCTGCTCGCACAGCAAACCTGAGACCGGACGGCCGCGTGCAGCGCTGAGAGGTGAGTATAGCATTATTTTTTATTTTAATTCTTTTTTTTTTACCACAAATATGGTTCCCAGGGCCTGGAGGAGAGTTTCCTCTCCTCCACCCCGGGTAGCAACCACACATTATCCACTTACTTCCAGCATCGTGGGCACAGCCCCATGCGGGAAGTAAGCGGATCAATGCATTTCTATGTGTGCAGAATCGCTGCGATTCTGCACACAGAAGAGACATGCTGCGGGTTGTAAACCGCTGCGTTTCTGCGCGTTTTTTCCCGCAGCATGTGCACAGCGGTTTGCGGTTTCCCATTGGTTTACATGTTTACTGTAAACGCAATGGAAACTGCTGCGGACCTGCAGCATCAAAATCGCTGTGGTTCCGCTGTAAAAACCGCAACGTGTGCACATAGCTAGAAGCACTTCACCTTCATATTAAACAGTGTAAATTTCTTTTAGCAGTGCAGGGGTTAATCTGCCAGGTTGAGTTAAGGCTCTCAGCTGTGCACTGTTAGCCACTCCCATCTCCTATATAAACTGGGACCTGGCTAACACTCATTTTCAGAGGGAGATTATGCTACATGGCTGGAGGTTGTTGTTGGTTATTATTGGAGAAGGCATTTGTTGGATTTATCTGTGACTGTTGCTAGGTTTTGAGTGTGTGATAATTCCCTTTCTTCTCCTACTTTTGTTTTACCCCATCATCCACTCCCCAGTGCATTCCTCTGTTATAGGCGTGTGTATATCTGTATGCATGGTATTTTACTTTACCCCTGTATTACCTTGTTAGTCTGGTGTACTAGTATTTTTTGTTACCCCTGTTTGTATTATCTTGTTAGTCTGGATGGTGTACTGCGGTACACTACAACTCCCCTCTTTCCTGGGTGGGGAAAGGCAAGGTATGTAGCCCTGGTGTCTTCACCATCAGAAGTAATCCGGGGAGCAGGGTGAGCTAGGATGCCCCTAGCGTTAGGGATAGGGAAGGAGCCCCTGGTCCCAGGACAACCGACAACAGAGCCGTGACAGGGACATAGCTCTGGATAGGGCCCATTACACCATGAAGGGGCACATTACACCATTACGGGGATCAGGATGGGGCACATTACACCATGATGGGGCCTGGGAGCAGGGACATTATATCATTAAGGGGCAAGGATGAGGGACATTATACCAGCATGGGACACATTATACCAAAAGGAGCTCAGGATATGGCACATTATACCATGAAGTTGACAAGGGTGGGCATATGCTATGAAGAGGCCTGCGATGGGGAACATTTTATCAGGAAGGGGCCTAGGATGGGGCAGATTATAACTTGAATGGGCCTGGAAGGGGGGCATTATATCATGAAGAGATCCAGGATAGGACACCTTAACCATAATGGGACACATTATACCATGAAGGGAACATTACACCTTGAAGGGGACCAAGATGGGGCACATTATACCACAAAGGAGACCAGGATGCTGGACATTATTCCAAAAGGAGCTCAGCATAGAGCACATTATACCATGAAGGGAGCCAGGATGGGGAACAATATCATGAAGACCAGGATGGAGCACATTATACAGTAGGGTTCAAAATAAAAGCAGTGTGTTTAAAAACGTGAGTTAAACTAGTATAAAGATTTTGCGATTATTTCCATGCATTGGGAATACTGCACACCGTTTTCTAATTCAAAACATGTAGAGAAATGTATATATTTTTTTAACTACTTAACAGAAAATAAAAATGAACATTGGGCTGTTAAAAAAAATAGAAGTGTATGTCTGCATTTGTCTTTGCAAACTCACAATCATCAATATACCTAATTTGGACGTGTCTGTGCACAATGAGTCATCCACAGTTGGGCATAACCATGGATACCTAAGGAGAGGAGCTCCCCCCTGGTGGCGAGTTAAGGCATAAGCCTTTTTTGAATGTTAGCCTGTGAGCAGTGGCGTAACTACAAAGTTATGGGCCCCGGTGCGAACTTCCAAATGGGGCCCCCCCCGCAGCCCTGCCATACAACTCAAGGTAACCCCCATAGAATACAACGCAGCCCCCCTCATAGTGCTCCATACCGTTGATTATTGCCCCATAGATGCTCCATATAAAGCTGCCCCATATATAATGCTCTGCACCGTTCATTATGGCCCCATAGATGCTCCATAGAAAGCTGTGCCATATATATAATGCTCTGCACCGTTCATTATGGCCCCATAGATACTCCATATAAAGCTGTGCCATATATAATGCTCTGCACCATTCATTATGGCCCCATAAGATGCTCCGCACAGCCACTGCCCCTTATAGTGCTGCACAAGTGTTATGGCCCCATAAGATGCTCCACACAGCCACTTGCCCCATATAGTGCTGCACAATTGTTATGGCCCCATAAGATGCTCCACACAGCCACTGCCCCTTATAGTGCTGCACAAGTGTTATGGCCCCGTAAGATGCTCCGTACAGTCACTTGCCCCATATAGTGCTGCACAAGTGTTATGGCCCCATAAGATGCTCCGCACAGCCACTGCCCCTTATAGTGCTGGCGCTGCACAAGTGTTATGGCCCCATAAAATGCTCCGTATAGCCACTGCCCCTTATAATGCTGCACAATTGTTATGGCCCCATAAGATGCTCCGCACAGCCACTGCCCCTTATAGTGCTGCACAAGTGTTATGGCCCCGTAAGATGCTCTGCACAGTCACTTGCCCCTTATAGTGCTGCACAATCGTTATGGCCCCATAAGATGCTCCGCACAGTCACTGCCCCTTATAGTGCTGGCGCTGCACAAGCGTTATGGCCCCATAAAATGCTCCGTACAGTCACTTGCCCCTTATGCTTTTGCTGCCATAAAAAAAATAAATCACATACTCACCTCACCTCTCTCTCTTCGCTCAGGACCCCCGGCACTTTCAATATTTACCTGGCTGCTCCTCGTGCGGCTCCGTCTTCGGCACTGACGTTCAGCAGAGGGTGCGCACTGACTACGTCACCGCTCCCTCTGACCTGAGCGTCACTGCCAGAGGACGCTGATGACAGAGCCGCACCGGAACGAGGAGCGGTAAATATCGCGCAGCGCTGTATACTCACCTACTCCCGGCACGGTCCCTGGACGTTCCTGCTTCTTCCAGCGCTGCAGATTCTTCCTGTATTGAGCGGTCACAGTTACCGTTCAATACTGAAATGAATATGCGGCTCCACCCCTATGGGAGGTAGAGCCGCATATTCATTTCTGTAATGAGCGGGACCATGTGACCGCTCAGTGCAGGAAGAATCTGCAGCGCTGGAAGAAGCAGGGACGTCCAGGGACCGTGCCGGGAGTAGGCAAGTATAATTAGAGAGCGGTGACGGCTCCCTGCTGCGGGTCACTCACAAATGGTGGATCATCATCAATCATGGGTCATTTCATTCTCCTTCACTCCTGTCCATGGGGCCCCTAAGTAGTCTGGGCCCCGTCGCAGCTGCGACCGCTGCGACCGCGGTAGTTACGCCCCTGCCTGTGAGGCAAGATTGCAAAGATGGATCAAATTGAGTGCGCTGTTGCATGTAGAGAAGCAAATCGCATACCTGCGTCTTAATGAAACAGAAGATGAGCGAAATTGCCGAAGAACTGCTGATGCAGCCTGACAGAGGGCGGCCAGAGCAAGAGAAACGAATGAAGCAACTGAATCACGTAGAGCATCTAATGCTGCACGACAACGTGCAACACGCAATGCACAAAGTGATACACATATTTCACAAAAAAAGAGAACAAGATAGAACACGTGTCCAAAATGCAAGAGCCACTCGACGACGGCAAGTTACATTTGCCTCTAGAGGACTTCTCAATCAAATTGATGAGACACATATTGAAGAGCACTATGCTGGCAAACTGACTTTACGATGTCAGTTCTGCCAATCTAAAAATTTCAAAGACGAAATGGCGCAGAACAAAACATTCCCTTCCTGCTGCAATTACATCCCATTCGTATGGATGATCAATTAGTCAAGTTGATGAAAGGAGGGCATCAGCACTCCAATAACTTTATGGCTAATATAAGGCAATACAATAGCTCGCTTGCTTTGGCATCAATGGGAGCACAAGTAGCGCCACCTCCTGGGCATGGTCCATACTGTTTTCGAATTCATGGACAAACTTATCACAGAACTGCCCCATTGCATGCCGCTGTGGGTAGTACTCCCAAGTTTGCCCAGAATAATATCTTGGACAGTGAAGAAGCATTAAGTACAAGCAAATAAAAAGTGCCTCCCAGCACTGCTATCATCTCTTGGAGAGAAAATGAAAGCAATTAACCCACTCGCAAGAGCCTTCACAGTGATGAGGGAATTTGAAATAGAGGAAGAGAGGATTGCTGAATTAGAAAATCGCGATCCACTCAAAATACTTTGTAACCCAAAGTGGAAAGAAATTACTGAAAACTGAAAACGCTGGCCTTTGCCATGGTTCAGACCAGATTTGGTTGCACGAGTATTTAAAATCAAACTCCAAGCCGTGCTTAACAAGATTTTGAAAAACCATATTTTTGGCCGTGTAGTTGCCTATGTGCATGTAATAGAGTTTCAAAGGCATGGACTACCACACGCTCACATGCTCTTAACCCCTTTCTGACCTCGGACGGGATAGTACGTCCG
The DNA here is from genome assembly GCF_051348905.1 of Ranitomeya variabilis. Classification (NCBI taxonomy): domain Eukaryota; kingdom Metazoa; phylum Chordata; class Amphibia; order Anura; family Dendrobatidae; genus Ranitomeya; species Ranitomeya variabilis. The sequence continues at coordinate 259,509,424 of NC_135232.1, forward strand.
ATGTCAGCTCCCCTGCTTTGATGCAGTTCTCCGGCGGTGAGCCTGCATCAAAGCCGGGACATGTCAGCTATTTTGAACAGCTGACATGTGCCGGCAATAGCGGCGGGTGAAATCGCGATTCACCCGCCGCTATTAACTAGTTAAATACCACTGTCAAACGCTGACAGCGGCATTTAACCGGCGTTTCCGGCCGGAAATGAGCGCATCGCTGACCCCCGTCACATGATCGGGGGTCAGCGATGCATCAGAATGGTAACCATAGAGGTCCTTGAGACATCTATGGTTACTGATCCCGGCTAGCTGTGAGCGCCACCCTGTGGTCGGCGCTCATAGCAAGCCTGTTATTAAGCTACATAGCAGCGATCTGATGATCGCTGCTATGTAGCAGAGCTGATCGAGTGGTGCAAGCTTCTAGCCTCCCATGCAGGCTATTGAAGCATGGCAAAAGTAAAAAAAAAAGAAAAAAGTTAAAAAAATGAAAAAAAAAAAATATAAAAAAAAAATATAAAAGTTTAATTCACCCCCCTTTCGCCCCATTCAAAATAAATCAATAAAAAAAAAAAAAAATCAAACCTACACATATTTGGTATCGCCGCGTTCAGAATCGCCCGATCTATCAATAAAAAAAAGGATTAACCTGATCGCTAAACGGCGTAGCGAGAAAAAAATTGAAACGCCAGAATTACGTTTTTTTTGGTCGCCGCGACATTGCATTAAAATGCAATAACGGGCGATCAAGAGAACGTATCTGCACCAAAATGGTATAATTAAAAATGCCAGCTTGGCACGATAATAAGCCCTCAAACGACCCCAGATCATGAAAAATGGAGACACTACGGGTATCGGAAAATGGCACAATTTTTTTTATTTTTTTTAGCAAAGTTTGGAATTTTTTTTCACCACTTAGATAAAAGAGAACCTAGACATGTTTGGTGTCTATGAACTCGTAATGAGCTGGAGAATCATAATGGCAGGTCAGTTTTAGCATTTAGTGAACCTAGTAAAAAAAGCCAAACAAAAAACAATTGTGGGATTGCACTTTTTTTTTGCAATTTCAACGCACTTGGAATTTTTTTCCCATTTTCTAGTGCATGACATGCTAAAACCAATGATGTCGTTCAAAAGTACTTGTTTCGCAAAAAATAAGCCCTCACATGGCCATATTGACAGAAAAATAAAAAAGTTATGGCTCTGGGAAGGAGGGGAGCAAAAAACGAATCCGGAAAAACAGAATATCCCAAGGTCATGAAGGGGTTAATCCTCGGTGAGGAAGATAAACCGAGGGACAAAGAAATAATTGACGAATTGGTCTCTGCTGAAATCCCAAATGAGACAGCAAATCCAAAACTGCATGAGGCAGTGATGAAGCACATGATTCATGGCCCATGTGGCGAAGATCAACCTGGTGCTATATGCATGACAGATGGTCAATGCGCAAAAAAATTCCCAAAGGAATTTAATACACAGATAAACCCCAATGTTGATGGTAATCCACAGTACCGTCGATGCAATACTGGGAAAACCAGACGAGGAACGCGAGAAATCGACAATAGATGGGTAGTTCCATACAACGCTTATTTATTACTCAAGTACAATTGCCAGATCAATGTTGACATATGTGCTTCAATAAAGTGTTAAATATCTTTTCAAATATGCATACAAAGGACATGACTGTGCCAATATCAAGTTTGATACATTAACCCCTTCATGACCGTGGGATTTTTCGTTTTTCCGTGTTCGTTTTTCACTCCCCTCCTTCCCAGAGCCATAACTTTTTTATTTTTCCGCCAATTTGGCCATGTGAGGGCTTATTTTTTGCGGGACGAGTTGTACTTTTGAACGACATCATTGGTTTTACCATGTCGTGTACTAGAAAACAGGAAAAAAATTCCAAGTGCGGTGAAATTGCAAAAAAAGTGCAATCCCACACTTGTTTTTTGCTTGGCTTTTTTGCTAGGTTCACTAAATGCTAAAACTGACCTGCCATTAGGATTCTCCAGGTCATTACGAGTTCATAGACACCTAACATGACTAGGTTATTTTTTACCTAAGTGGTGAAAAAAAATTCCAAACTTTGCTAAAAAAAAATGCGCCATTTTCCGATACTCGTAGCGTCTCCATTTTTCATGATCTGGGGTCGGTTGAGGGCTTATTTTTTGCGTGCCGAGCTGGCGTTTTTAATGATTCCAATTCGGTGCAGATACGTTCTTTTGATCGCCCGTTATTGCATTTTAATGCAATGTCACGGCGACCAAAAAAACCGTAATTCTGGCGTTTTGATTTTTTTTTCTCGTTACGCCGTTTAGCAATCAGGTTAATGCTTTTTTTTTATTGATAGATTGGGCGATTCTGAACGTGGCGATACCAAATATGTGTAGATTTGATTTTTTTTATTGATTTATTTTGATTGGGGCGAAAGGGGGGTGATTTAAACTTTTATATTTTTTTTATTTTTTTTCACATTTTTTTTTTTACTTTTGCCATGCTTCAATACCTCCATGGGAGGCTAGAAGCAGGCACAGCACGATCGCCTCTGTTACATAGCAGCGATCTGCTGTTCGCTGCTATGTAGTAGAAAATCAGGTGTGCTGTGAGCGCCGACCACAGGGTGGCGCTCACAGCTACCGGCGATCAGTAACCATAGAGGTCTCAAGGACCTCTATGGTTACAATGGAGAAGCATCGCCGACCTCCGATCATGTGACGGGGGTCGGCGATGCCGTCATTTCCGGCCACCCGGCCGGATGCGGTAGTTAAATGCCGCTGTCTGCGTTTGACAGCGGCATTTAACTAGTTAATAGCGGCGGGTGAATCGCGATTTCACCCGCCGCTATTGCGGGGCACATGTCAGCTGTTCAAAACAGCTGACATGTCCCGGCTTTGATGCGGGCTCACTGCGGAGCCCTGCATCAAAGCAGGGGAGCTGACATCGGACGTACTATCCCGTCCGATGTCAGTAAGGGGTTAAACTGGAATGAACCAGCCATGTACCTAGATTCTCGGTATATAAGCGCCCCTGAGGGCATGTGGAGAATCAGAAAAAATAAAATGCATGAAACTTCACAGGCTTGCTGTTCACCTTCAAAACATGCATCAAGTGTTTTTCCAAGATGGTAATGTGGATATCGTTATTTCAGACTCAAAAGCCTCTACTCTGCAGGCTTATTTAGAGCTAAACAGAGTTGATGCTTCCGCCCATCAGTATTTGTACAGTGAAATCCCTGAACACTATGTCTGGGATAGAAAAGCTGTACTAGAAGGATGGAAAAAACAGGCTCAATTTGGGAAAACAATTGCCTGAATGTATACAGTCTCTTTAACAGATGGTGAGCTGTATTACCTAAGACTCCTTTTACTTCACGTAAGAGGAGCAAAGTGTTATGCTGACTTAAGGACTGTCAATGGAGTCGTACATGACACGTATAAAAATGTGTGCATTGATCTTCATCTTTTGGAAGACGATTCCCAACGGGAAGACAGTATGACGGATGCAATCGCTTTCCAAATGCCCTACCAACTTCACAAATTATTTGCTACAACACAGGTCAACAAAAAAATTTTTTTTTTCTGGTGTCCAAAATATTTTAATGAATTTGGGGTATTTTTGGGGTGCTGATTCTGAATATGCTATCAGTTTTGCCAGATTGGCTCAAGTTTTTGAGATTTTTGGTATCTTATTTATAGCACTTGTTGGTAAATGCGACGCATCATCTCATTAATTTCTTTGGATTAGTACTTGAACTGAGCAGTTCTCAATATAGTTTTGTGTTAGTGTTCTAAAAGTTTGTTCATAGCTTGATTTTTGCACTAACTTTATGTTGTTGTCTGTTTTCCAGTGAAAAGCATGAACTCATCAAGAAGAAGTTGTCTTAACGATCCAGACTCATTCTGTTACATTTGTGGTGAATACACACTGCCAAAACATAGAAGAAACATAACAGACTTCGTAAAAAAAGTGTATTTTGCCTATTTTGGGGTTATGCTTGGGGACCAAGACAAGTTTTGGGCACCACACATAGTGTGCAAAGCATGTATCGAATTATTACGAAAATGGAGCAAAGGACAAAGAAAAAGCTTCAAATTTGGTGTTCCAATGGTGTGGAGAGAGCCAAAAAATCATCATGATGACTGTTATTTCTGTGCAGTGCAAGTGCAAGGATTCAATAAGCATAAGAAACGAAAATGGGAGTAACATGGAATCTGCAAGAAGGCCTGTCCCTCATTGTGAAGATGTGCCTGTACCTGTGTTTACCAGATGACACTAGCTCACACTGTTTTTTTCTGGACGGCCCAGGAGGCAGTGGGAAGACATTTTTGTACAACTGCTTGCACACAAGACACTCCAAGCTGAAAAGAAGTCTATTTGCTCAGTAACCTACACTGGATTGAATGTTACTACAAAACGGTAGCACCTACCATTCCAAGTTTGGCCTTGGAATTACAACAAATGAGACCACAGTGTCAAACATTAAGCCAACCTTACTTCAAGTAAAGGAGCTTAGGGAGTCATCTGTCGTTATTTGGGACATAGCAACAATGACTCCCTGTCTTAATATGAACGCTGTGGATAATTTGTTCCAAGACATATGTGGAAAAAAAAGACCATTTGGTGGAAAAGTTTTCAGAAACGGTGGTGACTTTCGTCAAACCCTACCAATAGTGGAAGGTGGAAAAAGAGCCCAAATTGTACAGTCCACCATTAAATACTCGAAATTCTAGAATCAGTTTTCACGGTTCCAGTTACAACAGAATATGAGAACGTCTCAGGATGGAGTACAGCTCATGGTTACGAAAACTTGGCAATGGAGAGTTGTCAAATGTATATGGTCTACCAGAAGACAAAATTGAAATCCCGAATTATTTTATTAAAGAGGGTGATTTAATTACAGCTATTTTTGCCGACTCAATTGAGATTACGATGCATTGGTAGAAGCAATTGCCAATAAAGCAATTCTTATGCCATTGAATGATGACGTTCACGCCTTGAAAGACAAAATTCTTTGTCAAGTTAAAGGTGAACACTCAACCGTCTGTCGACACAATTGCTGAAGAGGAGGGTGTGATTCTCACAGATTACCCTGTAGAGATTTTTAACTCTTTGAATCCCACTGGGATGCCTCCTCATGAACTGAAGCTGAAACTAGGAGCTGTAATTATGTTCCTGCGTAATCTTAACAGAAAGCTTGGCCTTTGTAATGGCACAAGGCTTTATGTGAAAAGCTTAAAAGCAAACGTTATTCATGCCATTGCTTTAAATGGAAAAGCAAAGGGTCAGACAGTTCTTATTCCAAGAATTGACCGGATTTCCAAAGATAAAAACTTGCCAGTCCAGATGCAACGGTGTGAGTTTTCTGTCATGTTGGCTTTTGCATTGACCATCAATAAATCTCAGGGACAGTCCTTGGATATTGTAGGAATTTATTTGCCTCTCCCAGTGTTTTCACAAGAGCAGTTATATGTGGCTTTCTTCAGGGGAAGGAAAAGCCAACAAATAAGGGTCAAAATATTTGAGACACAGAAGCAGGGTAAACTTATTCCTAACGTTTACAAATGGTTTACTGTCAACTGTGTGTACAAAAAAGTCTTTTATTAAGCTTTTTAACAATTGTAAAAGCCAAAAAAATGTTGTACACAAAAGCGGGACTAACTCCTAGCTGCGGTCTACGGACCAAACATTGGGCATGGGCAGGGCCTTGGGGCTCAACCATGTGAAATAGCTTACGCTCAGGAACATTGAGGAATAGCGCTATTGGATAGCTCTACCAGTTCATTTCCTTTAGGAATAGGGCTATGGGATAGCTCTACCTGTTCACTTTCTTCATGGATAGCGCTATCGGATAGCTCTACCCGAACAGTATTAACTATAGATCTTTTTTTGGCAGGAGAAGTACACCAGGTATTTAGGTTTGCTATTAGTCTGCACATACGCCAGTCTGGTGCGTGGGTACACCCAATTGCGTGGTTCGTAATCACCGCGCAATCACAGTATATACTATTTTTTTATGACTATTCAACATTTCCATGAATCACAACCTAATATTTAGTTGTATACCCACAGTTTTTTTAGAACTGCTTCACATCTATGTTGCATATAGTACATCAACTACTAGCACCTGTCATCTGTTATTCCAGCCAAGGATGCTTGGACTGCACAATTTTTAAGTATTTGTTGGCTTTACCTCAAATGGCATTTTTGATGTCACACTACAAGTGATACATCAGATTAAGGTCCAGGGATAGGACTGGCCACTCTGTGATCTCAATTTTCTCGGACTGGAGCAAAGATTCAGCCGGTTGACTGGTGTGTTTAGAGTCATTGTCTTGTTGAAACACCCATTTCAAGGGCATATCCTCTTCAGCGTAAGGTAACATGACCTCTTCAAGTATTTTAATATAGGAAAACTGGTCCATGATCCCTGGTATGTGGTAAATAGGTCTGGCACTATAGTAAGAGAATCATGCCCGTATCATGATTAGTGATGGGCGAACCCCCAGATGTTCAGGATCGGCGGGTTCACCCGAGTTTTTTTGTAAAGTTTGAGTTCGGGGCCAGAGATGACACGAACTTGCATCTGAACCCTGAACTCGGACTTTACATATATGGGATGGGGAGCTATAAAAAAAGGCAGAAAAGCATTAAGCTACTTACGGGTAGCGGCATTTTTCGGAGGCCCATGACAGCACCACGAGAGAGGGGATCCGCCCCTTTAGGAACAGGAAACCCACAGACACAAAAGGGCGGCACCTCTCCCACGCATCAGTTGGATTACAGAGCCTGAGAGGACTACCGCAGTTAATGACAAGCAAACACAATATTGCATACAATTGAACACAATGACTTTAATAAAGTAACACACGTGAGAAGATAACATTTCTTCTTTAAATTATTTAGTTGTTTATAACCCCAGGATGTGCAACCCCATGTGAAAAGGGAGGGAACTAAGGGTGCTGTCATGGGCCTCCGAAAAATGCCGCTACCCGTAAGTAGCTTAATGCTTTATTCGGACTCCCATGACAGCACCACGAGAGATTTACAGAGATGTAAGCCAATTTTAGGGAGGGACCACAGCCTGTAGCACCCTTAACCCGAAGGTGAGATCTGAGGAGAACCCCAAGTCCAACCTATAGTGTTTAAAAAAGGTGGAAGGGGATGACCATGTGGCCGCCTTACATATCTGGTCGACCGACACTCCAGACCTCTCTGCCCAGGATGACGCCATGGCTCGGGTGGAATGTGCCCTCAGATTCTGTGGAGCTGGACCCCCACCTGTCGTGTAAGCAAGAGAGATAGCCTCCCTAATCCATTTAGCAAGTATGTATTTTGATGCTCTAGCCCCTTTCCTTGGACCTTGGAAGGACAGGAATAGTGCATTATCCTTCTTCCAATCATTAGTGACCGAGATATATTGAAGAAGGCATCTCCTGACATCTAAGGTATGGAGTTCCCTTTCTTTAGGGTTAGAAGGATTAGGGATAAATGAAGGCAAAACTATCTCCTGCGATCTGTGAAACTGGGACACTACCTCTGGTAAGTAGGCTGGGTCTGGTCTAAGGATAACTCTATCCTGGAGAAATTCCATATACGGGGGAAGTCTAGAGAGCGCCTGGATGTCTCCTATTCTGCGAGCTGATGTTATAGCTATTAGGAAAGCTGTTTTGAGAGACAACATCCTGACTGAGGCTTCATTCAACGGCTCAAAAGGGGGCTTTGTCAAAGAAGAAAGGACAAGATTTAAATCCCATGGAACCATTTTGTTTCTATATAACGGTCTAATTCTTCCGACCGCCTTAATAAATCTTGACACCCAGTAGTTGCCTGCAATATTACATGAGAACAGGGCCCCAAGTGCTGAAACTTGTACTCTTAATGTGCTTGTGGAGAGTTTTAACTCTAACCCCCTTTGCAAAAATTCCAAAATTTGACGTATTGGTACCCCATCCTTAATGTTAAAATCTGAGGAAGTTAGAAACTTTCTCCAGGTTCTGGAGTAGATTCTTGTTGTTATTGGCTTTCTACTTTTTAAAAGGGTATCAACTAATTTAGGAGAGAAGCCTTTATTCTCTAACAATGACCGCTCAAACTCCAAGCCGTCAAATGAAGTCCCTTCACTTGTGGATGGAGTATCGGCCCCTGGGAGAGTAAATTTGGGATGTCTGGAAGCACCCAGGGATCGCCCACTGACATCGTCCTGAGCCATGAAAACCAAGTTCTCCTGGGCCAGAAGGGCGCAATCAGAATAAGTCTCGCACGATCCTCTCTGATTTTCCTCACCACTAGGGGTAACAGGTTCAGTGGTGGGAAGGCGTAGGCCAGAGAAAAATCCCATTTTATGAGGAATGCGTCCACTGCCAGTGGATTTTCCCTGGGATTTAGGGAACAAAAGTTTTTTACTTTTTTGTTTTGTTTCGTGGCAAATAGGTCCACCACTGGTCGACCCCATAAGCGGACAATCTGCTCGAAGATGTCTCCATTTAGAGACCATTCTCCTTGCTTTAGAACGTTGCGACTGAGAAAGTCCGCTTTTATATTGTCTTTTCCTGTGATGTGTAGCGCAGTCAAAGATTGTAAATTCTCTTCTGCCATCCGGAGAAGACGATCTGTGATCTGCATCAAAGTCTCGGAGCGTGTACCTCCTTGATGATTTATATAGGAGACTGCCACCCGGTTGTCCGAGAGGATCCTGACGTGGTGGCCCTGCAGATACATGAGGAGTTTTTTAACTGACAATTCGATTGCCAATAATTCTCTCTGATTGGATGAAGATGTTGAGTATGGTTCCCATTGGCCTTGAACTACAATGTTATTCATGTGAGCCCCCCAACCTGAGGAGCTAGCATCCGTAGTTACGACTCGGGATACATCTATCATCCAGGGAACACCTGCCGACAAATTATCCCTATCCAGCCACCAATTTAGGGATTCGAGAGTCGCTGGTTCTAAAGTTATCTTTTCCTCCAATACACCCCTCAAGATCCTGTCCTTAATCAAAATTTCTTTCTGGAGGGATCTAGTGTGAAAATGTGCCCACCTTACCGCTGGGATGCACGATGTGAGGGACCCCAGCAGGGACATGGCTTGCCGAAGGGTCATAGAAGGTGTATTAATTGCTTTTAATACCTGATGCTGAATCTGAGTTAATTTATTTTCCGGAAGATAACACTGTTGTGTAGTTGAATCTAATAATAAACCCAGGAATTTCTGAATGTTTTGAGGCTGTAACCGAGATTTTTCAAAATTAATTATCCAGCCCAGGCGTTCCAACTTAACCCTAGTTAGTTCTAGTTGGGATAAACAGTGTTCTACCGAGTTCCCTGCTATGAGGAAATCGTCAAGGTATGGGACAATAAGGACATTAGATTCCCGCAAGTGAGCCATCACCTCCGCCACTATTTTTGTGAATACTCTAGGGGCTGATGTTATACCGAAAGGAAGAGCTCTGTACTGAAAATGATAAACCACTCCTCCCATTAATACTGCTACCCTCAAGAACTGCTGAAAATCCACATGAATAGGTACGTGGTAATAGGCATCCTTTAAATCGACTACCACCATAAAGCAGTTTTTGAACAGTATCTTTATTGTTGAGCTGATGGACTCCATCTTAAAAGTATGCTTAACCAGATAACTATTAAGATGCCTGAGATTTATGATGGTTCTATACGACTTATCAGGTTTCTGAATAAGAAACAAGGGAGAATAGAATCCTTTCCCTCTATCAGCCTCCGGAACCTGTGTAAGAACCTTCTTAGAACAAAGAGACCACACCTCTTCTTCTAGAGCAGATTGTTCTAGGGGATTAGAGCGCAAGGGAGTTAACATAAATTTATCCCGTGGGGTATGGCAAAACTCAAGTGTAAGACCCCGAGAAATAGTATCTTGTACCCAGACACTATTCGTGATCTCCGACCATTCCGAACCGAAATGTAAAAGTCTACCCCCCACCGGGGTTCCTAGTCATTTGTCCTTTCTTTCTTTCTTTAGAGGAACGACGGAACATATATCCCGTACCTCGTCTACGTCTGTCTTCCCACCTAGACCGATCCCTTGAAGGTGAAAAGGTACGCTTCCCTCCGCGACCAAACCTTCTTTTATTAAAGGGACGACGGTAGGACCCAAGCAGATTGGGGAATTTCTTTTTGTCATCTCCCGCTTTCTCTAGGAGTTCATCTAAGGTGGGCCCGAATAGATACTCCCCTTTACATGGAATGATACAAAGTTTTGACCTTGATTGTATATCACCTGGCCAACATTTCAGCCATAGAGCCCTCCTGGCTGCATTTGAGAGACCTGCTGCCCTAGCAGCCATTTTGACAGAGTCAATGGATGCATCTGATAAGAAAGCAGCTGCTTCTTGGATCACTGGTAAGGCAGTCAGAATAGAATCCCTTGATGCACCTTCTTTCAACTGGGTCTCTAATTGTTCCAGCCAGACCATCATTGATCTGGCTGTACAGGTTGAAGCCACCGCAGGCCTTAAGGCACCAGCCGCCATTTCCCAGGTACTCTTTAGAAAGGTGTCTGCTTTTCTATCAAGGGGGTCCTTAAGGGTCCCCATATCCTCAAAAGGGAGAGAGGCCCGTTTTGCCACTTTGGCTATTGCCGCATCCAACTTGGGGGCTTTTTCCCAATTGGTGACCGCTGGATCATCAAATGGATATCTGCGCTTCTGCGCTGGAGGTAAGGAACCCTTTCTCTCGGGTTTTTTCCACTCTTTAATGATAAGATCCTGGATTTTCTCATTGAGCGGAAAGACTCTGCGTTTTTTCTGCTCCAACCCACTAAACATAATTTCCTCCTTGGAAAGTTGGGGTCTCGATTCTGTTATGCCCATCGTTCCTCTGACCGCTTTAATCAGCTTATCCACTCGTTCAAGGGGCAGACAGAAGCGGGCGGTGTCCTCATCCGAGGAGGAGGACGATGCAGCAGAACCGGAGAAAACTTCCTCCTTATCCTCTTCTACTGAAGAATCGGAGTGTAATGGAGCTTTAGATTTAGAACTTCCTCCTTGAGAAAGACCCTTTAAGGATTGTCTGACCTCCATTCTGATCATCTCTTTCAAGCTGGTGGTCATAGTAAGGGATTCCTCCGCTACCTGAGGGGGTAAGTAAAGCAATCTAATCCCTGTAGATATAATGCTCTCACCCCCTCCCCCTTCCTGAGACCTCACCGTCTGCTGGATACAGGGGCCACATAACTTTTTAGGGCACAAATCAGGTAGGGGAACCCCGCAGATACCACATTCCCTGTGTTTCGCCTTCCCGGCACATTTCTTCCCCTATAATAGAACATATGAGGGGAATCATATCACTGGGTGAACTTTCACGAAGATCACTTACCAGCGTTGCCCAAAGAAAAGTACCGGAATACGAGGGGGATTTCTTCTGGCTGATGCTCCAGACCCCTGTCTGGAGGAGCTTTTGTGGCCAGACTCACTACTCCTTTTGTCGCGATCCTTCCCTTTGGGCTTCTGGGACACCTCTTCCAGCACCTGCACGTGCTCGTCCTCCATCTTATATGAGGCCAGAAGCAAGGGATCACGATCCGGAGTTCTTTTTATAGCCCCTCCTCCGGTCAGCAGCTGTGCCCAGCGCTCCCCTAATGGTTTTTACAGGCCTCCCCCTGGTGCAGGTGGTAAACTCTGGGGCTCAGAACGCCGGCGACGCTATACCGGTGGGCGCCGCCATCTTGGATGCACTGCGCATGCGCAGGACCCCGGAAACCCGGAAGTGACTGCCGGCTCCTCCCCCCGACGTCACCCGGGCTCCCAGCGCTTTCCATTAGCGCTCAGAGCGGCGAGGACGCCAGACAGAGCCGCAGCACCCCCCGGGTTGCGCCCCCAAGCGCCGCCGCAAACAGAGACCCCAGCCACCCCAGAAGGAGGAGACCCAGGGGACATACTCACCTAGCGCTGCCTTGGAGACGGGACACCACTGGTGACCGCTCCCTGCTGAAATGCCGCCGACATGCAGCCCTGCCAGGACCATCGCGACATCTTCCAGGAACACCGCACCGGCCGAGGTAGGAGACCCCCTCGCTACCTGAGTCGGCCGGCCGGCCTGGGATCCTTTTGTAAAATCTGCAGGATCCCGTCCCATTAGGAACAGGAAACCAACTGATGCGTGGGAGAGGTGCCGCCCTTTTGTGTCTGTGGGTTTCCTGTTCCTAAAGGGGCGGATCCCCTCTCTCGTGGTGCTGTCATGGGAGTCCGAATAAATTAATAATAAACATTATAATTATACTTACCTGTCCAGCGACGCGTCCTCAAATCCCGCTGTCTCCCGGCCGCATCTGCTTCTGAGGCCACTCATTAACCTCAGGTCAGGCTGTGAATCTGCGCATGCTCAAGTGACGTCAGCGGTAGTCGGCCCCACCTGACCTGAGGTGAACTTGACAGCGTGGGAAAATGTTCAGAAACTTTCCCACGCTAATGAGTTCATGTCTGGTCAGGCAGGGAGCTGCGCAGGCAGCTTTCCATTCATTACACAGTGGTTTACAATCGGGGCGGTAGCATTAGCACCACTCCCGGTTGTAAACTATTTAACCCCTTGAGATGGATTACAGCGTGGTACTTGACTGTACGGCAGACAGGTATTGGATATTGTTGCTTTTTTATTTTGGATTTTTTTTACACAAGAACGAGGGCTTCGCTTGGATTGAGAGTGTAATAAAGATGGTAAACCTGTGTATTTAATTATTTCATTAAGACTATTTTTAATGTGTGCGTATTTTAACCCATTCATACTATTGGATTAATAATGGATAGGTGTCTTATTGACACCTCTCCATTATTAACCAGGCTTAATGGCTTAATGCCACCTTACAATAGCAAGGTGACATTAACCCCTTATTACCCCATATGCCACCGCTACAGGGCAATGGGAAGAGAGAGGCTAAGTGCCGGAATAGGTGCATTTTACAGATGCGCCTTTTCTGGGTGCCTGGGGGCAGATTTTATTTAGCCGGGGGGGGGGCAATAACCATGGTCCCTCTCTAGGCTATTAATATCTGCCCTCAGTCACTGGCTTTCCCTCTCTGGCGGAGAAAATGGCGCGTGAGCCCACGCCAGTTTTTTCCGTGATATTAATCCTTTAAATTAATACCTACAGCTCCAAAATTTTACACACACACACTACTAACATTATTAGTGAGGGACGTCTAAAAGTCTAACAGATATGCAATGGTTTACTGTATGTAAACCATGTCTCATATCCTGTCGGGTTCTGTAATGATTTTACAGAACCCGACAATTGAATTATCAGCTATTCTGCTGCTATCTAGCTTTGTATGAAATATAAAGATAGATTGTGTGTGTGTATATATATATATATATATATATATATATATATATATATATACACACACACACATACATACATACACATACACACACACACACACACACACACACACTAAAGACCGAAAGTTTGGACACACCTTCTCATTTAAAGAGTTTTCTGTATTTTCATGACTGAAAATTGTAAATTCACACTGAAGGCATCAAAACTATGAATTAACACATGTGGAATTATATACTTAACAAAAAAAGTGTGAAACAACTGAAAATATGTATTATATTCTAGGTTCTTCAAAGTAGCCACCTTTTGCTTTGATGACTGCTTTGCACAAGCCGGCAAGAAATTCTCGCCATACGGATGTCACACAGATGCTTAGAAAATCGCATCCTCGCATTGCACACGGATGACATACGGATCACTGTTCGTGGAACATTTCTGCGATTCTCGTATGTGTTAAATGGACCGTGTTTTTATATGTTAAGTGTGACTCCAGCCCAGGGCCGGACTGGCCATTTGGCAATTCTGGCAAATGCCAGAAGGGCCTGTCTGGTTGTGGGCTGCCTTGTCTGCTACGTTGTTAACAGAATCAGTGTTCTCAAGACACCTATACTGTTAAGAGTTGTCATGGAGCACAAAGTTGCAGACTCAGTCACTTACCCCAGCAGGCCATGGGTATTATTAGATATATTGGTCTTGTAGTAAATCTTGCTTTCCTCCATCCAGGATAATATTAGTAATATATCCCATCTGGTGCTTGGGGACAGTGACAGCATGGGCCTGTGCGATTTCAAATGCCAGGGCTGAATTTCAGTCCCAGTCCGTACCTGCTCCAGCCTTAGGAGCAGTATAGCAAGTATGACATGGCTGATTTACTCTCCTGATGTACACCAACTATTCCAGACTGACCCTATTCACTATAATGGAGGATTCATGTTGCATTGTCACTTAAAGTAAAAACTAAAACAACATGCTCCCATTATTTTTAACTAGATCTGTGACAGTAGAACATTGTTATCTACTGAAAATGTATGTCCCAAGCCCTTTCTAAAGGAATAAGAATAGACGGAATCAGAGTGCACTGATTTACTATCGCTTCACTGTTTATTTAACTACACAAATCTGTCAGTAAAATTACAGTAAAAAGGTACAGAATTGATTAGAAATGACAGACAATTTTTATACAACCATGTCTTGACATTTTTATCCCTCAATTTTGTTTTAAACACAGTTAATTGCATCCCAGTGGTTCTGTTTAATTAGCCTTTAAAAACGGCCTTTTCCAAGGCATCCTCCTTATCGCTGTATTCGACGTGAGCTGGGTAGTTAGTGCAGTCATAGCGTCCACATGTTCTGACATATTCAAGGAAGTCTGGAGCCCCAGGACACACAACGTTGTCTGCTAGGATCACAGATCCTGTCTTGATCACACCACATTCCTATTCAAGTTGCAGAAGAAGACACAATTACATGTACAAATAGTCATAAAAGAATACAACACAATGCACTAGAGCAAATGTTTACTGCATTTTATGTCAAGTAAGGCCGTGAAACATGGACCATCCTCGCACCAAAAGACCTGGCCTGACTTCGCAGCCTCTAGACCTGAGCTAACTGCCTCCTACAGGCCCATGATGTACAGTAGTTAGCTCAGGGTGGGAAGCCAAGACATTAAACCCAGGTCTCATGATGTGAGGATGGTCCATTTTTCACAGATGTGGCCTAATTTAGAATGAAATGATTAATCATACTCAGTTTTGCAGTGGATTTAAAAGGGTTTTCCCACGAATCTTATAAATGTGCTCCTGCTGTGTACTGCGTAATGGCTGTGTCAGACTGGGCAAGGACATTGATCATACCACAGCTACTGGGCAGTGGGGGAAGCAAGAAAGTATACAGACATTACAGCATGGGATCACAGCTGATTCTTTTTGTGAAGTAAAATTTTCCCTTAGTGACAGACCCAATTTGGTACTTAATGACCAAGCCAATTTTTACAATTCTGACCGCTGTTACTTTATGAAGTTATAGCTCTGGAACGCTTCAACATATCCCACTGATTCTGAGACTATTTTTTCGTGACATATTGTACCTCATGTTCATGTTAAAATTTATTCGATATAACGTTGAAAAAATGGAAATTTGGCAAAAATTTTGAAAATTTTACAATTTTCAAAATTTTTTACTTTTGTACTCTTAAATCAGAGAGTGGTGTCACACAAAATAGTTAATAAATAACGTTTCCCACATGTCAACTTTACATCAGCACAATTTTGGAAACAATTTTTTTTGTTAGGAACTTATAAGGGTTAAAAGTTGACCAGCGATTTCTAATTTCTCCAACAAAATTTACAAAACCATTTTTTTAGGGACCACCTCACATTTGAAGTGTCAATATAACAGAAAATACCCAAAAGTGACACCATTCAAAAAACGTCACCCCTCAGGGTGCGCAAAACCACAATCAAGAAGCATATTATTCCTTCAGGTGCTTCACGAGAACTAAAGCAATGTGGAAGGAAAAAATTAACATTTTACTTTTTTCACAAAAAACTTCCTTTGGAACCAATTTTTTTATTTTCACAAGGATAAGGAGAAAATGGTCCACAACATTTGTTGTGCAATTTCTCCTGAGTATGCCAATACCCCGTATGTGGGGGAAAGCCCCTATTTGGGCGCATGGCAGGACTCAGAAGGGAGGGAGCACCGTTTGACTTTTGAACGCAAAATTGGCTGGAATCAATGGTGGGCGCCATGTCGCATTAGGAGACCTCCTGATGTACAGTGGGTACAGAAAATATTCAGACCCCTTTAAATTTTTCACTCTTTGTTTCATTGCATGCATTTGGTAAATTCAAAAAAATTCATTTTTTTCTCATTAATGCACCCCATCTTGACTGAAAATAAACAAATGTAGAAATTTTTAAGTATTCAGACCCTTTGCTCAGACACTCATATTTAAGTCACATGCTGTCCATTTCCTTGTGATCCTCCTTTAGATGGTTCTACTCCTTCATTGGAGGCCAGCTGTGTTTAATTAAACTGATAGGACTTGATTTGGAAAGGCACACACCTGTCTATATAAGACCTCACAGCTAACAGTGCATGTCAGACCAAATGAGAATCATGAGGTCAAAGGAACTGGCCAAGGAGCTCAGAGATAGAATTGTGGCAAGGCACAGATCTGGCCAAGGTTACAACAGAATTTCTGAAGTACTCAAGGTTCCTAAGAGCACAGTGGCCTCCATGATCCTTAAATGGAAGAAGCTTGGGACCAACAGAAGTCTTCCTACACCTGGCTGTCCAGCCAAACTGAGCAATCGTGGGAGAAGAGCCTTGATGAGAGAGGTAAAGAAGAACCCCAAGATCACTGTGGCTGAGCTCCAGAGATGCAGTAGGGAGATGGGAGAAAGTTCGACAAAGTCAACTATCACTGCAGCCCTCCACGAGTCGGGCCTTTATGGCAGAGTGGCCCAACGGAAGCCTTTCCTCAGTGCAAAACATATGAAAGCCTGCATAGAGTTTGCTAAAAAACACATTAAGGACTCCCAGACTATGAGAAATACGATTCTCTGGTCTGATGAGATGAAGATAGACCTTTTTGGTGATAATTCTAAGCGGTATGTGTGGAGAAAACCAGGCACTGCTGATCACCTGCCCAATACAATCCCAACAGTGAAACATGGTGGTGGCAGCATCATGCTATGGGGGTGTTTTTCAGCTGCAGGGACAGGACGACTGGTTGTCATTGACGGAAACATGAATCCAGCCAAGTACAGAGATATCCTGGAAGAAAACCTTTTCCAGAGTGCTCTGGATCTCAAAGTTGACCGAAGGTTAACTTTCCAACAAGACAATGACCCTAAGCACACAGCTAAAATAACAAAAGTAGTGGCTTCAGAACTACTCAGTGACCATTCTTGACTGGCCCAGCCAGAGCCCTGACCTAAACCCAATTGAGCATCTCTGGAGAGACCTGAAAATGGCTGTCCACCAATGGTCACCATCCAAACTGACGTAACTGGAGAGGATCTGCAAGGAAGAATGGCAGAGGACTGTACTAGCTCAAAAGGCTCCTTCTACTCAATACGAAACAAAGGGTCTGAATACTTATGACCATGTGATATTTCAGTTTTTCTTTTTTAATAAATTTACAAAAATTACTACATTTCTGTTTTTTTTCCAGTCAAGATGGGGTGCAGAGTGTAATGGGAAAAAAGATGAACTTTTTTGAATTTACCAAATGGCTGCAATGAATCAAAGAGTGAAAAATTTAAAGGGGTCTGAATACTTTCCGTACCCACTGTACCTAAACAGTGGAATCCCCCAACCCTAACTCCAATCTTAACCACAACCCTAACCCCAACGCCACAACCCTAACCCCAACACCACAACCAAAACCCCATCGCCACAACCCAAACCCCAACGCCACAACCCAAACCCCAATGCCACAACCCAAACCCCAACGCCACAACCCTAGCCCCAACCTTAACCCTAGCCCAACCCTAGCTATAACACCAACCCTAACGAAAAAATGGAAATAAATCCTTTTTTATTTTATTATTTTTACCTAACTAAGGGGGTGATAAAGGGGGTTTGATTTACTATTTCTTTTTACTTTGCTCACTGTGATAGGGTCTATCACAGTGATCAAAATGAATCAATAGGAAAAATTTCCTATTGTTGCCGGCCTCCAGATCTTGGAGGGTGCACTGCACATGTGCCAGCCATTTTCTTGCCAGAAGAGGACTCTGACAGCCGGGACACAGGACCGGGGGATGCAGGAGGGTCCAGGGTCACCCGAGGGGCTCGGGGGACCCCATTTCTCTCCTCTGATGTGCTAGAACATATCAGGAGAGTAATTAAATGGGAAATCAGACCTTTTTTTTGCGGTCGCCGTTATTCTATGAATAACGGTGATCGCAACACTGGGGTCAGTAAAAACCAACCCGAATCATGTTCTCCAGGGTCTCAGCTATCTCCGGTAGCAGAGTCCCTGGAGAGTTTCCGACGATGGGGGGGCGCTATACACTTATTTCTCAGAGTCGTTAAAAAGCAGAGCTGAGGAATAAGTACCCTTTATTACCGCCGTTAAAAGGTGTATCGGCGGTCGGTAAGGGATTAAACAATGTTTTACTTCAAAGAAATAACCAGCTGTGATCCCGTGCTGTAGTGTCTGTATACTTTCTTTTCCTTTCTCCCCTGCCCAGGAGTTGTGGTATGATCTGGCCATGTCCCTGTATGGTCAGGCACAGCCATTACATAAAAGATTATCTCAGCACAGGGACATTTTATTTGAACACATCCAATTGTGTAACCTATTATTTCAAGGTCTATTAATTAAAAGTTACTTTTGTTTGTGAGTCAACCCCTTTAATTCACACAAAAAAACAACAATGACATTTATAACAATACTCATTTTATCTGCTGCTGATCCAGTGCAGACAATGCTAGCATTGTGGCTTGGCGCTGGAACAGAAAAGATGAGTAAAGTTTGTGGTCTTTTAGAAATTTCTGCAAGAAGCCGCTAAATGAATTTGTTGTCTCAGCAGTTTGTACCCCACAGGAATTAACGAGGACTTCACAGACAACATTGCTATATAAAAAAAAAAACAGCAAATAAAAAAGTGTGTGCCTTCTAAGAAAACTACCGCCTTACTTTATGTGTATTCAGCTAACACATCTTTTGATATCTTATAAAGTCTGGATATCTCATTGATCAACAAGAAGCTGATCAGCTAGTTGATCTCACTATTATGATCATTGTCCCTTACTAGCCATCTTACCATTAAACCGGAGACAAGACTATGGGCCCAATTCATCATTTGTGGGGGGTTTTAAGTTACTTTTCTTTTTTGTCTTGTAGTATTCAATCATGTTTTGGTGGCAAATTCTTCAATATGGCGCACAAGGGTCATGCTTTTTTTGTCATTAACTTTTTTTGTGACTTTGTAGAGCAGAAAGTGTCACACAGTGCTTTAAAATGAAGCAAGAAAATAATAAAAATAAAAAATCACTCCAGGAGACCCTGGAGTGCATTTTGGAAACAACTTGACAAATTAGCTGCAAAATCAAACAAAAAAACACATCCACAATGGCAAACATTTGAAAAAAAAAAAAAACAGGCATAAGAATAACAGACTTAAAAAAAAGTCACAAATGAAATTAAGAATTTGGCACAAATTAAAAACAGGCAGTATATGTACAGTGGCATGTAAAAGTTTGGGTACCCCTGGTCAAAATTATTGTTATTATGAACAGTTAGGCAAAGTTGAAGATGAAATGATCTCTTAAAGGGCTAAAATTAAAGATGACATTTCCTTTGTATTTTAGGCAAAAATAAATATATTGTCGTCATTTTTCTGTTCATTTTAAAAATTATAAAAAGGAAAATGGATTAATGCAAAGATTTGTGTGATCAGATACCTTTGACCAAGGTTTCAGACCTGAATTAACCTGTTCGGTTTATAGCTTGTTCACCATCATCATTTAGAAAGCTTAGGTGATGCAAATTTCCCAGCTTTACAAAAACCCAGCCTCCTCAAACCTTGTACCAAAAAACAGCAGCCACTCAGAAAATAAAAATGGTGGAGGCCCAAAAGGCATGAGAAGGCTATAAGCAGAAAGCAAAGCATTTAAGGTTCTCTTTCTTCAGTTTGAAATGTAATTAAGAAATTGCCAAGCAAAATTTCAGCAAGAGTAACTTGTAGGATTGCTAGAGCGACAAATCACAACCCCCACTTGACTGCAAAACACCTTCAGAAAGATTTAACAGACTTTGGAGTTGTGGTGCATTGTTCTGCTGTTCAGAGACACCTGCACAAATATGGCCCTCATGGAAGAGTCATCAGAAGAAAACCTGTCCTGCGTTCTCACCATAAAATTCAGGGTCAGAAATATGCAAGAGAACACCTAAATAAGCCTGATGCATTTTGGAAACAAGTCCAGTGGACTGATGAGGTTAAAGTAGAACTCTTTAGGGTCAGAATGATCAAAGGTATGTGTGAAAAAAAAAGGTACAGAATTCATGAATCTCTGTCCGACTAATTAATACAAAGCCAGATACTACTTAGTGTGCAAGTGCATATTAATGTATGTCTATTAAACAAAATTCAACTTTATAATGTAGTTAGACATACATATTGCTAATTTAGCTTATGGTAAGTGGTGTGTCTGAAACCCTTTTACCACCATACATAGTTACCATATAGAAGCTACATTCATGATAAGGCATAGAAGAATATGGAATGGTCTCGCCAAATACCGAAGGCGATATACATCACTCAAAAGATTCATCCTTCCTAGAAGTATGGAATGGTGGACACTCTCCCCAGACAAATCTTTTGAGTGATGTATATCGCCTTCGGTATTTGGCGAGACCATTCCATATTCTTCTATGCCGTATCATGAATGTAGCTTCTATATGGTAACTATGTATGGTGGTAAAAGGGTTTCAGACACACCACTTACCATAAGCTACATTAGAAACATAGGTCCTCTTGCACATGGTGTGGTAATATACATAACGCTCTTGAAGCACCCAGATTCGCTTCTGATTTCTATACTGTAGTGAGTATTCTTATATATACCTGCAATAGAGGTATCATATGTGGAGTATACCAGTTGTAAGGAGCATTTATTTATGCATATACTAGGTAGACCAATGGTCCCCTTTAGGTCTTACCATTGCATAGACTACTATATATCTACCGTGTAATTGTATACCACATGAATGTATTGCTTGTCCTTGCACTTTGGTTTTATGTGATGATTTATTTTCGATTTTATCATCATTGAAAGTTATATATTAACCCAAACGCTGCATAGCTCAAATAGAAGCATACTGAACCCGCTGGAGAGCATTGTAATTACAGCCACAGCTGTGGTTACAATGCAAAGTAAGAGAGCATGGATTTAGTCAAACTATTTGACCAACTCAGATTTTAGAAGACCTGACATAGGCTTTTTTTTTTTTGAGAGATCTGCAGGATGGTAGTGGGGCGGATCTCTCCCTCCACTTCGGGTCTTGAGAGTGGCACACATCCACGACTCACATTTAAACTTTCAGTTAAGGTTTTGGGGTGTCAGTGTTTGGTTTGCAGTAAGAGACCTAGCACTCAACTTTAGGTAAGATGCAGCAAGAAAAATTTACTGTAGTAAATACAGGAAAACGTTTCGGTCAATTGTGACCTTCATCAGTTACAGCAGGTTATTAAATAAAAGCCGGTAACGGGAATTATAATCGCTGCACGATCATATATCAAAATTAGTTCAGCGTGGTTGTTGTAGGCAAACCTGCTATGAACAAATAGGAAGATTCCTGGAGCTGCAGTGCTCTCTGACGCGGCATCCACCGCTTGTCAGTGTTTGGTTTGCAAGCATCAGAGCAGGAGGAGTCTGTTTGAGACTGAGTAAAGCCATTGACACACCCACGAGTGATACGGCAGTGCAGTTGCCCACGGCAAAAGATTTGATGCAGACTTATGAATGATCCAGCTGCAAACCGGAGGATGAAGTTTGAGTTATTTTGTAAATTGCCAAAATAAAAGACGTTTAAGTTGGACTAATCTGGGTTACTGCCACTTTACGACACTCTTGTGAAAGCCACTGCATTACAGTGGCTAGACATCAAAATATCAGTGCATGCAAAAAGATCCAGAAATCTCACAGAACTGGAAGAATTTTCCAAGGAGGAATAGATGAAATTACCTAAAAAAAAAAAAGAGCTGAAAGATTCTCGGCTGGCTACAAAAAGAGTTTACAAGCTGGGATAATTTCAAAAGAGGATGCTACTAGGTACTAACCATGCAGGCTGCACAAACCTTTGTATATATAATTTTATTTTTTTATTTTTTTTGCCAGAAGTAATAAGGGAATGTGTCATCTTTAACTTTAGGACTTTTAGACATCATTTCATCCTAAACTTGCTTAACTGTTCACAATAACAGTAATTTTGACCAGAGGTGGCTAAACTCTTACATGCCACTGTATACTTATTGATCACTCTTGTAAAGAACATAAAACTGGGCTGTATATTTTCTGTAAATTAAGAATGCGTAATGATGATTTATTACAGAAAATAAAATAGAATATAGTAATAATAATAGAATATTATAGTATAATTATCATCACTGTATTGATTTCATAAAACAATATGACAAATACAGTTAGGACCAGAAATATTTGGAAAGTGACAAGTTTTGGCACTTTAGATGTATACCAAAACATATTCAAGATAGTTATATAATAAATATAAGCTTAAAGTGCAGACTCTGAGCTTTAATTTGAGGGTAAGGGTTAAGGAATTATATATCTTAAATATGTAGCTGGCTCTTGTTAAAGAGACCAAAAGAAATTGGACAATTATGTAAAAAACTCTTAAATGGGCTGCATGGGCTATCCACGCATTAATCCCTCATCAATTAAGCAGGTAAAAGGTCTGGAGCTGATTCCAGGTGTGGCATTTGCATTTAGAAGCTGTTGCTGTAAACTATCAACATGTGGTCAAAGAAAATCTCAATGGAAGAGAAATAGACCATCATTAGGCTGAAAGAAATAAGAAATCAGATAGCAGAAATGTTACGAATAGCCAAATGAACGGTTTGGTACATTCTGCAAAAAAAGGAGCACTCTGAGCTTGGGGACTCAAAAAGGCCAAGACGTCCACTGAAGATAACAGTAACAGATTATCACAGAATTGTTTCCATGTGAAGAAATCCCCTTCACAACATCCTTCCAAGCAGGTACGGACTGGGGCTGAAATTCAGCCTTGGCATTTGAAATCACACAGGCCCATGTTGTCCCCGTCCCCATGAACCAGATGGGGATATATTACTAATATTACCCTGGATGGAGGAAATTAAGATTTTCTACAAGACCAATATTTCTAATGATTCCCTTGGCCTGCTGGGATAAGTGATGGAGTCAGCAACTTTGTGCTCTGTCACAACTCTTAACAGTATGGGCGTCTTGAGAACACCTATTCTGTTAACAACTTAGCAGACAAAGCAGCCCATGACCAGACAGGCCCTTCTGGCATTTGCCAGAATTGCCAGTCCGGCCCTGCTTCCAAGCGACAAACCCTCTCGATTCATCTTATCCGAGCATGCTTGGGTGTTATCCATGTGTTGACGCTGTCTAACAGCCGCAAATCATGCAGCCGCAGGGCCTCGTTCACAATATACGAGCACGCCCAGATGCTTGGATAACACGTTATCGGAGCACGTTCGCTCATCACCACTCTCTATGAAGTAGGAGTTTCAGTATCTACAGTTGTGTGAAAAAGTGTTTGTGCCCTTACTGATTTCCTATTTTTTGCATGTTTGCCACACTTAAATGTTTCAGATCACCAAACAAATTTAAATATTTGACGAAGATAATACAAGTAAACACAAAATGCAGTTTTTAAATTTAGGTCTTTATTATTAAGGGAAAAAGAAATTCAAACCTACACAACCCTATGTGAAAAAGTGATTGCCCCCTAAACCAAATAACTTGTTGGGGCACCCCTAGCAGCAACAAATGCAATCAAGCATTTGCGCTAACTAACAAGTAGTTTTTTCAATGCTCTGGAGGAATTTTGGCCCACTCATCCTTGCAGAATTGTTGTAATTCAGCCACATTGGAGGGTGAACAGGATTTACCGCGACAGACAGGAGCTAGAAGACTGCAGCAGAGTCTGATTTCTCCTATTCCTGCACGGATTAGAAGCACTTTACCTTCTTATTAAACGGTGTAATTTTATTTTGGCAGTGCAGGGGTTAATCTGCTCTGTTGAGAGTTCCTGGAGCATTTAAGTTCTCATCTGTGCACTGTTAGCCACTTCCATCTCCTATATAATCTGGGTCCTTGCTAGCACTCATTTTCAGTGGTACCTTTTGCTGCATGGCTGGAGGTTGTTAGTGGTTATTATTGGAGAAAGGCATATGGTGGATTTATCTGTGACTGTTGCTAGATTTTGAGTATGTGATAATTCCGTACTTCTCCTACTTTGGTGTAACCCCATCCTCCACTCCCCGATGCATTCCTCTCCTGTTACATGTGTGAGTATATTTGTATGTTTAGTATTTTTCGTTACCCCTGTTTGTACTACCTTGTTAGTCTGGTTGGTGTACTGTGGTATACTACTACTTCCCTCTTTTCTGGGTGGGGGGGGGGAAGGGTACAGACTGAGGACAGCAGATTCAGGAGCTAAGGCAAGGTACGTGGCCCTGGCATCTTCACCATCAGAAGTAATCCGGGGAACAGGGCGAGCTAGAGCGCCCCCTAGCATTAGGGACAGGGAAGGAGCCCCTGGTCCCAGGACACCTGACAACAGTGTCGTGACAGAACATGAACCGTCTTTTTAAGGTCATGCCACAGCATCTCAATCGGATTAAGTTCAGGACTTTAACTAGGCCACTCCACAGTCTTAACTTTGTTTTTATTAAGCTATTCAGAGGTGGACTTCCTAGTGGATTTTGGATCACTGTCCTGCTGTATAACCCAAGTGCGCTTCAGCTTCAGGTCACGAATAGATGGCCGGACATTCTTCTTCAGGATTTTTTGTGAGACAGCAGAAATCAGGGGTTCCATTTACCACAGAAAGTTTTCCAGGTCCTGACGCAGCAAAACAGCCCAAGACCATCACACTTCCACCACTACATTTTACTGTTGGTATGATGTTCCTTTTCTGAAATGCTGTATTACTTCTATGCTAGATGTAATCTGACATACACCTTTCAGAAACTTCAACTTTTGTCTTGTCAGTCCACAGAGTATTCTCCCAAAAGTCTTGGGGATCATCAAGAGGTTTTCTGGCAAAAGTGAGACAAGCCTTTAATGTTCCGTTTTGCTCAGCAGTGGTTTTTGTCTTGGAACTCTGCCATGCAGGCCATTTTTGACAAATCTCTTTGGAGTCATGAACACTGACCTTAACTGAGGCAAATAAGGCCTGCAGTTCTTTGGATGTTGTTGTGGGGTCTTGTGACCTCTTGGATAAGTCATTGCAGTGCTGTTGGGGTAATTTTGGTCGGCCAGCCACTACTGGGAAGGTCCACCACTGTTACTGGTTTTCGACATTTGTGTATAATGGCTCTCACTGTGGTCTGCTGGGGTCCCAAAGCTTGAGAAATGGCTTTATGACCTTTTCCAGGCTGATAGATGTCAATTTCTTTGTTTTCCACTTGTTACAGAATTTCTTTGGATGACTGCATGGTGCCTAACTTTTGTGGATCTTTTGGTCTAATTCACTTTGTCAGGCAGGTCCTATTTAAGTGATTTCTTGATCGAGAACAGGTATGGCAGTAATTAAGCCTGCATATTGCTAGGGAATTTGAACTCAGTTTCCTAAAGATGTGATAAACCACAGTTAATTTGTAAAAAACAAAGTCAACACTGGCGCTCACCCAAGCAGATACAAAACTCCTTAGCTGCGAGAATCAGAACCGGGTAGTGCCCACCCACATGTATACTCAAACAGAAAAATAAAATAGAAACCGCGCTTAAAGGAGAGAAACAGCAATGCCGGAACGGTCCACAAATAAAGTGCTCAAAGCGGAGCAACACCACTACTCTCCCTGAGGATATCAGCCGTAGTGGTATACCCCCCTGCTCATAACAAACCCTACAACAGTGCCACCTAAAGAGGACAACTGAGGCTGATCCGCTTACCTATGTGAATACAGGGTTGCGGCGTGCTGGTTATAAATCCCGGGGTTTCCGGTTGTATCCGCAGTGTACGGTGGAGCCCTATACCGTGCTCATCTGTGGATAAGGGGAGTTGTCCATGGTTGTGGCACGAGCTGTGCCAGATGGAGGGGCACGCTGCGGGACCAGGAGCGCTCCAGCCGGGTATACACATACACTCGCCGGGAACTATAAATGGTTAAGGACTCTCGTTCCCGGCGAGTGTATGTGTGTGATACAAAATACTGGTTGGGAAGTCCGGGGTTAATAGGATGGGCGGGACGCAGAGATGGCGGTATATAATGCAGTGGGGTGAGGGATTTCGGTAACCCTGATGAAGAAGAGCTTAGTCTCTTCGAAACGCGTTGGTTAGACCATCCTTTCCCCCTTTTCTGGAGCGCTACGGCGATCCGTACTGTTAGTGACGTCACTAGTAGGCGGGGCCTACCAGCCATCTTGCTTTCTCTTTTGCTCTATTCCTCGTGGTATCCAGGAAGCGCTACCGGCCGGAGCGCTCCTGGTCCCGCAGCGTGCCCCTCCATCTGGCACAGCTCGTGCCACAACCACGGACAACTCCCCTTATCCACAGATGAGCACGGTATAGGGCTCCACCGTACACTGCGGATACAACCGGAAACCCCAGGATTTATAACCAGCACGCCGCAAGCACTGTATTCACATAGGTAAGCAGATCAGTCTCAGTTGTCCTCTTTAGGTGGCACTGTTGTAGGGTTTGTTATGAGCAGGGGGGTATACCACTACGGCTGATATCCTCAGGGAGAGTAGTGGTGTTGCTCCGCTTTGAGCACTTTATTTGTGGACCGTTCCGGCATTGCTGTTTCTCTCCTTTAAGCGCGGTTTCTATTTTATTTTTCTGTCACAGTTAATTTGTGTTTTAATGGGGGTGGGGGAATCAGTTTTTCACACAGGTCCCTGTAAGTTTGGATTTCTTTTTCCCTTAATAATAAAGGCTTTAATTTAAAAAAACGCATTTTATGTTTACTTGTGTTATCTTTGTCTAATATTGAAATTTGTTTGGTGATCTGAAACATGTACAGTAAGTGGGACAAACATGCAAACGAATAGGAAATCAGGGAGGGGAGCAAACACTTTTTCACACAACTGTAAGTCTACTATAAAGAGAAGCCTTTATGAAAGCAAATACAGAGGGTTCACCACAAGGTGCAAACCAGTAATCAGCCTTTGAAAACGTTCACACATTCTTTATTCGGTCAGTATTTTACATTATTTGAAAGCCCAAATCAAGAGTGGAACACATTCCTCGGTTTATCTATCATGACAATTTGACAACGGAGGAAAGGGGGCGACTGCGCATCCTTGAGAATCTACAGGAGGTTGTAATCAAGCCGGCAGACAAGGGGGGTAATACTGTCATCTGATCCAGATGTGACTATGAAAAAGAAGCGTATCGCCAATTAGGTGATAAAGTATGCTATAAAAAATTGACTTTTAACCCCTTTTCCGCCTTTACAACTCAGTTGGTGGCCATCATTAAGAGAGCACAAAATGATGGGACCATTACTAAGGAATTAGCAATAGCTCTGGTGGTCACCGAACCTATGATTGCAACCTTCTACACGTTACCTAAGATCCATAAGGACGTGCAGTCTCCCCCGGGATGACCAATTATTTCAGGGACAGGAAATTACTTGGAAAAGGTGAATCAATGGATAGATTCTAAACTACAGCCCCTAGTGGAGGAGTTGCCTTCTTTTTTGAAGGATACTGGAGAGCTCCTCCGCAGGGTGGACGGATTACATCTAGAAAAAGCTGACGTTGAGTCGCTGTACACCAGCATCCATCACAAAGATGGGTTGAGGGCTGTGGAATTTTTCCTAGGCATGTCAACACTCCCTGTGGGAATTAGAAATTTGATTTTAAAACTTTTGGAATTTGCATTAACGCATAATTTCTTTGTTTTTAAGGGGTCCTTCTTTCTGCAGCTCCAGGGGACTGCTATGGGGGGCGTCTTTTGCGCCCGCAAATCTTTTCCTGTGGCTGTGGGAGAGGGACCTCTTCCTGTCAGATCAGTTGGCGTCAATGTGCAGCGTTCTATCGTGGACGCGGTACATTGACGACATACTGCTGATCTGGCAGGGTTCCATTGGACATATTCCTTACATATTATGGGAGTTACGAGGAAATTGAGTTTTTAGATGTTCAGTTGAGGAGGGATGCTAATGACGAAATACAAACCAACATTTTTCATAAAAAAACAGCTACGAATATGCTGTTGCACGCCTCCTCCTCACACCCCAGACATATTATACAATCTGTACCAACCGGACAATTCCTGCGATTACGCAGATTATGCTCTACTGATGACGACTTCCTCATACAGGCGGAGGATTTAAGATCGAGACTTACTGATCGAGGGTATAGTAAGAGGATGATCAAACAGGCTTTTAATAGAGTGAGACATTCCTCTAGTGGTGACCTTCTATATAAGACTCGGAATAAGGAAAATAATGATATTGTACGATTTGTGACAAATTACCACTCCCAGTTTCCTATGCTTAGAAAGGTGCTTGATAAATCATGGCACATTTTGAGGGCTGATCCAGTCCTTGCCAAATTCCTACCTGAGAGGGCCGCCATCACTGCCAGACGTTCACGGAATCTCCGTGATATGTTAGTCCGCAGTCACTATGTTGATAATTCACTGAAAACATTTCTGGTTACGGTGACTGCGAGATGTGGATGTGTCCCATGTGGTCGCTGCGTGGCATGCCCTAATATAGATCACTGTAACACCTTTGTTGGGGCTCACAATAACCGAGCATATAACATTAAAAAGAGAATTACATGTGAGAGCAAAAATTTTATATACTATGCCACGTGCCCCTGTACAAAAATATACGTGGGTCTCTCTACGAGGCAATTAAAAACACGGGTAAGAGAGCACGTATTGGGCATTGCTGCAGCGGCGGCCTGTGAGGACAAGTCCACATTAAAAACAATTCCTCACCATTTTAATTTATATCGTGGCTGTGATGGCGGCCTCCTCAGGGTGAGAGGAATAGATATGGCAGAGGTAGGGATTCGGAGGGGTGATATTCTGAAAAAATTGGCCCAGATGGAGTCCAGGTGGATTTGGACCTTAGGTACCTTACATTTATCTGGACTAAATGAGAATTTGAGCTATGCCCCTTTTCTTTGATGGCTTGTCTGAATATATCGAGAAAGGCTTCAACTATGAAAGATATTGATTTTATTCATTTTAATGTTTTAATTATAGTTTTATTAATTTCTCTTGTTCTCTGTGCAGCGATTCAAGGTGGTTTAAATAACTATACTGATCCTTCAAACCGTATCTGATGAATGGACTCATTTATTCCTGTGGCCTCCCAAACGAGGAATATGGCAACATAAGCAACTATGCCTTAGTATTTAATTATGTTTATTATGTTAATTACTCTGTACAAAATAAGGTGCGGACATCTATGTTGATATGATAACTGATTGTTATAATTGCGGTGGTGACAATAGATGGATTTACATTGCCGTATAATGAATAATAGACCACCGTTTATAATCATCTTATATACATATATACAATATGCGATGCTATGCCTCTGCCTGCATGCGCGGTCCCACTCGGCTCCTGTGACTCCCCGGGGCATTCGGCGTCAATATGCGGTGCTGTGTGACGCCGACGCTCTGTGGTGTCGTGGTTGCCGTGGGGATGCACGGGTCACATCCGGTAGGACGCCGCTATGAATCATTGGCGGCCACAAGTGAATCAGTACTATTTAATGCACAGGACATGAGGAAGTGTGTGCCCCTGACGAAGGACGGACTGAAACACGCGTTGGGGAGGGCGCACACTCTCCTGGTTCCCTACCTCTAGCTGCACACTCTGCACTTTATAGTGAGTATATAATACCTATTGATTATAACATGAAGTCTCTGATTGGGACTTGATGTAGTTAGGAGTCACACTTGTGACGGATGGTTGGCTTAGGGTAGCAGCAAATATGGGGTTAAGACCCCCATTTTTAGTATTATAGATTATTCTGATATGATATATGTACACTGGTGGGGATATACAGGGGTGTGATGTGCCCTGGTATTAATGTTTTTCATGGTTGTAAGTGACATAGACCTGGCAATTTTGTATTGTTATTGTTTCTAATAAAGAATATATGAATTTTAAATTGGACTAGTACATCGTTTTATTCCCGAGTGGAATTGGGTTGCTATGTAATTGATATGTCCGCTATGAGAAAGTGTCCACATGGGGGTCTATGATTGACATTATATGAATATAAGCTTAGAATCTCCTTTAATATGTGGTTGTGTTGGTGGTTTGTGAACACTCAGAGGAAAAGTATAATGGAAACACACGCACCACTTCTGCATTTTTCGCTCACTCCTAGTTTTGGCTTACAAAAAAACATCTAAAGAAGCAGCCCCAGTTCTGGAAAAAGCATGCTTTGGTCAGATGTATCTAAAATCATCCTATACCACAATGATTGGAAGAAGAAAGTATGGAGAAGGCTTGGAACGGCTCAAGCACACCACATCCTCTGTAATGCATGGTGGAGGCACTGCGATGGCATGGGCCTGCATGGCTTCCAATGGCACTAGATCCCTAGTGTTCAATGATGATGTGACTGACAACAAGCAGTTAGATGAATTCTGAAGTGTACAGGGCTATACTTTCTGCTCATATGCAACCTAATGGAGTAAGGTTGATTGTATGGAGCTTCACAGTACAGATGGACAATGACCTAAAACATACCGTGAGAGCAACCCAGGAGTTTAAGGAAAAGAAGTGGAATATTTTGCAATGGCCGAGTCATTCAATAGATCTCAACCCCATCAAGCATGCATTTCACATGATTAATTAAAAATGTAAGGCAGATAGACCCACAAAAAAAGCAACTGAAGTCAGCTGCAGTAAAGACAAAGCACCACAAAGGAGAAAGCCCAGCCTTTGGTGACATCCTTGGTTTCCAGATTTCAGGCAGTCAATGCCTTCATTGGATTCTGTACAAAGTATTAAACCCTTAACTATCGCCGATATGCCTTTTAACTGCGGCAGTTAAGGGTACTTTTGCCTCAGCGCTGCTTTTTAACGGAGCTGAGAAATAAGTGTATAGTGCCCCCAGTGTCAGAATTTCTCCAGCATCTCGGCTACCGGGGGTAGCGGAGATCCCAGAGAACATGATTCGGGTTGGTTTTTACTGACTCCAGTGTGGCGATCGCCATTATTAACCCCTTCCCGACCTATGACGCATACGCTGCGTCATGAAAGTCGGTGCCAATCCGACCTGTGACGCAGCATATGCGTCATGGAGGGATCGTGTCCCTGCAGATCGGGTGAAAGGGTTATCTCCAATTTCACCCGATCTGCAAGGGACAGGGGGAGTGGTACTTCAGCCCGGGGGGGTGGCTTCACCCCCCCATGGCTACGATCGCTCTGATTGGCTGTTGAAAGTGAAGCAGCCAATCAGAGCGATTTGTAATATTTCACCTATGAAAACTGGTGAAATATTACAATCCAGCCATGGCCGATGCTGCTATATCAACGGCCATGGCTGGAAACCCTGATCTGCCCCCCGCCACCGATCTCCTCCCCAGTCCTCCGTTCTGTCCCGTACTCCCCTCCGTCCGCCTGTCCGCTCCTCCGTTCTGTCTGCTCCCCCCGCGCTCCGATCCCCCCCCGTGCTCCGATCCCCCCCCCCCCGTGCTCCGATCCCCCCCCCCCTCATACTTACCGAGCCTCCCGGTGTCCGTCCGTCTGCTCCATGGGCGCCGCCATCTTCCAAAATGGCGGGTGCATGCGCAGTGTGCCTGCCGAATCTGTCGGCCGGCAAATTCGTTCCAGGTACATTTTGATCACTGTGATAAAACCTATCACAATAATAAAATAAAGAAAATATTTTCCTATCGCCACGACAGCACCCACAACGAGAGAGGGGATCCGCCCACCTTCCGGACAGGAACCTACAGGTTAAAAAGGGGCGGCCCCCCTCGCCCTCCAGTTTGGGTTCCTGTCCGGACGGCGGGAGCCTACAGGTTTTGCTTACCCAGGTCCGCCAAGCCTCTGTGCGGTGTCCGGGTGAGAACGGCAGAGTCGGGGGCCTGGAAGCAGCGTCGGGGGAGGTTCTGTTTTCAGCCTCCCCCCTCGTCTGGCAAGGACCAGCTCGGGGAATGGCTGAGCGGTCGAGGTGGCGTTCCCGGGGGAAGGCGCGCCGCCCCGGGTCGTCCACACGTGTGCGACGCTGCAGGAGCACGTCGGCACTTATGACCCGGAAGTAGATGAACGACTTCCGGAGGAGGCCGGGAGGAAGAGCGCGGGACCTTTGAAAAGAAGGCAGCGCTTGGTGAGTAGTGTGCGGCAACATGTCTTCTACAGGAGACGCCGAACACCGACAATTAGCTGAGCAAAGGAGCAGCAGCAGATCTCACACTGGAGATGTGGCACGCGGGCAGCAGGACTCTGGCGCGTCACGTCGCATCTCACCCCCTCAGAAACCGGTACTCTATTGTTTCATCAGCAGTGGTGAGTTTGATATTTGAGCCATTGACTGATACAGATTGTCTCCTGTACTATGCTTTTTTATAGGGAAAAAAGACCTCAAAATCCAAGCATAAGCAGTGCGCGTTATGCACGGAGCCACTAGCTGACACCTATCTAAAGAAATTATGTCAGTTGTGTATATGCCGTACGTTAGAGGAAGAGGCCCCCCTTCGTGTATCAGACTTAAGGGAAGTAATTAGGGAAGAAATAAAATCGTCCCTTAAAATTAAACGGCATGAGAAAAGTAGCATGGAGATAATATCCGATTCCAGCCCTTCATTACAAGAGGGTGAGTGCTCGGAGAGTTCATCATCAGCCTCCTCAGATGAGGAAGGAAGGCCTTGTTTCTCCACTGATAATATGGAGACTTTAATTAAAGCAGTCCGTGCAACTATGGGGGTGGCAGAGAGCAAAGAGCCAAAAACCACCCAGGAAATCATGTTTGCAGGACTGAATCAGAGAAGTCGCAAAGGTTTCCCCGTGGTAGAGACCATTAAAGATCTGGTCAGACAAGAATGGGACAAGCTGGATAGGGGGTTCTTACCTTCGGCCGCAAAGAGAAGGTACCCCTTTGAGGATGACACCTTATCTCAGTGGGTGAAAGTCCCGAAAGTGGATGCGGCAGTAGCCTCTACCTCAAAAACAGCCTCACTACCATTAGAGGATGTAGGACTTCTTAAAGATCCCTCAGACAGGAAGGCTGACATGCTCCTTAAGAAGGTGTGGGAGGCATCATCTGGAGCCTTTAAACCTGCAATCGCAGGCACCTGTACGGCGAGATCAATCATGGTCTGGGTGACTCAGCTGGAAGAACAGCTTAAAGCCAAAACACCTAGGGATAAATTACTAAACTCCCTGTCTCAGGTCAGAGAAGGAGCGGCTTATCTGGCAGATGCCTCAATTGACTCCCTGAAATTGGCTGCAAGATCGGCCGGGCTCTCAAATGCAGCCCGACGGGCGCTTTGGCTAAAGACCTGGAAGGGGGATGCCCAGGCAAAAGCCAAATTATGCTCTATTCCATGTAGGGGTGAGTACCTATTCGGCCCGGTGCTAGATGACATCCTTGCAAAGGCAGAGGATAGGAAGAAGGGATTTCCTAAAACATTTAATCCCACTTTTAGGAACGCCTTCCGGAGACGCATGCCCTTCAGGAAATTCCAGTCAGACCAGCAGGGATATAATCGTGACTGGGAGACGTCGGATCAGAAGAAGAAAGGTGGATACTATAAAAACCCTTCATCTTTCTCAAGACGGAGACGCAGATAAAGCAGGTCTGCCAGTAGGGGGAAGACTAAAGTTCTTCTCAGCAGAATGGCAGAAGATAACTTCTAGTGCCTGGATAATGGGGGTAGTCGGGTCAGGTTTAAAATTAGAGTTTTTGAGAACTCCCCCAAATCATTTTATTGTAACATCGCTGGATACTCCGGCCCAACAACAGGCCTTAGAATTAGAGATTCAACAATTGATTACAAAGCGAGTTATTGAAGAAGTACCGAAACATCAGGAGAAAACGGGGTTTTATTCTCCGCTGTTCTTAATCTCTAAGCCTGATGGGTCCTTTAGGACTATTATAAATTTACGTAAATTGAATGAATATCTTCAGTACCACGCTTTTAAAATGGAATCCATCAGATCAACAACTAAGCTTTTGTTTCCTAGGTGCTACATGTCAGTGTTGGATCTCAAAGATGCGTATTACCATCTTCCAGTTCACCGAGATCATCAGCAATTCCTCAGGATGGCAGTATGGGTAAACCATCAGATTAAGCATTTCCAGTTTTTAGCAATGCCCTTTGGCCTATCCATGGCACCTAGAATTTTTACAAAGGTTGTGTCGGAAGTAATGGCCCATGTCAGGGAAAAAGAAACCCTGGTAGTGCCCTATCTAGACGATTTTTTGATAATTGGAAATTCTATCACTCAGTGTACATCTAGGGTAAATGCCATAATATCATCCCTACAGGGACTCGGATGGATAATCAACTGGGAAAAGTCAAAACTAGAACCCACAAGACATCAATCATTCCTAGGTGTTCTTCTAGACTCAGAAAATCAGTCATCCTTCCTACCAGAAGGAAAGAAGCAGAAGATCATTCAGAAGATCACGGCCGTAAGGAAAGCTCCAAACTTAAGTTTAAGAGACGCAATGTCTCTTCTAGGATCTTTGACTGCGTGTATATCGGCGGTGAGATGGGCTCAATCTCACACCCGAATGCTTCAATACGAGGTGCTTCAAGCAGAGAAGGATCTTCACGGTGCTCCGAGCGGGAAGTTCAGTATATCACCTGCCACTCTTCACGACCTCAGATGGTGGCTAGATCCAGTACATTTGTCAAAAGGAGTCCTCTGGACCATCACTCCGGACAACGTGGTCACGACAGATGCCAGTCCGTTCGGTTGGGGAGCCCATATGGGAGACATTCTAACCCAGGGGCGTTGGTCAATTCTAGAGTCCCAAAATTCCTCAAACCTAAGAGAGCTGGCTGCAGTCAACCAGGCTCTTCTTTGCTTGCTACCTTCCCTGAAGAATTCGCACGTACAAATACAGACAGACAACATGACTGTGGTGTCCTACATCAATCATCAGGGAGGGACAAGGTCACGATCCCTAATGACCACTGCAGCACAGATATTGTCTCTGGCCGAGGATCACTTACAGTCTCTGTCGGCAGTTCATATAGAAGGGAAACTCAATATAGAAGCAGACTACCTCAGTCGCCATTCCCTTCGTCAGGGAGGGTGGTCCCTAGACCAGCACATATTCAATCAGATAGCCAACCTGTGGGGATTGCCGACAATAGATCTGTTTGCTACGAGGGAGAACAGGAAAGTCAGGAGGTTCGCATCCCTACACATAGCAGACCAACCTCTCATAGTGGACTCCCTTCGCGTCCATTGGGACTTCCGGCTAGCATATGCCTTCCCTCCTATGTGTCTAATTCCGATAGTTCTCAGGAAGATCCGGGAGGAAGGAGCCAGAGTAATTTTAATCGCCCCCTTCTGGCCCAGGAGGCCTTGGTTTTCTCTCCTCAAAACAATGTCTGTCACCGATCCCTGGGTGTTGCCAGTGGTTCCAGATCTCCTCTCTCAAGGTCCATTTCGTCATCCAAACTTGGAGACTCTTCACTTAACAGCGTGGAACTTGAGAGGGAGCTTCTGAAGGAGAGGGGGTTCTCCGATGCTTTAATAACTACCTTATTGAAAAGCAGGAAGGAGGTTACAACAAAAATCTATTCGAAAATTTGGAAAAAATTCCTTATGTTTTATCAGAAACCATTGGGAGATAATGCTCCGATTTCAGCCATTTTAGAATTCCTTCAGAAAGGCTGGGAATTGGGTCTAGCGGTCAACACTCTAAGGGTTCATGTGTCAGCCTTAGGAGCTCTGTACAACAGTGATATAGCTGGTAATAGATGGGTTGCTAGGTTTATTAAGGCATGTCAGCGTTCTAAACCAATCCATATTGTAAGAATCCCCCCTTGGGATCTAAATCTGGTGCTTGACGCATTGACCGAACCTCCCTTTGAGCCATTAGAATCTATTTCGATTAAAAATTTAACCTTAAAAACAGCTCTACTTTTAGCATTAACATCTGCCAGGAGGGTCAGTGATATACATGCGCTGTCAGTAGATCCTCCCTACTTAATAGTTCTCCAGGATAAGATTGTCTTAAAACCTGATCCTGCATACTTGCCAAAAGTGGCAACTAAATTTCATAGAAGTCAGGAGATTTATTTACCATCTTTCTATGAAGATCCAGGTTCAGAGGAGGAGGAGAAATATCATACCTTAGACGTAAAGAGGGCAATATTAGAATACCTGGATAGGACACAAAGCTGGAGACAGAGTAGGGCTCTGTTTATTTCTTTCCAGAGTCAGAAAAAGGGTTCTGGTGTCACGAAAAACTCTATCGCCAGATGGATTAGAGAAGCGATATGTCTTGCCTACTCTGCCAAGGGAGTAACACCACCAGAAGGCATCAGGGCGCACTCCACTTGGGCCATGGCATCATCCTGGGCGGAGAAGGCAGATGTCCCCATTGAAATGATATGTAAGGCGGCAACTTGGTCATCACCTTCCACCTTTTATAAACACTATCGCCTTGATCTATCTGCTAATTCCAGCTTACAGTTTGGCCGTTCAGTACTTAGTGCTGTAATCCCTCCCAGGTGATTAGTCTTTGAAAGTCTCTCGTTGTGGGTGCTGTCGTGGCGATAGGAAAACCGGTTTTTACGTACCGGTAATAGGATTTTACAGAGTCCACGACAGCACCCATGCATTCCCCCCCGTATTTAGTTACTTATTCCTGCACTCTGTTGGAAGGTGTGCTTTAGAGATCACTCTATAGAGGTGGTGGTATTTAGTAATGTTTAAGATAATATTATCATGTACTGATTCATTGGCGGTATCCCTTGTACTCTGGAACACAAACTGGAGGGCGAGGGGGGCCGCCCCTTTTTAACCTGTAGGTTCCTGTCCGGAAGGTGGGCGGATCCCCTCTCTCGTTGTGGGTGCTGTCGTGGACTCTGTAAAATCCTATTACCGGTACGTAAAAACCGGTATTTTATTTTTCCACTAGGGTTAGGGTTAGAACTAGGGTTAGGGCTAGGGCAAGGGTTAGGGTTAGAATTAGGCTATGTGCACATGGTGCGGATTTGGCTGCGGATCCGCGGCGGATTGGCTGCTGCGGATTCGTAGCAGTTTTCCCATCACGTTTACAGTACCTTGTAAACCTATGTAAAACCAAATCCGCTGTGCCTATGGTGCGAAAAATACAGCGCGGAAACGCTGCATTGTATTTTCCGCAGCATGTCAATTCTTTGTGCGGATTCTGCAGCGTTTTACACCTGTTCCTCAACAGGAATCCGCAGGTGAAATCCGCACAAAAAACACTGGAAATCCGATGTAAAACCGCAGGTAAAACACAGTGCCTTTTAGGGTAGAGCGACTTTTATTTTTATAGGATCGGGTCGGGTTTCACGAAACCCGACTTTCTCAAAAGTCGGGTCGAGTGAAATCGGCCGATCCTATAAAAAAGTTGGGGTCGGCCGAAACACGAAACCCAATGCAGTGCAATGGGATACTATGGTTCCCAGGGTCTGAAAGAGAGGAAACTCTCCTTCAGGCCCTGGGATCCATATTTAAGTGTAAAATAAAGAATCAAAATAAAAAATATTGATATACTCACCCTCGGACGTGCCCTGGTACTAACTGGCAGCCTTCCTTCCTAAGAATGAGCGCGTGAATGACCTGCGGTGACGTCACGGCTTGTGATTGGTCGCGTGAGCGGTCACATGGGCGGCCGCGACCAATCACAAGCCGTGACATCATCTAAGGCCCTTCACGCGCTCATTCTTAGGAAGGAAGGCTGCCGGAAAGAAGCCGAGGGTGAGTATATTCCTATTAGGTATATACTCATCCTCGGACGCGCCCTGCTTCTTTCCGGCAGCCTTCCTTCTTAAGAATGAGCGTGTGAAGGGCCTTAGATGACGTCACGGCTTGTCATTGGTCGCGTGAGCGGTCACATGGGCGGCCGCGACCAATCACAAGCCGTGACGTCATCTAAGGCCCTTCACGCGCTCATTCTTAGGAAGGAAGGCTGCCGGAAAGAAGCCGAGGGTGAGTATATTCCTATTAGGTATATACTCATCCTCGGACGCGCCCTGCTTCTTTCCGGCAGCCTTCCTTCTTAAGAATGAGCGTGTGAAGGGCCTTAGATGACGTCACGGCTTGTCATTGGTCGCGTGAGCGGTCACATGGGCGGCTGCGACCAATCACAAGTCATCTAAGGCCCTTCACGCGCTCATTCTTAAGAAGGAAGGCTGCCGGAAAGAAGCAGGGCGCGTCCGAGGGTGAGTATATACCTAATAGGAATATACTCACCCTCGGCTTCTTTCCGTCACCGCAGGTCATTCACGCGCTCATTCTTAGGAAGGAAGGCTGCCAGTTAGTACCAGGGCGCGTCCGAGGGTGAGTATATCAATATTTTTTATTTTGATTCTATATTTTACACTTAAATATGGATTCCGATACCGATTTCCGATATCGCAAACATATCGGAACTCGGTATCGGAATTCCGATACCAGATTCAGAAGATCGCCGACCTCATGGCCGACCCCACACAGGGGTCGGGTCGGGTTTCATGAAACCCGACTTTGCCAAAAGTCGGCGACTTCTGAAAATGGCCGACCCGTTTCGCTCAACCCTAGTGCCTTTTACCTGCGGATTTTTAAAAAGTGGTGCGGAAAAATCTCACACGAATGTGTTGGGGTTAGGGTTGTGGTTAGGGTTGTGGTTAGGGGTGTGTTGGGGTTAGGGTTGTGATTAGGGTAAGGGGTGTGTTGGGGTTAGTGTTGGAGTTAGAATTGAGGGGTTTCCACTGTTTAGGCACATCAGGGGTCTCCAAACGCAACATGGCGCCACCATTGATTCCAGCCAATCTTGCGTTCAAAAAGTCAAATGGTGCTCCCTCCCTTCCGAGCCCTGACGTGCGCCCAAACAGTGGTTTACCCCCACATATGGGGTACCAGCATACTCAGGACAAACTGGGCAACAACTATTGGGGTCCAATTTCTCCAGTTACCCTTGCGAAAATAAAACATTGCTTGCTAAAACATAATTTTTCAGGAAAGAAAAATTATTTTTTATTTTCACGGCTCTGCGTTGTAAACTTCTGTGAAGCACTTGGGGGTTCAAAGTGCTCACCACACATCTAGATAAGTTCCTTGGTGGGTCTAGTTTCCAAACTGGGGTCACTTGTGGGGGGTTTCTACTGTTTAGGCACATCAGGGTCTCTGCAAACGCAACGTGACGCCCGCAGACCATTCCATCAAAGTCTGCATTTCAAAAGTCACTACTTCCCTTCCGAGCCCTGACGTGTGCCCAAACAGTGGTTTATCCCCACATATGGGGTACCAGCATACTCCGGACAAACTGGCCAACAACTATTGGGGTCCAATTTCTCCTGCTACCCTTGTGAAAATAAAAAATTGCTTGCTAAAACATCATTTTTGAGGAAAGAAATGCTTCTGTGAAGCACTTGGGGGGTTTAAAGTGGTCACCGCACATCTAGATTAGTTCCATGGGAGGTCTAGTTTCCAAAATGGGGTCACATGTGTGGAAGCTCCAATGTTTAGGCCCACAGGGGCTCTCCAAACAAAACATGGTGTCCGCTAACGATTGGAGCAAATCGTTCATTCAAAAGTCAAATGGCGCTCCTTCCCTTCCAAGCCTTGCCGTGTGCACAAACAGTGGTTTGTGACCACATACGAGGTATCGGTGTACTCAGGAGAAATTGCCCAACACATTTTAAGATCCATATAATCCTGTTGCCCATGTGAAAACGAAAAAATTGAGGCCCAAAAAAAAATTTTGGGTGAAAAAAAAAAGTACTTTTTCATTTTTACGGATCAATTTGTGTAGCACCTGGGGGTTCAAAGTGCTCACTATGCATCTAGATAAGCTCCTTGAGGGGTCTAGTTTCCAAAATGGGGTCACTTGTGGGGGAGCTCCAATGTTTAGGCACACAGGGGCTCTCCAAACACGACATGGTGTCCGCTAAAGATTGGAGCCAATTTTTCATTGAAAAAGTCAAATGGCGCTCCTTCCCTTCCTAGCCCTGTCGTGCGCCCAAACAGTGGTTCCCCTCCACATATGGGGTATCTGCGTACTCAGGACAAACTGTACAATAACTTTTGGGGTCCAGTTTCTCTTTTTACCCTTGGAAAAATAAAAAAAATTGTTGCTAAAAGATCATTTTTGTGACTAAAAAGTTAAATGTTCATTTTTTCCTTCCATGTTGCTTCTGCTGCTGTGAAACACCTGAAGGGTTAATAAACTTCTTGAATGTGGTTTTGAGCACCTTGAGGGGTGCAGTTTTTAGAATGGTGTCACTTTTGGGTTTTTTTCAGCCATATAGAACCCTCAAACTGACTTCAAGTGTGAGGTGGTCCCTAAAAAAATGGTTTTGTAAATTTCGTTGTAAAAATGAGAAATCGCTGGTCAAATTTTAACCCTTATAACTTCCTAGCAAAAAAAAATTTTGTTTCCAAAATTGTGTTGATGTAAAGTAGACATGTGGGTAATGTTATTTATTAACTATTTTGTGTCGCATAACTCTCTCGTTTAACAGAATAAAAATTCAAAATTTGAAAATTGCAAAATTTTCGCCAAATTTTCATTTTTTTCACGCAAAAATTATCAACCTAAATTTACCACCAACATGAAGCCCAATATGTCACGAAAAAACAATCTCAGAACCGCTAGGATCCGTTGAAGCGTTCCTGAGTTATTACCTCATAAAGGTACACTGGTCAGAATTGCAAAAAACGGCCAGGTCATTAAGGACAAAATAGGCTGGGTCATGAAGGGGTTAAAGTGAACCTGTCGCCCCCCCCTGGCGTTAACTAAAAGAGCCAGGGGTAATGGAATTACGGCGACCGGAAAAAAAAAAATAAAAAGATAAATCAGATTTCTTATTTAATTGTGATCGCACATCAGAGGAGAGAGAGATGGGATCCCCCCCCCGGTACCTCCGGTGTCCCTGAAACCCCCCGTGAAGTCCCCCGGGCCGCCGGCAATAATAGGAAATTTTTCCTTTTGGTTCATTTTGATCACTGTGATAAATTTTTTGTGAAAAAAATAAAATGTTCATTTTTTTTCCTTCCACATTGCTTTTTTTCTCGTGAAGCACCTGAAGGGTTAATACATTTCTTGAATGTGGTTTTGCACACCTTGAGGGGTGCATTTTTTAGAATAGTGTCACTTTTGGGTATTTTCTGGTATATTGACGCCCCTAAACTCACTTCAAATGTGAGGTGGTCCCTAAAAAAAAAAAAAAAACAATTTTGTCGGAAAAACGAGAAATTGCTGGTCAACTTTTGACCTTTATAATGTCCTAACAAAAAAAAAATATGTTTCCAAAATTGTACTGATATAAAGTAGACATGTGGGAAATGTTATTTATTAACTATTTTGTGTGACACCACTCTGAGTTAAGTGTACAAAAATAGAAAATTGCAAAATTTTCAACATTTGCCAAATTTCCATTTTTTTTCCATAAATAAACGCAAGTTATATCGAAGAAATGTTACCAACCTAACATGAAGTACAATATGTCACGAAAAAACATTCCCAGAATCAGTGGGCTACGTTGAAGCGTTCCAGAGCTATAACCTCATATAATGACAGTGGTCAGAATTGTAAAAATTAGCTTGGTCATTAATTACCAAATTGGCTCTGTCACTAAGGCTACCTTCACATTTGCGTTGTTGTGTGTTGCGTCGGCGCCGCATCGGCGAAGCAACGCACAACGCATGCAAAACGCATTGTTTTGTGACGCATGCGTCCTTTTTTTGCATGATTTTGGACGCAAAAAAAATGCAACTTGCTGCGTCCTCTGCGCCCTGACGCGTGCGCCCAAAAAGACGCATGCGTCACAAAACGCAACACAACGCATGTCCATGCGCCCCCATGTTAAATTTAGGGGCGCATGACGCATGCGGCGACGCTGCAGCGCCCGACGCTGCGGCGCACAACGCAAATGTGAACGTAGCCTAAGGGATTAAACAAATATTTTATTTTCTGGTAAAATTAATTTGTTCCATTACTTTTGAGCCCCAGAAATGAGGAGGCTTTGTAGAAAAATGGTTGAAATTCCTAAACATTTCCCAGGATATTTTTGTTCAACTACTTTAATTAAACCTGTCAGCAGGATTGTGCTGAGTAACCTACAGACACTGTCAGGTTGGCGCCGTTTAACTGATTTAAATTATACAGCAGTTGATGAAAATCCGTCTTGTGGATATTGTGCAATTTTTATTTTCAGTTTTGAGTTCTTGATATGCTCGTGGTCCAGGGTGGCCGTCTTCATGTGGTGCTCTGATTAGCTATTCATCTGTGTGGCTTCTGACAGGTCACTGATCATTCAGTGACCTGCCCCTTAGTTTACACCAGTGTTTCCCAAACTCCAGTTCTCACAGCCCCCACGGGTCATGTTTTCAGGATTTCATTAGTGTTGCACAGATGGTGGAAGTATCATCAAGGCTTCAGGAATTCTCTCACTTGTGCTTCACTATGGAAATCCTGAAAACAGGGGCCGTGGGGTTCGTGAGGACTGAGTTTGGGAAACACTGGTTTACACAATGAATATTATGTACTAGCTATTGAACCCGTTCTACGCCCAGGTGGCGAGCATTTATATTGGTATATGGTCTCCATCCTGGTATGTGCTGCTCCCATCTTGCTCTCCCATCCTGTCATGTGCTGCTCCATCCTGCGCCCCCACCCTGTCATGTGCTGATCCATCCTGCATCCCCATCCTGTCATGTGCTGCTCCATCCTGCATCCCCATCCTGTCATGTGCTCCCATCCTGCGCCTCCATCCTATCATGTGCTGCTCCATCCTGCGCCCCCATCAGTGCGGGCGGCTGTGCTGAGTGCGGGCGGCTGTATGTGGCTGTGCTGTGCGTGGGCGGCTGCGCGTGGCTGTGCTGGGTGCGGGCGGCTGCGCGTGGCTGTGCTGGGTTCGGGCGGCTGCGCGTGGCTGTGCTGGGTTCGGGCGGCTGCGCGTGGCTGTGCTGGGTTCGGGCGGCTGGGCGTGGCTGTGCTGGGTTCGGGCGCTGTGCGTGGCTGTGCTGGGTGCGGGCGGCTGCGTGGCTGTGCTGGGGGCTGTGCGTGGCGGTGCTGAGTGCGGGCGGCTGTGCGTAGCTGTGGGCGGCTGTGCGTGGCGGTACTGAGTGCAGGCGGCTGTGCGTGGCTGCGGGCGGCTGTGCGTGGCTGTGCTAGGTGCGGTGGCTGTGCTGGGTGCGGCGGCTGTGCTGGGTGCGGTGGCTGTGCTGGGTGCGGTGGCTGTGCTGCTCCATCCTGCTCCCCCATCCTGTCATGTGCTGCTCCATCCTGCGCCCCCATCCTGTCATGTGCTGCTCCACCCTATCATGTGCTGCTCCATCCTGCGCCCCCCATCAGTGCGGGCGGCTGTGCTAAGTGCCGGCGGCTGTATGTGGCTGTGCTGTGCGTGGGCGGCTGTGCGTGGGGGTGCTGAGTGCGGGCAGCTGTGCGTGGCGGTGCTGAGTGCAGGCGGCTTTGCGTGGCTGTGCTGAGTGCGGGCGGCTGTGCGTGGCTGTGCTGGGTGCGGGCGGCTGTGCGTGGCTGTGCTCGGTGTGGGCGGCTGTGCTGGGTGCGGCGGCTGTGCTGGATGCGGTGGCTGTGCGTGGCTATGCTGGGTGCGGCGGCTGTATGTGGCTGTGCTGTGCGTGGGCGGCTGTGCGTGGCGGTGCTGAGTGCGGGCGGCTGTGTGTGGCGGTGCTGAGTGCACTCGGCTGTGCGTGGCTGTGGGCGGCTGTGCTGAGTGCAGGCGTCTGTGCGTGGCTGTGGGTGGGTGTGCGTGGCTGTGCTGGGTGCGGTGGCTGTGCTGGGTGCGGCGGCTGTGCGTGGCTGTGCTGGGTGCGGCGGCTGTGCTGGGTGCGGCGGCTGTGCGTGGCTGTGCTGGGTGCGGTGGCTCAGGCTGTGCTGGGTGTGGGCGGCTGTGCTGGGTGCGGTGGCTGTGCTGGGTGCGGTGGCTGTGCTTCTCCATCCTGCGCCCCCATCCTGTCATGTGCTGCTCCATCCTGCGCCCCCATCCTGTCATGTGCTGCTCCACCCTATCATGTGCTGCTCCATCCTGCGCCCCCCATCAGTGCGGGCGGCTGTGCTAAGTGCCGGCGGCTGTATGTGGCTGTGCTGTGCGTGGGCGGCTGTGCGTGGGGGTGCTGAGTGCGGGCAGCTGTGCGTGGCGGTGCTGAGTGCAGGCGGCTGTGCGTG
Organism: Ranitomeya variabilis; assembly: GCF_051348905.1. NCBI lineage: Eukaryota > Metazoa > Chordata > Amphibia > Anura > Dendrobatidae > Ranitomeya > Ranitomeya variabilis. The sequence continues at coordinate 259,553,732 of NC_135232.1, forward strand.
GCTGTGCTGAGTGCGGGCGGCTGTGCGTGGCTGTGCTGGGTGCGGGCGGCTGTGCGTGGCTGTGCTCGGTGTGGGCGGCTGTGCTGGGTGCGGCGGCTGTGCTGGATGCGGTGGCTGTGCGTGGCTATGCTGGGTGCGGCGGCTGTATGTGGCTGTGCTGTGCGTGGGCGGCTGTGCGTGGCGGTGCTGAGTGCGGGCGGCTGTGCGTGGCGGTGCTGAGTGCACTCGGCTGTGCGTGGCTGTGGGCGGCTGTGCTGAGTGCAGGCGTCTGTGCGTGGCTGTGGGTGGGTGTGCGTGGCTGTGCTGGGTGCGGTGGCTGTGCTGGGTGCGGCGGCTGTGCGTGGCTGTGCTGGGTGCGGCGGCTGTGCTGGGTGCGGCGGCTGTGCGTGGCTGTGCTGGGTGCGGTGGCTCAGGCTGTGCTGGGTGTGGGCGGCTGTGCTGGGTGCGGTGGCTGTGCTGGGTGCGGTGGCTGTGCTGGGTGCGGTGGCTGTGCTTCTCCATCCTGCGCCCCCATCCTGTCATGTGCTGCTCCATCCTGCGCCCCCATCCTGTCATGTGCTGCTCCACCCTATCATGTGCTGCTCCATCCTGCGCCCCCATCAGTGCGGGCGGCTGTGCTGAGTGCGGGCGGCTGTATGTGGCTGTGCTGTGCGTGGGCGGCTGTGCGTGGCGGTGCTGAGTGCAGGCAGCTGTGCGTGGCTGTGGGCGGCTGTGCTGGGTGTGGGCGGCTGTGCGTGGCTGTGCTGAGTGCAGGCGGCTGTGCTGGGTGCGGGCGGCTGTGCGTGGCTGTGCTGGGTGTGGGCGGCTGTGCGTGGCTGTGCTGGGTGTGGGCGGCTGTGCGTGGCTGTGCTGGGTGTGGGCGGCTGTGCGTGGCTGTGCTGGGTGTGGGCGGCTGGGTGTGGGCGGCTGTGCGTGGCTGTGCTGGGTGTGGGCGGCTGTGCGTGGCGGTGCTGGGTGTGGCGGCTGTGCGTGGCGGTGGCTGTGCGTGGCCATGCTGGGTGCAGCGGCTGTATGTGGCTGTGCTGTGCGTGGGCGGCTGTGCGTGGCGGTGCTGAGTGCGGGCGGCTGTGCGTGGCGGTGCGGAGTGCGGGCGGCTGTGCGTGGCTGTGCTGGGTGCGGGCGGCTGTGCGTGGCTGTGCTGGGTGCGGGCGGCTGTGCGTGGCTGTGCTGGGTGCGGTGGCTGTGCTGGGTGTGGCGGCTGTGCGTGGCTGTGGGCGGCTGTGCTGAGTGCAGGCGTCTGTGCGTGGCTGTGGGTGGGTGTGCGTGGCTGTGCTGGGTGTGGTGGCTGTGCTGGGTGCGGCGGCTGTGCGTGGCTGTGCTGGGTGCGGCGGCTGTGCTGGGTGCGGCAGCTGTGCGTGGCTGTGCTGGGTGCGGTGGCTCAGGCTGTGCTGGGTGTGGGCGGCTGTGCTGGGTGCGGTGGCTGTGCTGGGTGCGGTGGCTGTGCTGGGTGCGGTGGCTGTGCTGGGTGCGGTGGCTGTGCTTCTCCATCCTGCGCCCCCATCCTGTCATGTGCTGCTCCATCCTGCGCCCCCATCCTGTCATGTGCTGCTCCACCCTATCATGTGCTGCTCCATCCTGCGCCCCCATCAGTGCGGGCGGCTGTGCTGAGTGCGGGCGGCTGTATGTGGCTGTGCTGTGCGTGGGCGGCTGTGCGTGGCGGTGCTGAGTGCAGGCAGCTGTGCGTGGCTGTGGGCGGCTGTGCTGGGTGTGGGCGGCTGTGCGTGGCTGTGCTGAGTGCAGGCGGCTGTGCTGGGTGCGGGCAGCTGTGCGTGGCTGTGCTGGGTGTGGGCGGCTGTGCGTGGCTGTGCTGGGTGTGGGCGGCTGTGCGTGGCTGTGCTGGGTGTGGGCGGCTGTGCGTGGCTGTGCTGGGTGTGGGCGGCTGTGCGTGGCGGTGCTGGGTGTGGCGGCTGTGCGTGGCGGTGGCTGTGTGTGGCCATGCTGGGTGCGGCGGCTGTATGTGGCTGTGCTGTGCGTGGGCGGCTGTGCGTGGCGGTGCTGAGTGCGGGCGGCTGTGCGTGGCGGTGCTGAGTGCGGGCGGCTGTGCGTGGCTGTGCTGGGTGCGGGCGGCTGTGCGTGGCTGTGCTGGGTGCGGGCGGCTGTGCTGGGTGCGGTGGCTGTGCTGGGTGTGGCGGCTGTGCTGGGTGCGGTGGCTGTGCTGGGTGCGGTGGCTGTGCTGGGTGCGGTGGCTGTGCTGGGTGCGGTGGCTGTGCTTCTCCATCCTGCGCCCCCATCCTGTCATGTGCTGCTCCATCCTGCGCCCCCATCCTGTCATGTGCTGCTCCACCCTATCATGTGCTGCTCCATCCTGCGCCCCCATCAGTGCGGGCGGCTGTGCTGAGTGCGGGCGGCTGTATGTGGCTGTGCTGTGCGTGGGCGGCTGTGCGTGGCGGTGCTGAGTGCAGGCAGCTGTGCGTGGCTGTGGGCGGCTGTGCTGGGTGTGGGCGGCTGTGCGTGGCTGTGCTGAGTGCAGGCGGCTGTGCTGGGTGCGGGCAGCTGTGCGTGGCTGTGCTGGGTGTGGGCGGCTGTGCGTGGCTGTGCTGGGTGTGGGCGGCTGTGCGTGGCTGTGCTGGGTGTGGGCGGCTGTGCGTGGCTGTGCTGGGTGTGGGCGGCTGTGCGTGGCGGTGCTGGGTGTGGCGGCTGTGCGTGGCGGTGGCTGTGTGTGGCCATGCTGGGTGCGGCGGCTGTATGTGGCTGTGCTGTGCGTGGGCGGCTGTGCGTGGCGGTGCTGAGTGCGGGCGGCTGTGCGTGGCGGTGCTGAGTGCGGGCGGCTGTGCGTGGCTGTGCTGGGTGCGGGCGGCTGTGCGTGGCTGTGCTGAGTGCAGGCGGCTGTGCTGGGTGCGGGCAGCTGTGCGTGGCTGTGCTGGGTGTGGGCGGCTGTGCGTGGCTGTGCTGGGTGTGGGCGGCTGTGCGTGGCTGTGCTGGGTGTGGGCGGCTGTGCGTGGCTGTGCTGGGTGTGGGCGGCTGTGCGTGGCGGTGCTGGGTGTGGCGGCTGTGCGTGGCGGTGGCTGTGTGTGGCCATGCTGGGTGCGGCGGCTGTATGTGGCTGTGCTGTGCGTGGGCGGCTGTGCGTGGCGGTGCTGAGTGCGGGCGGCTGTGCGTGGCGGTGCTGAGTGCGGGCGGCTGTGCGTGGCTGTGCTGGGTGCGGGCGGCTGTGCGTGGCTGTGCTGGGTGCGGGCGGCTGTGCTGGGTGCGGTGGCTGTGCTGGGTGTGGCGGCTGTGCGTGGCTGTGCTGGGTGCGGTGGCTCAGGCTGTGCTGGGTGCGGGCGGCTGTGCTGGGTGCGGTGGCTGTGCTGGGTGCGGCGGCTGTGCTGGGTGCGGCGGCTCAGGCTGTGCTGGGTGCGGTGGCTCAGGCTGTGCTGGGTGCGGTGGCTCAGGCTGTGCTGGGTGCGGTGGCTGTGCGCGGCGGTGCTGGGGGCCTGAGCAGGCGGGGACACCGGCGCGCTGTGGGGGTCAGGTGCCGGAGTCGCCGCTAGCTCAGGCCCCCGGCACTTGCTATAGTTACCTGGGCCTGATCCAGCGCTGTGCGCCGGTCTGTCTTCCGGGTCCTCTGGCTGTGACTGTTCAGTCAGAGGGCGGCGCGCATTAAGCGCGTCATCGCGCCCTCTGAACTGTGAACGTCACAGGCAGAGGATGTGGACTGGAGGTCGGAGGAGCAGCGCGCAACGGAAGAACGGGACAGGTAAATATATCATACTTACCCTCCTGGCGGTCCCTGCTTCTCCGTTGGAGATCGCGGTGTGCGTTCAGTGTTTACGCATACCGCGATCTCCTGGGAGCGTCGCTCTGTGGGGTCTAGACTGCGCCGGCGCGTGCGCTTGCGCAGTCTATAGAGGCTTCGGACAGAGTGACGCTCCCAGCGTTATATTATAGATACTGAGTGATCACGCATGATCACGTGATGTGCATTTAATTCTTTTATTTGATGTTATAAATAAATTCCTAAAAAAATGAGTTGGCTCAAAATGGCGCCGGCTGAAGCAGTGATTGAAAGATGCTACTGTGCAGGCACCGGCAGCGCCATCTTGCTAGAGAAAAAAAAATTGCCTCCTCCAAGATGGTGCTACTGCACAGAGGTTCGACCTGGCCTATGCCTTCCCTCCGATCCCGATTTTAGCAAGGACGTTACAGATGGATATGTATATATGAATAGGAAGCCAGTGACCAACGCCATTTATGGCAAGGTTTGGAAAAAATGTTTGTCCTGGTTTTCTCCGAATATTCCTGATCCCTTTAATCCTAACATTGCTCGGATTTTGGACTTTCTTCAAAAGAGGCTTGATCTAGGTCTTACACTTAGAACCCTGAAGGTACAGGTGTCAGCTCTTAGCTCCTTCTTTGACCAGAACTGAGCTAGTCATCGCTGTATAAAGCATTTCATGACCTCAGCAGCTAGATTCTGGCCTAGACTTTGTAGCCGATTCCCCCCTGGGATTTAAATCTGGTACTTAACAGTTTAACCAGAGACCCATTTGAACCTTTATCATCTACGAGTTTAAAAAAACCTTACCCTTATAACGGTCTTTCAGGTAGCAATTACTTCCGCTAGACGTGTAGGAGAGCTGCAAGAGCCCTAATTAACGGTTACAGCAGATAGCATTATCCTCTGCTTAGATCCCTCCTTTACGTCTAAGGTAATCTTGGACTTTCATAGAGGTCAGGATATTGTGCATTCTGCCAAATCCATCCAATACGAAAGAAGAAGCCTTTCACACCCTAGATGTTTGTAGGGTGGCTCTCTACTACCTCCAACAAACCGAAGGTTGGAGGATTGACCAAATGTATTCATTCAGCCCTCAGGACGAAATAAGGCCAAGAAGGCGGCTAAGAATACGATTGCCAATTGGATCAAACAAGCTTTCTGTCTCGCATACTCATCGCAGAATTTATCTCCTCCTGCATCACTGAAGGCTCACTCTACACGTTCAGCATCAGCATCGTGGCCAGAGAGGGGGGACGCATCTACTGAGCAGATATGCAGAGCCGCCACCTGGTCTTCTGTCCATACGTTTACCAGACACTACAGACTAGATTTTTAATAGGGATTTAACATTCGGCAGATGAGTGCTGCAGGTTGTGGTCCCTCCCTAAGAAATTAGATGTTGGTATTACTCCGATACTGCTTTCGTGGAAGGTGACTAGAGAAAATAGAATTAGTCTTACCGGTAATTTGGGTTTTAGGAACCTTCCACGACAGCACTAATTTCCCTCCCTATCTGATGTTCTTATTGTTTGATTCCTGCACTTTGGTGGTAACTATTCATGCTAGTGTATCCGGAAAAACACTGGTGGTTGTAGGAAGGGGAGGGGTATTTAACCTCTTTGTGTTTCCTGTCACATATTTGGGGGGAAAAAATCCTCCGATACTGCTGTCATGGAAGGTGACTAGAGAAATATAGATTAAACAACCACAAGACGGATTTCATCAACCAAGGTATCATTTTAATCAGTATAACGGCGCCGACCTGAAGGTGTCAGTAGGATACACAATCCTGCTGACAGGTTCCCTTTAATTACAGTGAGTACGGAAAGTATTCAGACCCCTTTAAATTTTTCACTCTGTTTCATTGCAGCCATTTGGTAAATTCAAACAAGTTAATTTTTTTAATTTACCAAATGACTGCAATGAAACAAAGAGTGAAACATTTAAAGGGGTCTGAATACTTTCCGTACCCACTGAACATCTCAGTTATCTCATTCTAAAATCAAACAAACATACTGTTCATGCAGTATGAGTTCAAATCATAAAGATTCGGTCACTGTCGAAATATCTCTGCACCCAACTACATGTAAGTACAGCTGTAAGACATACAAGTGCTTGTCACTAAATTATAATATCAAAAAAGTTAATTTATTTCAGTTCTTCAATACACAAAGCAAAACTCATATTATATTGAGTCATTACAAACAGAGTGATGTATTTCAAGTGTTTATTTCTGTTAATGTTGATGATTAAAACCCTACTCACCTCAAGTAATTTGGTGTCGGATGCATAGTACTCCTTGAAATGATCCATGAATACAAAGTCCACATGATCCACACCAGTCTTTGCTTTCAGGCTTGGAATGATTACCCCTGTGGCGCCCTGCAGGATTTCTACCTATGGAAACAAAAATTTTTATTTACTTTCCATGCAGCTTCATATCTAAAATATTGGGTTAGTCTGGGGTGGCATAACAATCATCTTAGACTTATGCATAGAAATTGCTCATTATTTAATATGCAATAACTACTCTTATGAGTAATAAATTACCTATTACATTGAAGAAAAACACAAAATATTCTATGCTGATTTTTTTGGGATTGCTTTTTGAAAACAGTGTTATCAGAGCTATTATAATTCAATGATATATGTGAGGTCACATTTACATGTTCAGTATTTGGTCAGTATATTACATCAGTATTTGTAAGCCAAAACCAGGAGTGGACCAATCTTAGAAAAAGTATAATAGAAACATGTCACCACTTCTATATTTTTGATCCACCTCTGATTTTGCATTACAAATACTGATGTGAATTACTGATCAAAATACTGTTGTGGAAACGTAGCTATAGGGCACAATCAAATGTCAGTATTGCACAGAGAATCGCATTGCAAAGCTTAAACTGGCCGGGCGGCTCTCATGACCAGAGTGTGACATCTTTATGGATTTCTAGGCAGCTGTCATTCTATGCTGCTAGCATGCTCGGGTCAGGAGAGCAGCCGGCCAATCCGTGCACTGCGATGCGATATTCGTCCATGTTATGCGGCCATCTGTGTCCTTAGCATTATTTGCAGAAATTACTCCTGAAAAAAGCCTAAGCGTTATATACTAGATATTAGACACACACAAATCTGTCAAAATTTGAATTTGGTAAATTAACTCAAAATCGTTCATGAAATTCCAAGTTTTTCAAATAAGCCGTGACTGCCATTTAAAAAAGACATTTAGAATGTTCTAAGTTGTCCGCAAAGCATAATAAGTAAATTGGACAAGAAGAGTTTAAAATAAATAAAAATTCATATCGCAGCCCCTCAATTGTCACTGCTGCTTAAGCTCCCCGCCGATCCTCCGCTGGCTCCCTATACTCCTCCGCTCTGGCCACTTCTTGGCCGTTGCTGGGTAGGCCCTGACATGCAAATGTACTAGCAAACAGTGAAAAGGACATTGGCCCTGGAATGGAGCTGGGACTTAGAAAGCTAACGAAGGACTAACGGGGAGTCCCAGCACTAAGGCAGGCAACTAAAATTTGTTATTGTTCTAAACCCCACCTTTGGCCAAAAGAATACATCAAAATGGTGGGTGGCTGGCTGCCATTTAGCTGGATTCGCACAAATGGAATTCCCAAAAATTAAAATTCTGCTGAATCCACAATTTGTTGGTAAATTCTAACTGAATTTGACCAATTTAGAACCGATTTGCTCCCACTTATTAGCTATTGTCTATACTTTACAGCTTTTATGTTACTTAATGAGAACCTTATCTTGCATGCCAGCAAATTGTATCATCTCTTTGGCCACAGCAGCATATTCTGGATTCATTTCCACAGTAAACAGACGACATCCAGGCTTCAGTAAACGGGATATCCGGATAGCAGAATACCCACAATATGCGCCAAGTTCTAGACTCGTGGTTGGATTTGTCTCTATGACCACATTATCCAGAATGAGACCTGAAATAAAAATTGTGTAACTGAAAGGTCCGTAGTCATCAGATTTTTTAATAAAGAAAATCCACATCATTTGTATTAGCTAATAAGTATCTGCCCTCATACTCTTTTGCATAAGAGTGCAGAGTTGCCAACTCCCTAGCGGGATAAAGCTGGGTTCAGTTATACTGTATATACTGATACTTGTCCAATCCTGTTGAAATAGGTTGAATAAACCAACATACAGTGTAATGTAAAAGTTTAGGCACCCCTGGTCAAACTGACTGTTATAGTAAACAGTTAAAAAAGTTGAAGATTAAATGATCTCCGAAAAGCCTTAAGTTAAAGATGACATTTCCTTTGTATTTTAGGCAAAAAAAATAAATTGTCATTTGTTTTCATTTTAAAAATTATAGAAAGGAAAATGGGCAAACATTTTGGCACCCTTGCAGATTTGTGTGCTCAGAATACCTTGACCAAGGTTTCAGACCTTAATTAGCCTGTTAGGGTTTGTCACAGGAAGACTAGGTGGGCAAGAGCTAATAACCCGGACCCCTGCAATTTCCCTCAGACTAGGGAAATCCTGACTGACCCTCTACCTAGAGTTTACACTGATGATGTGCATGTCTAGGCCTCGACCCTCACCCTGTCTCCTGTTTCAATCCTAGGCTGAAACCACCGCCCACCACCCAGTGAAAAGATAATACACCAAAACCCACAATTAGCACAGACAAGGATAACGGAAAATATCCACGCCGCAGTCACTCAGGAATACACTATAAATGCGCAGGGCAAAATAAATACAAATATAGGAAGGAGTAAATAAGACAAAGAGAAATACACCACAAGCAACGATACTCCAACTCCTAGCTCACCACTCCAGACCGAGATAACCAAGCACTAGACAGAAGCTATAATCGGCGACGCCCAATGTTCAGAAGAACTATTTAAAGGCAGTGGGCGTGGCCCAGTTTCCAATCCGAGCACCCGCTAAATTAACCCCGGACCAGCTAGATAAAAACTAGCCGACGCCACTGAGCACATAGTGGACAAAAGCGGAATTACCGCTGTCTGTCGAACGCCCTGGTATGAACAGCGTCCGACATGACAGGGTTATGGCTTGTTCACCATCATCAGAAAGGCCCGGTAATGCAAATTTCCCAGCTTTATAAAAACTCAGCCTACATTGGATTCTTCTGAGCAGCTGCCTAGCACTCGGAAAATGAAAATGGTGGAGGCTCACAAACAGGAGAAGGTTATAAGAAGATTGAAAAGTGTTATCAAGTTGCTCTTTCCTCAGTTTGAAATGTATTTAAGAAATGGCAGTTAACAGAAACAGTTGAGATCAAGATGACATCTGGAAGACCAAGCAAAATTTCAGTGAGAGCTGCTCTTAGGATTGCTAAAGAGGCAAATCAGAACCCCCACTTGTGACTGCAAAAGACCTTCAGAAAGCTTTAGCAGATTCTAAAGTTGTAGTACATTGGTAAATTGATTTACTGTTCAGGGTTACCTGCACAAATATGGCGTTCATGGAAGAGTCATCAGAAGAAAACTTCCCCTGCGTCCTCATCTTAAAATTCAACATGAGAAGCATGCAAAAGAAAATCTACACACGCCTGATGCATTTTAGAAACAAGTCCTGTGGACTGATTAAGTTAACCCCTTAAGCCCCGAGGGTGGTTTGCATGTTAATGACCGGGCCAATTTTTACAATTCTGACCACTGTCCCTTTATGAGGTTATAACTCTGGAACGCCTCAACGGATCCCGGTGATTCTAACATTGTTTTCTCGATACATATTGTACTTCATAATAGTGGTAAAATTTCTTTGATATTACCTGCGTTTATTTGTGAAAAAACTGAAATTTGGTGAAAATTTCGCAATTTTCCAACTTTGAATTTTAATGCCCTTAAATCACAGAGCTATGCCACACAAAATACTTAAGTAAAATTTCTCACATATCTACTTTACATCAGCACAATTTTGGAAACAAAATTTTGTTTTGTTAGGGAGTTATAAGGGTTAAAAGTTGACCAGTAATTTCTCATTTTTACAACACCATTTTTTTTTTTAGGGACCACATCACATTTGAAGTCATTTTGAGGGATCTATATGATAGAAAATACCCAAGTGTGACACCATTATAAAACCTGCACCCCTCAAGGTGCTCAAAACCACATTCAAGACGTTTATTAACCCTTCAGGTGTTTCAAAGGAATTTTTGGAATGTTTAAAAAAAAAATAAAAAAAAATGAACATTTAATTTTTTTCACATAAAACTTACTTCAGCTCCAATTTGTTTTATTTTACCACGGGTAACAGGAGAAAATGGACCCCAAAAGTTGTTGTACAATTTGTCCTGAGTACCCCGATACCCCATATGTGGGGGTAAACCCGTTTGGGCGCACGGGAGAGCTCGGAAGGGAAGGAGCAGTTTTACTTTTTCAACGCAGATTTGGCTGGAATTGAGATCGGACGCCATGTCGCGTTTGGAGAGCCCTGATGTGCCTAAACAGTGGAAACCCCCAATTCTAACTGAAACCTTAACCCAAACACACCCCTAACCCTACCCCTAATCCCAACCGTAAATGTAATCCAAACCCTAACCCTAGCCCCAACCCTAACCCTAGCCCAACCCTAGCCCCAACCTTAACCCTAGCCCCAACCCTAACCCTAGCCCTAACCCTAATGGGAAAATGGAAATAAATACATTGTGGTGATGAAGGGTTTTTTTTACTTTTATAGCGGGTTTTTATGATTAGCAGCTGTCACACACTAAAAGACGCTTTTTATTGCAAAAAATATTTTTTGCATTACCACATTTTGAGAGCTATAATTTTTCCATATTTTGGTCCAGAGTCATGTGAGGTCTTGTTTTTTTGCGGGACGAGTTGACGTTTTTATTGGTAACATTTTCGGGCATGTGACATTTTTTAATCGCTTTTTATTCCGATTTTTGTGAGGCAGTATGACCAAAAACCAGCTATTCACGAATTTCTTTTTGGGGGGGCATTTATACCGTTCCGCGATTGGTAAAATGGATAAAGAAGTTTTATTCTTCAGGTCAGTACGATTACAGCGATACTACATTTATATAATTTTTTATGTTTTGGCGCTTTTATACGATAAAAACTATTTTATAGAAAAAAGAATTATTTTTGCATCGCTTTATTCTGAGGACTATAACTTTTTTATTTTTTCACTGATGATGCTATATGGCGGCTCGTTTTTTGCGGGACAAGATTAAGTTTTCAGCGGTACCATGGTTATTTATGTCTGTCTTTTTGATCGCGTGCTATTCCACTTTTTGTTTGGAGGTATGATAATAAAGCGTTGTTTTTTGCCTCTTTTTTTTTTACGGTGTTCACTGAAGGGGTTAACTAGTGGAAGTTTTATAGGTCGGGTTGTTATGGACGCAGCGATATGTGTACTTTTATTTATTTTTTTTTTAAATAAAGGAATGTATTTATGGGAACAATATAGATTTTTTTTTTTATTTAGGAATTTTTTTAATTTTTTTTTTTACTTTATAACATTGCCCCGGGAAGGGGGGGCATCATGTTATAGGGTCAGATCGCTGATCTGACACTTTGCAGAGCTCTGTGTCAGGTCAGCGATCTGACATGTAGGGCTGCAGGCTTACCAGCATTTGCTCTGAGCAAGCGCTGTGAAGACACCTCCCTGCAGGACCCGAATACAACCGCGCGGCCATTTTGGATCCGGGGCCTGCAGGGAGGAGACGCTCGGTATAAGGTGAGCACATCACCTTGTACCGAGGGTTTCAGGGAAGCCCGCAGGGAGCCCCTTCCCTGCGTGATGCTTTCCTATGCCGCAGGAACACTGCGATCATGTTTGATCGAAGTGTGCCGGGGGTTAATGTGTCGGGGGCGGTCCGTGACCGCTCCTGGCAAATAGTGCCGGAGGTCAGCTGTGATAGTCAGCTGATGATCGGCCGCGCTCCCCCGTGAGAGCGGCCGATCGCCATGACGTACTATCCGGTCAGTAGTCATACGGGCTCACCCCACCTCGACGGGATAGTACGTCATATAGGATTAAGGGGTTAAAATAGAACTCTTTGGCCACAATTATTATTAAAAGGTATGTGTGGAAAAAGAACATCTTGCCAACCATTAAACATGGAGGCGGATCAATCATGCTTTGGGGTTGTGTTGCAGCCAATGGAATTAGGTATATTTCACGGGTAGAGGGAAGAATGGATTCAATGAAATGTCAACAAATTCTTGATGCAAACATAACACCATCTGTAAAAAAGCTGAAGTTGAAAAGAGGAGGCTTCTACAAATGGATAATGATCCTAAACACATGTCACAATACACAATAGACTACCTCAAAAGGCTCAAGCTGAAAGTGGCTCTCACAGTCACCTGATTTAAATAATATTGAAAATCTGTGGCTAGGCCTCAAAATAGCAGTTCATGCAAGACGGCCCAGGAATCTCACAGAGCTGAAATAATGTTCCAAGATGAAAATCCCTCAAACAAGAATTGAAACACTCTTGGCTGGCTACAAAAAGCGTTTTCAAGCTGTGATATTTTCAAAATGGGGTGCTACTAGGTACTAACCATGCAGGATGCCCAAACTTTGCAATGGTAATTTTCCTTTTTCTAAAGGTGTCAGTAGCGTAGCTACCAGGGGGGCAGAGGGGGCGGTCGCCCCGGGCCCTGTGCTCTGAGGGGGCCCACCCAGAGCTACGCTACTGTCAGGGCCGGCGTTAGGGGCCCCTGCCTCCGGTCAATGTTTATCTTTAACTAGATGGTGGCCCGATTCTAACGCATCGGGTATTCTAGAATATGCATGTCCACGTAGTATATTGCCTAGCCACGTAGTATATTGCCCAGCCACGTAGTATATTGCCCAGTTACGTAGTATATTGCCCAGCCATGTAGTATATTGCCCAGTCACGTAGTATGTTGCCCAGTCACGTAGTATATTGCCCAGTAACGTAGTATATTGCCCAGCCACGTAGTATATTGCCCAGTCACGTAGTATATTGCCCAGCCACGTAGTATATTGGCCAGCCACGTAGTATATTGGCCAGCCACGTAGTATATTGGCCAGCCACGTAGTATATTGGCCAGCGACATAGTATATTGCCCAGCCACATAGTATATTGCCCAGCGACGTAGTATATTGGCCAGCCACGTAGTATATTGGCCAGCCACGTAGTATATTGGCCAGCCACGTAGTATATTGCCCAGCCACGTAGTATATTGCCCAGCCACGTAGTATATTGCCCAGCCACGTAGTATATTGCCCAGCCACGTAGTATATTGCCCAGCCTTGTAGTATACAGCAGAGCCATGTAGTATATTGCCCAGCCACGTAGTATATTGCCCAGCCACGTAGTATATTGCCCAGCCACGTAGTATATTGCCCAGCCACGTAGTATATTGCCCAGCCACGTAGTATATTGCCCAGTCACATAGTATATTGCCCAGCGATGTAGTATATTGGCCAGCCACGTAGTATATTGGCCAGCCACGTAGTATATTGGCCAGCCACGTAGTATATTGCCCAGCCACGTAGTATATTGCCCAGTCACATAGTATATTGCCCAGCGATGTAGTATATTGCCCAGCGACGTAGTATATTGGCCAGCCACGTAGTATATTGGCCAGCCACGTAGTATATTGGCCAGCCACGTAGTATATTGCCCAGCCACGTAGTATATTGCCCAGCCACGTAGTATATTGCCCAGCCACGTAGTATATTGCCCAGCCACGTAGTATACAGCAGAGCCATGTAGTATATGGCCCAGCCACGTAGTAATTGCCCAGCCACGTAGTATATTGCCCAGCCACGTAGTATATTGCCCAGCCACGTAGTATATTGCCCAGCCACGTAGTATATTGCCCAGCCACGTAGTATATTGCCCAGCCACGTAGTATATTGCCCAGCCACGTAGTATATTGCCCAGCCTCGTAGTATATTGCCCAGCCACGTAGTATATTGCCCAGCCACGTAGTATACAGCAGAGCCACGTAGGATATTGCCCAGTGACGTAGTATATTACCGAGGCACGTATGTCACAGGTCCAAAAAATAAACATACTCACCTAACGATCCGAGGGCCCCTTGTAGTGTATCATACTCACCATTCTTGTCGCTGCTCCTCGGCGTCCCGTGTCGCCTCTTCCTGGGATCCTGTGCAAATGGTAGTGCTCGGCTTCAGGAAAATGGCCGCGGGATGCCGCGCATGCGCAGATCGAGATCGCGGCGGCCATTTTCCTGAAGCCGAGTTCCATTGCAAGTGCCAGGGCTGGTGGGAGCAGGATCTATGAAGACATCGCGGTCACATGACCGTGACGTCACGGCAGGTCCTTGCCGCACACCAGCCCTGGGACGGGACCGAACCGCAAGCTGACGCTTGTAATGGAGCGGTCCGGGGAGCGTGGCGAGGAGCGAGAAAGGCGGCGGAGGGTGAGTATAGCAGGGTTTTTTGTTTTATTTATTATTTTTAACATTACATTTTGTACTATTGATGCCGCATAGGCAGTGTCAATAGTACAAAGTTGGGGACACACAGGGTTAATAGCAGCGGTAACGGAGTGCGTTACCCGCGGCATAACGCGGTCCGTTACCGCCGGCATTAACCCTGTGTGAGCGGTGTATGCGGGCGCGCCGGCAGTGAGTGCGGGGAGTAAGCGGCCATTTTTTTCTGGAATGTGCGCGTCGCTGATTGGTCGCGGCAGCCATGACAGGCAGCTGCCGAGACCAATCAGCGAACGAATAACGGTGACAGAAGGACAGACGGAAGTGACCCTTAGACAATTATATAGTAGATTTCCCCTGCGTTTGTACTGTGTATGTAGCTAAAGTAACATGCACGGTACAAACACTCACAGGGAGTCAGCAGAGAGAAGAGAAGGCCTCCAATCAGAGTGCAGGGAGTGAGTCATGTGATCGCTCTTCTGCAGTCTGTGAAGGAGAGGGGGAAGGGAGGTCACTCACCACTCACCCAATGCCGGCTGAGCGCGCTGTGCTCAAAGCTGCTGTGCTCAAAGCTTCTGTGCTGCAGAGAAGTGATCAGCTCCAGCAGCAGCAGCAGCCGGGGACGAAGGGGGACTCTATGAGCTGAACTCACTATCTACACATGATGTCTGCATCTGACTTGGAGGAGCCTGAGGAGCAGCCCCCAGGACCAGAGGACACTCTCCACACAGCATGTTGAGTATCTTGGCACATGTCATTTGCTATTTGATATGTCTGATCTGTTGCCTTGAATACATACATACAGGCACAGCATATAAAGCAATGAAGGTCTGGTCTAATCATATGGGCGTGGTGACATCGCTGTTTCTTCCCCCAGATCTTGCTTATTTTTCCGTTGGTGGCGTAGTGATTTGCGCATGTCCAGCTGCCGAATCCACTGCGCAGGTGAAGGAAAAGAGCGCGATCTGCGCTGTTCCCCTGGTGATCGGTGGGCGCGGCCATCTTCCTGTGGCCGCGCGTGCGCAGATGGAGCGCTCTGCTGCACGGGGCTTCAGGAAAATGGCCACGGGATGCCGCGAGTGAGCAGATGGAGATCGCGGCGGCCATTTTCCTGAAGCCCCAGGAAGCCGAGCACTCCATCTGCGCACGCGCGGCCTGAGGAAGATGGCCGCCCCCACCGATCACCAGGGGAATAGCGCAGATCGCGCTCTTTTCCTTCACCTGCGCAGTGGATTCGGCAGCTGGACATGCGCAAACCACTACGCCACCAACGGACAGATAAGCAAGATCTGGGGGAGAAACAGCGCTGTCACCACGCGCATTTGACCAGACCAGCGTGAGTGACAGCCCAAAATGGCGACTTTACAAAGGTATTTCGGCAGCATAGCTGGGGAATAAAGGCAGAAAAAAGACACTAATGTAAAGCACAGCTCTGCCCCTATTTAACGCTATTTTTATCTCATCTTTAAATAACGGGGTGACAGGTTCCCTTTAAACTTGTATGTCTTGTTTATCCTGCAATCTGGACAGACACTGAACACTGACATGTGATCGATAAGTGTCTTGGCACATAATTTATTTACTGCTGATTAGCTTATGAGAAGGAGAATGATTATTTTCTTAAGTTTGCGAGTGGCTGGAATCTTGCAGGACGGCTTTTACATGTGGGAGCCTGTCATCATATAAGGTCCGGCCAGCATCTGTACGCCCTCACATAGTGTTCTAGAATGCTCTCTATGTCCCCAATCCTCTATGCAAGGCACAAAAAAGAGCTTTTATTATAATCACGGATGGCGCAGTCCGGGCGTCACAGTCTTGATTCGGCGCCGTCCCTCTTCCTGTGATCGCTGTCCCTCTTCGTGTGGAAGATGTGTCCTACATCCTGCATTCAGTGTCCTCTATCGCACTCCTGTGCAGGCGCACTTCTCTTTGCCCTGCTGAAGTCAGAGCACAGTATTGTAGTGCGCATGCGCCGGCTTTATTTCCAGGTCATCAGCGCCCTTTGGCCTTTCCCAGCACATATGCACTACAGTACTTGGCTCTGCTTTCAGCAGCCTAGAGAGAAGTGTGCCTACACAGGAGCGCGATGGGTGACACTGTGTGGATGACGTAGGATGTGTCATCCAGATGAAGCAGTAATGGAGGATGGCGATCTTAAGTCAAGACCAGCGATGCCTTGGTGAGAGCCATTGGTGAGTATAATGAGAAGTCATTTTTATGCCTTGCGGAGGGGATTGGGGACACATTTACAGCCTTCCTTATAGAGGCTGCTTATGGGAGCTGCATTATACTATATAGTCTTCCTATGTGAAGGGCATTATACTATAGGGTCTGCCTATGGGGAGTGCATGATACTATGTGGAGGCCTATGGGGAATGTATTATACCATATTGAGGACTATCTGGTGTATTATGCTATATGGAGGCTATCTAGAGGGCCATCATTCAGTGTGGAGATTACAGCAACGGGGCCATCATACAGTGTTGGAGCCAGTTTGGGGGATATTAACGGGTCAGTATATACAGTGAGGGGGCATCATACTGTGTATAGGGGAGCTGTACAGTGGGGGAGACTCGGGACTTTATTAAATGTAAAGTGGGCACTTATTCTTATAGGGGAACTCAGGTTACTGTGACTATCAAAGGGTCACACACAGAGGGCATTATTACTTTCTAGGGGACAAAATGTGGGCACTGTTTTCTAGGGCACTTGCACCTGGCATTACTATATTATAGAGGGGTGCTTTAGAATTTAGAGGGCACAGAGAACCACACAGCAGGTGCAGTAATAGGGACACATACGGCAGCAGCGGCTCAGTATTGGGGTATCAGGTGCAGTAATAGGGTCACATACGGCAGCAGCGGATCTGTATTGGGGTATCAGCAGGATGAGGAGGTTGTGCAGGTTGGGAATAGATGGTGATGGTGCTGGAATGTGAGAAGTGAAACGTGTCTTTGTTGTATTCTCTGCAGATGAGTTGTAGCTGGAAGAAGTTGTCATGTCGGTCTGGGCCAGATGGAAAAGACGGGAAAAATGAACAATTCTATCAGAAAGAATGTCAGCGGTAAGACATTATCTGTAACTGTGCAGTGATCTGTTATATGTTCTGTAGGACTGGTATCTACCACTGACCATATGGCGGTAATATCAGTGTTGGTCTTTATATAGAGATTATCTTCAGTAACAGCGCGGTCATCTGCTGAGGTTCTCCTCCACTATTAGGGCGCATCACTGAATTGTAATGAAGGTTACCTGGTTAGGGGCCCACTCAGAAGCTTCGCCCCCCCTGGACCAAAACCCTAGCTACGCCTCTGAAAGGTGTAAAATGTAAAAGATGAAAATATATTTTTTTTACCTAAAATACAAAGGACTTATGTGGTCTTTAACTTTAGGCCTTTTAGAGATCAATTCATCTTCAACTTTCTTAACTGTAAGGAGTTTGTATGATCCCCCCTATGTTTGCATGGGTTTCCTCTGGGTACGGACCACGATGATAATCTATGCAAAGCGCTGCGGAATATAATAGCGCTATATAAGCAAAGCATAATAAATTACTGTTCACAATAACAGTTTTGATCAGGGGTGCCCAAACTATTACATGTTACTGTATGTATGGCAGTGAACTTTATCAGGGCTAATGATGGTTTCAAGCTAATGGAATTTCAAAATATTTTTAGGCAAAATTAACGTGGTTTTCGTACTATAAGATGCACTGGACCTTAAGACGCACCCCAAATTTTCAGGAAAAAAATAGGGATTTTTGTTTTTATGTGTCATATGGGGTACGTGTTACAGTCTGAATTCAGTTTACCTGCGGGGGGTGGTGGGAGGAGTGGCGGAACAGGGTCACAGGTGGTGCTCGGAAGTGCAAAGTTGCAGGTTGATGCATCGAGTCCCATCCCAGGCTGGTAGAAAAGGGTGTTCGGTGGTGCTAGGCTGTGCGGGGGGCGAGGAGCAGGTGAATATCGTGCAGAGCTCCCCTCCCAGTTATACTCACCTGCTCCTGGCGCTGTGCAGTCCCTGCTTCCCCGCAGCTTCTTCCTGTACTGAGCGGTCACCGTTACCGCTCATTACAGTAATGAATATGCGGCTCCACCTCTACCATGTGACCGCTCACTACAGGAAGAAGCTGCCAGCACCGGAGAACCAGGGACGTGCAGGGACCGCGCCAGGAACAGGTGAGTATAAATCAGACAACTGCTGCTCCCCCTCCCCTGCAGACCCCTGTGTATGACTCGAGTATAAGCCGAGAGGGGGACTTTCAGCCCCCAAAAAATGGGCTGAAAATCTCGGCTTATACTCGAGTATATACGGTAACTATTTCTGTAACTTTCAATGAGACCTCTGTACCTCTCCACATACAAAGCTCTGCCAAAAAGAGACCACTACAAAAATGTTCAGTTTGTCCGATTTTTCTCTTTATTGTTATCTTTTTGAGTAAAATGTAAATTACTCTATAAACAAAAACGTGCAAAGAAAACAAGTTCATAATCATTTATAAACAACAATACTAATGTTTTAACTCAGGAAGAGTTCAGAAATTAATATTTTGTGGAATAACCATGATTCTTAATCACAGCTTTCATGCGTCTTGGCATGCTTTCCACCAGTGTTTCACACTGCTTCTGGTGCAAAAATGTAAGCAGTTCTCCTTTGCTTGATGGCTTGTGACTATCCATCATCCTCTTGATTACATTCCAGAGGTTTTCAGTGGGGTTCAGGTCTGGAGATTGGGCTGCCCATAACAGGGCTTTGATGTGGTGGTCTCTTAAGTTTTGCCAGAGGTGTACTTTTACGCAATCCTTGTGAGCAAACCGCTCCAGCTGTCTCCGGTTTGAAGGTTGCCTTCTTCCAGTCTCTTTTTTTATGATTTGCTTTTGTTATGGTACATATTTATATTTGTTTTGATTAGACAATTAAATATACCTATACATCTTTGATAATTTTGTATGTTAGTATTAGCTTTATAAGAGTTATTCATAAAAGCAATAACACAGGGCATTGCATCTTATATAGAGAGGAGTTTGTGTTACAGCTTTCCTTTTGTTTTTAAAAGTATTGTTAATTGTACAGAGCAAGTTTCAAGGACTTCTGTAGAATCCATACTTTACAACCTTGTAAAGCAGAGCACGTCACCGCTGTGCTCTGCTTTATGGCGGCCCTGCGCTTAGTAACCCGATATTTACCCTGGTTACAAGTGAACACATCGCTGGATCGGCGTCACACACGACGATCCAGCGATGACAGCGGGTGATCTGACGACGAAATAAAGTTCTGGACTTCTAGCTCCGACCATCGATATCACAGCGGGATCCAGATCGCTGCTGCATGTCAAACACAACGAGATCGCTATCCAGGACGCTGCAACGTCACGGATCGTCGTCGTTCTCGCTGCAAAGTCGCTTAGTGTGAAGGTACAGTACCTTAAGAGCAGCACAAGGTAGAAGTTGAGACACTAGTTTCAGCAATGTGTGACTTATTAAGCTGTGTGCAGTTTCAATACAAATAGTGTTTTATCAACATGAGATTAGCACTGCCAGACTAGCTGAACTTGTGCCTCCTAGCCCAACCATGCCCCCCACCACTGATTAGCAGCTTACTGTCAATATACAATGTACATAGAAAGCTTCTAAACAGTGATGTGGAAGGACACAGCTTTCTGAGCACTGCTACATCAGCTACACCCAGTAAACTAAGTGACATCACTGGAATCAGGGACTTATCTCCTACATTATGTTGGTCACAGATGAGGTAGCAAAAACCTGGAGACAGATTCCCTATAACATGTCCCTTATGGTCAAACTATTTTCAATCTTTTCTAGGGCTACCCTTTATTTTTACCAGCCCATTTTCATTAGTTTCTCTTTTTACAATTGATGAACCACAATTTAAAAACAATGTCCGATTGCCATTGTGGGTTTTTCTTAATTTAACAAAAGAGTACCAACAATTTTGTCCATGTGTTTATGTTCCTACATATAACACTGCTACAGTGGCTTGCAAAAGTATTCACTGCCTTGACATTTTTCATGTTTTGCTATCTCAGAACCTGGAATTTCAGTTTTTTGGGGGGTTTGCATCAGTTCATGCCTACAATTGTGAACATTTGGTTTTCTTTATATCGTGAAACAAACAACAAATAGAACAAAATAACTGAAAACTTCAGTGTGCATAATTACTCATCCCCCTAAAGTCAGCACTTTTTAGAGCCCATTTGTCAACACAAAACTGCTCCAGCTATTTCAAGTTAGAAGGAGTCATCTCATAAACAGCAATCTTCAAGTCTGACCACAGATTCTCAATTGGATTAAGTTCTGGGTTTTGACTAGGCCACTCCAAAAGATTCACACATTTCCCCTTAACAAACGATGATGTGCATGTTAACAGCAGCAGTTATGTGGCTTTATTCCTCAGCGCCGCTTTTTAACAGCGCTGAGAAATAAGTGCATAGCGCCCCCCAGCATCGGAAAATCTCAGGGGTCTCTGCTACACACAAAAAAAGGCCAGTTTCCATTTTTTTCTCTGTCCTCTGATATGATCTAGCATACCAGAGGAGAGAGAAATAGGGTCCCCATAGCCCTTCCGGTAACTCCGCCATCCTCGAATCCTCCTGCTCCTTCCCCTGGAAGAAAACGGCGGGCGAAATGCACCCGCTGAGATCTGCTGGCTAGTACCCGGCAACAATGAGATTTTTCCTATTGGTTCATTTTGATCACTGTGATAGGGTC
The DNA here is from genome assembly GCF_051348905.1 of Ranitomeya variabilis. NCBI lineage: Eukaryota > Metazoa > Chordata > Amphibia > Anura > Dendrobatidae > Ranitomeya > Ranitomeya variabilis. The sequence goes on from NC_135232.1 coordinate 259,574,542, forward strand.
TATCACAGTCATTAAAATAAAACAGTAAATCAAACCCCTCCTTTGTTACCTCCTTCATTAAATAAAAATAATAAAATAAAAAAATATTTTTTTCCATTCTTTACGGTTATGGTTAGAGTTGGGGTTATAGCTAGGGTTAGGGTTGTGTTGAGGTTAAGGTTGGGGTTAGGGTTGTGTTGGGGTTAGAGTTGTGTTTAGGGCTATGTTAGGGTTGAAGTTAGAATTGGGGGTTTCCACTGTTTAGGCACATCAGGGGGGTGTCCAAGCACGACATCGTGCCCGCCATCAATTCCAGTTAATTTTGCATTCAATAAGTTAAATGGTGTTCCCTCCTTTCTGAGCCCTGCCCTGCACCCAAATAGTGGGATTTCCAGCACATAGGAGGTATCGGTATACTCAGGAGAAATTGCACAACAAATTTTGTGGTCCATTTTCTCCTGATACCCTTGTGAAAATTAATGTTTGGGTCTAAAGTACATTTTTTGTGAAAAAAGTTAAATGATAATTTTTTTCCTTCTACATTGCTTCAGCAACTAAAGGGTTATTAAAACTTCTTGAATGTGGTTTTGAGCACCTTGGAGGGGTGCAGTTTTTACAATCGTGTCACTTTTGGGTATTTTCTATCATATTGACCCCCTCAAAGTCACTTCTAATGTGATGTGGTCCCTAAAAAATGGTTTTGTAAATTTTATTTAAAAAATTAGAAATCACTGGTCAACTTTTAACCCTGATAGCTTCCTAACAAAAAAAATTATGTTTCCAAAATTGTGCTGATGTGAAGTAGACATGTGGGAAATGTTATTAACTACCGTATATAATAGAGTACAAGCTGACCCGAATATAAGCCGAGGCACCTAATTTTGCCACGGAAAACTGGGTAAGCTTATTGACTCTAGTATAAGCCGGGTATGTATTTTGTCCCCTCATCCCTATCCCGGTATGCGTGGTTCCCCCCGTCATGTCCGGCTCTGTGTGGCTCCCCCTGTTGTATGCATGGCTCCCCCGGTCCCATCCTTGTATGCATGGCTCCCCCGGTCCAATCCTTATATGCCTGGCTCTCCAGTCCTCCCCCATCATACACTCCCTCCTCGCTCCATGGCTGAATGTCCCTGCATCGCTATTGTCCCAATGTGGCAGTTCTTCCTGTGATGAGCGGTCACATGGTACCACTCATTAAAGTCATGAATATGCGTTCCACGCCTATGGGAGTGGAGTCGCTATTAATGACTTTAATGAGCGGTACCACCTGACCGCTGAGCACAGGAACAGGAAAGAGCTGCCGGCGCCGGGTCAGAGGTGCAGATGCAGCTGTCACTGTGTGGGGTGTTTTCAGCACTAAAAAAAATGTGCTGAAAATCTCGGCTTATACAAGAGTATGTACGGTATTTTGTGTGATACAACTCTCTGATTGAAAGGGAACCTGTAACCCCCCCCCCCAGTCGTTTCAAACTAAAAGAGCCAACTTGTGCAGCAGTAAGGCTGCATTTTGACAAGGTGGCTCTTTTAGTTCTGGGTGCTGTAACTAGAGAAATAATCAGTTTTTTAATTTGTCAGAAATACCTGGTCTTCAGTCAAGGAGGCCGGCGTTTCCCCCCTGCTTTAGACGCCACTCAGCTGTCGCTCACATCTTCTTGGCGCCGGGCGCCGCCTCCTCCTCTCCGCTGTTTTCAAAATAGCCGGCGCCTGCGCTCTTTTCCCCTGCCTGGTGCAGGCGCAGTGAGCGCTGCCCGTCTTTCCTCATATGCAGTCCAGCTGACTGTGCCTGCGCGGCCGCCCTGCCTGTGAATCCCAGCCCCGCAATGTGAATAAATCATAAGTCACTGCGGGGCTGGGAATCACAAGCAGGGCGCCGCGCAGGCGCAGTCAGCTGGACTGCATATGAGGAAAGACAGGCAGCGCTCACTGAACCTGCACCAGGCAGGGGATAAGAGCGCAGGCGCCGGCTATTTTCAAAACAGCGCTGAGGATGTGAAGAAGATGTAAGTGACGGCTGTGTGGCGTCTAAAGCAGGGGGGAAACGCCGGCCTCCTTGACTGAAGACCAGGTATTTCTGACAAATTAAAAAATTGATTATTTCTCTAGTTACAGCACCCAGAACTAAAAGAGCCACCTTGTCAGAATGCAGCATTATTGCTGCACAAGGTGGCTCTTTTAGTTTGAAGCGACTGGGGGGGGGGGTGACAGGTTCCCCATAAGGGCACAAAAAATAAGAGTTTGAAATTGCTAAATTTTCAACATTTTTGCCAAATTTCAGTTTTTTTTCATAAATGAAACAAGTCTTATAGAAGAAATGTTACCACTAACATGAAGTACAATAGGTCATGAAAAAACAATCCCAGAATCAGTGGGATACGTTGAAGCATTCCAGAGATAAGACCTCAAAGTGACTGTGGCCAGAATTGTAAAAATTGGCATGGTCAATAAGATCAAAATTGGTCACTAAGGGTTTTTAACCCCTTAAGCCCTGAGGGTGGTTTGCACGTTAATGACCGGGCCAATTTTTACAATTCTGACCACTGTCCCTTTATGAGGTTATGGAACTCTGGAACGCTTCAACGGATCCTGGTGATTCTGACACTGTTTTCTCACGACATATTGTACTTCATGATAGTGGTAAAAATTTCTTTGATATTAACTGCGTTTATTTGTGAAAAAAAATTTCCAACTTTGAATTTTTATGCCTTTAAATCACAGAGATATGTCACACAAAATACTTAATAAGTAAAATTTCCCCCAGTCTACTTTACATCAGCACAATTTTGGAAACAATTTTTTTTTGTTAGGGAGTTATAAGGGTTAAAAGTTGACCAGCAATTTCTTATTTTTACAACACCATTTTTTTTTAGGGACCACATCACATTTGAAGTCATTTTGAGGGGTCTATATGATAGAAAATACCCAAGTGTGACACCATTCTAAAAACTGCACCCCTCAAGGTGCTCAAAACCACATTCAAGAAGTTTATTAACCCTTCAGGTGTTTCACAGGAATTTGTGGAATTTTTTTTCACACAAAATTTACTTCAGCTCCAATTTGTTTTATTTTACCAAGGGTAACAGGAGTAAATGGACCCCAAAAGTTGTTGTACAATTTGTCCTGAGTACCCCGATACCCCATATGTGGGGGTAAACCACTGTTTGGGTGCATGGCAGAGCACAGAATGGAAGGAGCACCATTTGACTTTTCAATGCAAAATTGGCTGGAATTGAGATGGGACGCTGTTGTGAATTCTGCTTTTGGGCTCCCTCCGGTGGTTGTAGGTGGTAATGCAGTTGTCCCTGAGTTGCACTCCTGGTCAGCTGTTTCTGCTGATTGCAGTTCTGACTGGGGTATTTAGGCGTGCAGGATTCATTAGTCCTTGCCAGTTGTCCATGGTTGTTGGGAGGTGTTGGTCCTTGTTTGGTCCCTTCTGCCTTGCTACCAAACCAGCAAAGATAAGTGTCTGGTTTTGTTTCTGTGGCACACATGCTGTGTGCTCAATAATTCAGTGCTATTCATTTTTTTGTCCAGCTTAGATTGTGTCAGTATTTTCTCAGTCTTGTTGGATTCTCAGGAGTTGCAGATATACATTCCATGTCTTTAGTTAGATTGTGGAACTCTTTGTATTATCTGCCGTGGATATTTTTGGAAGGGTTTTAATACTGACCGCTTAGTATTCTGTCCTATCTTTCCCTATTTAGCTAGAGTGGCCTCTTTTGCTGAATTCTGTTTTCTGCCTGCGTGTGTCTTTCCTCTCCTATTCACAGTCAATATTCGTGGGGGGCTGCCTATCCTTTGGGGTTCTGCTCTGAGGCAAGATAGTATTCCTATTTCCATCTATAGGGGTATTTAGTTCTCCGGCTGTGTCGAGGTGTCTAGGGTTTGTTAGGCACACTCCACGGCTACTTCCTAGTTGCGGTGTTAGTTCAGTGTTTGCGGTCAGTAGTTTCCACCTACTCCAGAGAAAGTTTCATGCGGCTCCAAAGTCACCGGATCATAACAGGATGCCATGTTGCGTTTGGAGAGCCACTAATGTGCCTAAACATTGAAACCCCCCACAAGTGACACCATTTTGGAAAGTAGACCCCCTAAGGAACTTATCTAGATGTGTGGTGAGCACTTTGACCCACCAAGTGCTTCACAGAAGTTTATAATGTAGAGCCGTAAAAATAAAAAATAATATTTTTTCACAAAAATGAACTTTTCGCCCCAATTTTTTATTTTCCCAAGGGTACCAGAAGAAATTGGACCCCAAAAGTTGTTGGCATTTTGTTCTGAGTACGCTGATACCCCATATGTGGGGGTAAACCACCGTTTGGGTGTATGGCAGAGCTTGGAAGGGAAAGAGCGGCGTTTGACTTTTCAATGCAAAACTGGCTGGAATTGAGATGGGACGCAATGTTGTGTTTGGAGAGCCCCTGATGTGCCTAAACATTGAAACCCCCGACAAGTGACACCATTTTGGAAAGTAGACCCCCTAAGGATCTTATCAAGATGTGTTGTGAGAGCTTTGAACCCCCAAGTGTTTCACTACAGTTTATAACGCAGAGCCGTGAAAATAAAAATTATTTTTTTTTCCACAAAAATTATTTTTTAGCCCCCAGTTTTGTATTTTCCCAAGGGTAACAGAAGAAATTGGTCCCCAAAAGTTGTTGTCCAATTTATCCTGAGTACGCTGATACCCCATATGTTAGGAAGGATCCACCGTTTGGGCACATAGCAGAGCTCGGGAGGGAAAGTGCGCCATTTGGAATGCAGAATTAGATGGATTGGTCTGCAGGCGTCACGTTGCATTTGCAGAGCCCCTGATGTACCTAAACAGTAGAAACCCCCCATAAGTGACCCCATATTGGAAACTAGACCCCCCAAGGAACTTATCTAGATGTGTTGTGAGAACTTTGAACCCCCAAGTATTTCACTACAGTTTATAATGCAGAGCTGTGAAAATAAAAAATCATTTTTTTCCCACGAAAATGTTTTTTTAGCCCCCCAAATTTTTATGCTCCCAAGGGTAACAAGAGAAATTGGACCCCAGAAGTTGTTGTCCAATTTGTACGGAGTACGCTAATACCCCATATGTTGGGGTAAACCCCTGTTTGGGCGCACGGGAGAGTTCGGAAGGGAAGGAGCAGTTTTACTTTTTCAACGCAGAATTGGCTGGAATTGAGATCGGACGCCATGTCGCGTTTGGAGAGCCCCTGATGTGCCTAAACAGTGGAAACCCCCAATTCTAACTGAAACCCTAACCCAAACACACCCCTAATCCCAACCACATCCCTAACCCCAACCACACCCCTGACACACCCCTAACCCTAATCCCAACCGTAAATGTAATCCAAACACTAACCCTTACCCCAACCCTAGCCCTAACGGGAAAATGGAAATAAATACATTTTTTTAAATTTTTTAATTTTTCCCTAACTAAGGGGGTGATGAAGGGGGGTTTGATTTACTTTTATAGCAGGTTTTTTAGCGGATTTTTAGGTTTGGCAGCTGTCACACACTAAAAGACGCTTTTTATTGCAAAAGATATTGTTTTGCGTTACCACATTTTGAGAGCTGTAATTTTTATATACGGTATTTTAGTCCACAGAGTCATGTGACGTCTTGTTTTTTGCGGGACGAGTTGACGTTTTTTATTGGTAACATTTTCGGGCATGTGACATTTTTTGATCGCTTTTTATTCCGATTTTTGTGAGGCAGTATGACCAATAAACAGCTTTTCATTAATTTCTTTTGGGGGGGGGGGGGGCGCGTTTATACCGTTCCGCGTTTGGTAAAATCGATAAAGCAGTTTTATTATTTGGGTCAGTACGATTACAGCGATACCTCATTTATATTGTTTTTTATGTTTTGGCGCTTTTATACGATAAAAACTATTTTATAGAAAAAAAGAATTATTTTTGCATCGCTTTATTCTGAGGACTATAACTTTTATTTTTTCGCTGATGACGCTGTATGGCAGCTCGTTTTTTGCGGGACAAGATGACGTTTTCAGCGGTACCACGGTTATTTATATCTGCCTTTTTCATCGCGTGCTATTCCAATTTTTGTTCGGCGGTATGATAAAGCGTTGTTTTTTGCCTCGGGGACAGTTTTATAGGTCGGGTCATTACGGACGCGGCGATACTAAATATGTGTACTTTCATTGTTGTTTTATTATTTAGATAAAGGAATGTATTTATGGGAACAATTTTTTTTTTCTTTATTTAGGAATTATTTTTTTGTTTTTTTGTTTTTACACATCTGAATATTTTTTTTGTAACTTTATAACATTGCTCCGGGGGGGGGGGGGGGGGGGGGGGGGGCATCATGTTATAAGGTCAGATCGCAGATCTGACACTTTGCAGGGCACTGTGTCAGATCAGCGATCTGACATGCAGGGCTGCAGGCTTACCAGCGCTTGCTCTCTGAGCAGGCGCTGGTAAGCCACCTCCCTGCAGGACCCGGATGTAGCCCCGCGGCCATTCTGGATCCGGGTCCTGCAGGGAGGAGAAGCTCGGTACAAGGTGAGCACATCGCCTTGTACCGAGGGTCTCAGGGAAGCACGCAGGGACCGCCGGAATGCTGCGATCATGTTTGATCGCTGTGTGCCGGGGGGGAGGAGGGGGGGGGGGTTAATGTGCCGGGGGCGGTCCGTGACCACTCCTGGCACATAGTGCCGGATGTCAGCTGCGATAGTCAGCTGACACCTGGCCGCGCTCCTCCCGTGAGCGCGGCCGATTGCTATGACGTACTATCCCGTCCCTGGGAATTAAGTCCCAGGTCACCTTGACGGGATAGTACGTCATATAGGATTAAGGGGTTAAACCACTCAAGTGTTGCTTTAGCAGTATGCTTTGGGTCAGTCTTGTTGGAAGGCGAACCTCTGTCCCAGTCTCAAATCTGACAAGAGTGAAACAGGTTTTGCACAAGAATATCCCTGTATTTAGCACCATCCAAAGTCCCCTTGACTCAGACCTTTTTCCTGTCCCTGCTGCCAAAAAACATCCCACAGCAGGATGTTGCCTTGACCATGTTTCAGTGTGGGGGGTGTTCTTGGGAGTGAGTTGTTGTGTTGGTTTGGAGCCTGACAGAGCAAAAAGTTACATTTTTGTCTCATCTGCCAACTGCACATTCCTCCATACACTTGGAGGAGTCTCCCACGTCTTTTGGAAAACTCAAAACGAGCCTTACAATTTTTGTGTGTAAGTAAAGGCTTTTTTCTGCCACCTCTATGGAGTGTACGGCTTATTGAGATCGTATGGACAGATACTCCAGTCTCTGCTTGGGAACTCCGCATCTCCTTCAGGGTTACCTTTGGTCTCTGTGCTGCCTCTCTGTTTAATGCCCTCCTTGCCAGGGTGAAGAGTTTTGGTGGGTGGCCCTCTGTTGGCAGGATTATTATTGGAGCACCAGGTTCTTTCCATTTGATGATAATGGATTTAATGGTGCTCTGAGGAATCATCAGAGATTGGGAGAATATTTTATAACCCAACACTCACTTGTACTTCTAAACAACTTTGTCCCCGGCTTGTTGTTTGGAGATCACCTTGGTCTTCATGGTGTTGTTTGGTTAGTGGTGTCTCTTGCTTAATGATGTTCCAGCCTCTGGACTTTCAGAAAAGGTGTGTATATACACTGACAGACCATTTGACACTTAGATTGCACACAGATGGACTTCTTTTCACCAAGCATGTGACTTATGAAGGCAATTGCTTGCACCCAAAGTTTTGTGTGGATTCATAGCAAAAGAGCTTAATACATATGCACATACATGCATCACACACAAATCAGATCACAAAAATGTTTAAATTCTAGTTGTAATGTAAAAAAATAGGTAAAACGCTAAGGGAGTGAATACTTTCACAAGCCACTATATCTAAACCTGGACTTCAAATTAAAAGGCAACGAAATGCCATGGCATAGTGGACTACGTCTTGTTGCCCTTATCCAACAGGTGTATATGGAAAAAAAGATGCAAAACAGACAGTGCTGTATCGCCAATGGCTGTAGGCCACGCCACTGCTATGAGACCAGGAGGGCCCAATGTCAGCGCCGGCACCGGGCCCCCCTTCACTCATCAGCACAGAATTATAGAGGTGGAAGCGTCTGTTGATGCTCCCTCCTCCATCATCATTGGAGCCTCGGCAGGCGGTTTCACACCAATCATTCTTCCTCGGCGTATGACCTGTCAGAGCAGTGCACGCAATGACGTCATTACTTGTCTGGCGCTTAACACCATAGGCTCAGCAAATCAGCGCATCAGTGACTGGAGGCCATAATAGCATATGGAAGACCATGGGGGGATGAATTATATTGTATGGAGGACCATTATGGGGGTTCTGCATTTCATTGTATGTGGGACCATGGGGGGGGGGCGCATTATATTCTATGGAGGACCATGGTGGGTACATTATTTTCTATGGAGGACCATGGGGAGTGCATTATATTCTATGAAGGACCATTGAGGGTGAATTATACTGTATGGAGGACAATGGTGGGTGCATTATATTCTATAAAGGACCATGAGGGGTTCGTTTTATTCTGTGGGGGTGCAGTATGTTCTATAGATGACCATGGGAGGTGCATTATATTCTATGAAGGACCATGAGGGGTTCATTTTATTCTATGGGGGTGCAGTATGTTCTATAGATGACCATGGGAGGTGCATTATATTCTATGAAGGACCATGGGGGGTGCATTATACTATATGGAGGACCATGGGGGGTGCATTATAATATATGGAGGATTATGTTGGGTGCATTATACAATATGGAGGATTATGGGGGTGCATTATACTATGTGAAAGGTAATGTATGTAGGACCAAGGAGGAAGTATTAGATTGTGTAGAGGACCATAGGAGGTACATTATACAGTATAGATGACCATGGGGGGGTGCATTATATTGTATAGCGGACCATAGTAGGTTCATTATGTTCAATTGAGAACCACGGGGAGTGCATTATATTGTATTGAGGACCACGGGGAGTGCATTATATTCTATTGAGGACCACGGGGAGTGCATTATATTCTATTGAGGACCACGGGGAGTGCATTATATTCTATTGAGGGCCATGGGGAGTGCATTATATTCTATTGAGGACCATGGGGAGTGTTTTTCTATATTCTATGGAGGACCATGAGGGGTGCATTATACTATATGGAGGATTATGGGGGGTGTATTATACTATGTGGAAGGTTATGTAGGGCCATTATAATATTTGGAGGGCTATGTGGGGGCAATTATACTGTGTGCATGCAATCCACCATACTGTGTGCGGTCCATCATACTGTGTGGAGTGCTAGTGCAGACCATTATATAGTGTGGGGCTGTTATATATGTAGGCCCATAATACTGCATGGAGGGCTGTGTGGGGGTCACAGTTGGGGAATCATACTTTGCATTGGGAGTACAGTAGGGTCATTATACTGTGCATGTAGAGGCTAATGTGGAGGACTTCACCATGAGGTGAAGATGGTAAGATTCAGGGCCGGACTGGGACTAAAATTCAGCCCTGGCATTTGAAGTTACACAGGCCCACTTGTCACATGGTGACTGTATAATATCTTTGTACACTTGTAGGCAGGGCCGGTTTTAGGCAAAGTGGGGCCCTAGGCAAAGTTTAAAATGGGTCCCCAAATGCTAACATATTGCACATCACACAGAAGCCTTTCTGTTGTATTTACGTGCGCTGAGTTCAGGCCGCTAAACGAGTTTGATCGACAATACTGAAGTTGTTCAACGCTTGTTTCCCGGCCTCTTTCCACCAGCTGAGGAATAATGATGAGACAGAACGATCACTAATAGATCACCATACAGTATCATGTTTTCAGCAGCACATCTACAGTTTACACTGGCAATGTGCTGCTGACAACAAGGCTTTTTGTTCCAGCAAAAACAATCCGAATATGCAGCATTTTACTTGTTTAGTAAAATACACCCCATAGTCCTCCATATATTATAATGTGCTCCATAGTCCTCCATATAGTATAATACACTCCCTATAGTCCTCCATATATTAAAATACACTGCTCAGTCCTCCACATAGTATAATACACTCCTCATAGTCCTCCATATAGCATAATACAATCCTCATAGTCCTCCATATAGCATAATACAATCCTCATAGTGCTCCATATAGTATAATGCACCGCCACAGTCATCCATGTAGTACAATTCACTTCCCATAGTATAATGCACCCCATAGTTCTTCATATAGTATAACGTATTCCCCATAGTCCTCGATACAGTATAATGCAGCCCACATATAGTATAATGCAGCCACCCCAGAGTATAATGCAGCCACCCCAGAGTATAATGCAGCCACCCCAGAGTATAATGCAGCCACCCCACAGAGTATAATGCAGCCACCCCAGAGTATGTAACCCCCATAGAATATAATACAGCCCACCTCCCCATAATATATAATGTAGCCCCCCATAGAATATAATGCAGCCCCCCATAGTATATAACGCAGCCTCCCCCATAGAATATAATATACCCCCACAATAGTATATAACACAGCCACATAGTACATATCATGGCCTCCCCCATAGAATATAATATACTCCCCATAGTATATAGCAAAGCCCGCATATTATATAGCACAAACCGCATAGTATACAGCACAGCCTGCATACTATAGCACAGCTCGCGTAGTAGATAACACAGCCCACACAGCAGTATTCAGCACAGACCACACAGTAGTATACAGCACAGACCACACAGTAGTATACAGCACAGCCCACGTAGAAGTATACAGCACAGTCCACACAGTAGTATACAGCACAGCCCACAGAGTAATATATACAGCACAGCCCACAAAGTAATATATACAGCACAGCCCACAAAGTAATATATACAGCACAGCCCAGAGAACTATATACAGCACAGCCCACAGAGAACTATATACAGCACAGCCCACAGAGAACTATATAAAGCACAGCCCAGAGTACTATATACAGCACAGCCCAGAGTACTATATAAAGCACAGCCCAGAGAGTACTATATACAGCACAGCCCAGAGAGTACTATATACAGCACAGCCCAGAGAGTACTATATACAGCACAGCCCACAGAGTACTATATACAGCACAGCCCACAGAGTACTATATACAGCACAGCCCACAGAGTACTATACACAGCACAGCCCACAGAGTACTATATACAGCACAGCCCACAGAGTACTATATACAGCACAGCCCACAGAGTACTATATACAGCACAGCCCACAGAGTACTATATACAGCACAGCCCACAGAGAACTATATACAGCACACAGTAGTATACAGCACAGAGCACAGCCCACAGAGAACTATATACAGCCCACAGTAGTATACAGCACAGAGCACAGCCCACAGAGAACTATATACAGCACAGAGCACAGCCCACAGAGAACTATATACAGCCCACAGTAGCATACAGCACAGAGCACAGCCCACAGATAACTATATACAGCCCACAGTAGTATACAGCACAGAGCACAGCCCACAGAGAGCTATATACAGCCCACAGCAGTATACAGCACAGAGCACAGCCCACAGAGAACTATATACAGCCCACAGTAGTATACAGCACAGAGCACAGCCCACAGAGAACTATATACAGCCCACAGCAGTATACAGCACAGAGCACAGCCCACAGAGAACTATATACAGCCCACAGCAGTATACAGCACAGAGCACAGCCCACAGAGAACTATATACAGCACAGAGCACACAGTAGTATACAGCACAGAGCACAGCCCACAGAGAGCTATATACAGCCCACAGCAGTATACAGCACAGAGCACAGCCCACAGAGAACTATATACAGCCCACAGTAGTATACAGCAGAGCACAGCCCACAGAGAACTATATACAGCCCACAGCAGTATACAGCACAGAGCACAGCCCACAGAGAACTATATACAGCCCACAGCAGTATACAGCACAGAGCACAGCCCAAAGAGAACTATATATAGCACAGAGCACACAGTAGTATACAGCACAGAGCACAGCCCACAGAGAGCTATATACAGCCCACAGCAGTATACAGCACAGAGCACAGCCCACAGAGAACTATATACAGCCCACAGTAGTATACAGCACAGAGCACAGCCCACAGAGAGCTATATACAGCCCACAGCAGTATACAGCACAGAGCACAGCCCACAGAGAACTATATACAGCCCACAGTAGTATACAGCACAGAGCACAGCCCACAGAGAACTATATACAGCCCACAGTAGTATACAGCACAGAGCACAGCCCACAGAGAACTATATACAGCCCACAGCAGTATACAACACAGAGCACAGCCCACAGAGAACTATATACAGCACAGAGCAGTATACAGCACAGAGCACAGCCCACAGAGAACTATATACAGCCCACAGCAGTATACAGCACAGAGCACAGCCCACAGAGAACTATATATAGCACAGAGCACACAGTAGTATACAGCACAGAGCACAGCCCACAGAGAGCTATATACAGCCCACAGCAGTATACAGCACAGAGCACAGCCCACAGAGAACTATATACAGCCCACAGCAGTATACAGCACAGAGCACAGCCCACAGAGAACTATATACAGCCCACAGCAGTATACAGCACAGAGCACAGCCCACAGAGAACTATATACAGCCCACAGTAGTATACAGCACAGAGCACAGCCCACAGAGTACTATATACAGCCCACAGTAGTATACAGCACAGAGCACAGCCCACAGAGAACTATATACAGCCCACAGCAGTATACAGCACAGAGCACAGCCCACAGAGAACTATATACAGCCCACAGTAGTATACAGCAGAGCACAGCCCACAGAGAGCTATATACAGCCCACAGCAGTATACAGCACAGAGCACAGCCCACAGAGTACTATATACAGCCCACAGTAGTATACAGCACAGAGCACAGCCCACAGAGAACTATATACAGCCCACAGCAGTATACAGCACAGAGCACAGCCCACAGAGAACTATATACAGCCCACAGCAGTATACAGCACAGAGCACAGCCCACAGAGAACTATATATAGCCCACAGTAGTATACAGCATAGAGCACAGCCCACAGAGAACTATATACAGCCTACAGCAGTATACAGCACAGAGCACAGCCCACAGAGAGCTATATACAGCCCACAGCGGTATACAGCACAGAGCACAGCCCACAGAGAACTATATACAGCCCACAGCAGTATACAGCACAGAGCACAGCCCACAGAGAACTATATACAGCCCACAGCAGTATACAGCACAGAGCACAGCCCACAGAGAACTATATACAGCCCACAGTAGTATACAGCACAGAGCACAGCCCACAGAGAACTATATACAGCCCACAGCAGTATACAGCACAGAGCACAGCCCAGAGAGAGCTATATACAGCCCACAGTAGTATACAGCACAGAGCACAGCCCACAGAGAGCTATATACAGCCCACAGCAGTATACAGCACAGAGCACAGCCCAGAGAACTATATACAGCCCACAGCAGTATACAGCACAGAGCACAGCCCACAGAGAACTATATACAGCCCACAGTAGTATACAGCACAGAGCACAGCCCACAGAGAGCTATATACAGCCCACAGCAGTATACAGCACAGAGCACAGCCCACAGAGAACTATATACAGCCCACAGCAGTATACAGCACAGAGCACAGCCCACAGAGAGCTATATACAGCCCACAGCAGTATACAGCACAGAGCACAGCCCACAGAGAACTATATACAGCCCACATCTCTTCTCTTCCTCCCCTCACCTCCTCCGAGAATGGCCCCACAGTCCAGAAAAAAAAAACTCTCCTCACCTCTCCTCGTGCCCAGCGTTGCTTCCTGGTTCCTGCTCCTGTCTCAGCAGCTGCAGTCTGCCCGGGACACAGCAGGTGCGCGATGATATGACATCATCGCGCACCCGCAGTGTCAGAGGCAGAGCGGGGAATGATGGGAGAGGAGCGTCTGTAGACGCTCTCTCCTCCATCATTGCTTTCAACTGTACCGGCGTCTATACGCCGGTATAGTTGAATGCGACGGCGGGGGGCGGCGGATTGAGCGGCCCACCACTGGCACCGGCCCTTCTGGCATTTGCCAGAAGTGCCCTATGGCCAGTCCGGCCCTGGTAAGATTATATAGTCAATGTAGTATACATGTAGTTCTGGTTGGGAGGAAGCCCTCTTTTCTGTGTAAAGTCCTTGGCTTTCTTCTGCCACTACCTTTCAGGAAATGAGTTCACTGTTACAGTCCTACTTGAGAAACAGACACTCATTTTCCTTGTGTGTGAACTGACTGGAAGTGAAATTCTTTCTCCATACCATTTACATCCCCAATTGTGGGATAGTTATAACGTCACCTTGATCTCCCGAGGAATGCCCACCCTAAAGGGAATCTGTCAGCAGGTTTTTGCTAAGTAATCTGAGAGCAGCATGATCTAGGGGCAGAGAGCCTGATTTCAGTGATGTGTCACTTATTGGGCTGCTTGGTGCAATTTTGATAAAGTCCTTGTTTTCTCTGCTGTAGATGTAATAGTGGTCAGAATGCTGAGCTGTGTATATCCCCTCCTACACCCTTGGTTGACAGCTTCCTATGTACTGTGTACATTGTCAGCAAGCTGCTAATCGGTGGTGAGGGTTGGGTTATACAGATTAGCCTTATTGTCATGCACTCAACACCTAAGTGATAATCGCCTCCTGAAAAAATACTGACTGAATTGAAACTACAGTACACAGCCAATTAAGTGACACATCCCTGGAATCAAGCTCTCCTTCCTAACATTATGCTTTCAGATTAAACCTGCCGACAGATTCCCTTTAACCCCTTCATGACATATGACATAAATTTACGTCATATGTCTTGTCCCTTCCTTTGATGCGGGCTCTCAAGCTGAGCCGGCACCTTTCCCTGCATGTGACAGCTGATTTGATTAGTCGTTATGTGCCTCTAACAGTCACAGGTGGAGTGGAGCTCTGTTCGCGGATGTTAACCTGTTAAATCCCGCTGTCAATCTCTGACAGCGGCATTTAATATGCGCCGACAGGCATGTACATTGTTCCATGCTTTCATCGGCGTACCAGTGACATGATCGCAGGATACCGTTGGGTGTCATTACAGCTGAAAATCTGCTGAAGACCAACATACCAGTAATTATGATCCTATAGGGAGGATTATAGACTGTGCAATATACTGAGCAGTATATTATATGGAGGACTATGTGATTCATTATACTATAAGGCCGGGGTCACACTTGCGGGTGCAATGCGCGAGTCTCTCGCACTGGCGCCGGCACTCGGGACCAGAGCGTGCAGCTGCATAGAAATACATGTAGCCGCACACTCCGGCATCAGTGCCGGGACTTGATGCGCGAGTTTCTCGCATTGAACTCGCAAGTGTGACCCCGGCCTATGGAGGACTATGGGGGTGCATTATAATATAGCGCACAGCCCATTCTTCTCCCTATAAGATATGGAGGACTATGGGGACTGCATTGTACTTCTGCTATGGGGCCTCATGACTTCTTTGAACGACCCTGGTGTGTATAATGGTTCATTTTTTTCCCTACATTAAAGTACAGCAGCAGAACGGGTGACTTATACCGGGACAAAGGATATATATACTAGGATGGGTCCCAGGATAAGGGACATATATACTAGGTCTGGAGATATATATATCAGGATGGGTCCAAGGATAAGGAACATATACCAAGATGGGAGAAATATATACCATAATGGGGCCAGGATGAGGGACCTATATACCATAATGGAGGGCACATATCAGGATTGGGGGGCCCTGGTCCAAATCTTGCATTGGGGCCCATCAATCTCTAGTTACGCCACTGCAAAAAAACTATAAAGTTTGGCATCTGTGTAGTTGTACTAACCTTGAGAATCATATTGCCAGGTGAACATGGTAAAGAACCCCCTCCACAAAAAAATAAAAAATTGTGAAATTGCACTTTCAATTTCAACACACTTGTTTTTCTCCTCGTTTTTCAGTACTCAATGTGGTAAAGTGAATAGTGTTATTCAAAAGTACACGTCGTCACGCAAAAAACAAGCCATATGGCTATACTTAAAAATAAAAAAAAAGAGGAGTAAACTAACGGAAAAAAAAAAGAAAATGTCCATGGCGTGAAGGTGTTAAAGAAAATTTATGCAAGTTTACCATATTTTTGAGTCACAAAAAGTAGAACTGTTGGTGAAAAAAGATAGATGTAGTCATGCATCTTTCCATAAATAACCCAAGTGACATATACACCTTAACATTTAAATATCATTTTAGACTAGTTTTTTTGTATGCTTCGTTATTCTCATTCATGAAAACTTACCGTATATACTTGAGTATAAGCCGAGATTTTCAGCCCATGCGGAGGGTGAGCCATGCGATATTCACCTGTCCTCGTTCCACCACCGGGCTGTGTCGTTCAGGTCAGAGGGCGCGATGACGTGGTTAGTGCACGCCCTCTGCCTGAACAGTCACTGCAGAGAGACGGAAGACACAGCGGCAAGGGAACAGGGACAGGTGAATAGTGAATATCGCAAGTGACGGGGGCCTGAGCTAACGGCGACACCGGCACCTGGCCCCTATAGCGCGCCGGTGTCCCCCCCTGCTCAGGACTTCGGCTCCTGGCCCCCAGTGACGAGAGGCGAGTAGGCAATTTTTTTTTTTTTTTCGCAGCAGCATATGGGGCATATTATTTTATGGAGCATCTTATGGGGCATCACCCTTTATGGAGCAGCATATGGCACATATTCTATGGAGCATCTTATGGGGCCATCAACCTTTATGGAGCAGCATATGGGGCATAATATTTTATGGAGCATCTTATGGGGCCATCATTAACCTTTTGCGCAGCATTATATGGGGCATATTTTTTGTATGGAGCATTTTATGTGGCCCATCATGAACTGTATGGAGCATTATATGGAGCTCCTGATTCAATGTGGATATTCAAAAACATTTAACCTACTGATGTCTCAATTAATTTTACTTTTACTGGTATCTATTTTTATTTTTGAAATTTACCAGTAGCTGCTGCATTTCCCACCCTAGGCTTATACTCGAGTCAATAAGTTTTCCCAGTTTTATTGTGGCAAAATTAGGGGCCTCGGCTTATACTCGGGTCGGCTTATACTTGAGTATATACGGTATGTTGATTTTTTTAATACCTGAGGCTGGTTTCACACTTGCGTTTTGATCTGCAGCGTTTTTTAAAAAAACGCATGTGGTGAAAAAACGCATGTAAACGCGGCAAAACGCCGCTTTTTTTAACGCATGCGTTTTTGCGCCCAAAAAAATTGGCAGCAAAACGCGGCGTTTTCCCGCGTTTACATGCG
Organism: Ranitomeya variabilis; assembly: GCF_051348905.1. Lineage (NCBI taxonomy): Eukaryota > Metazoa > Chordata > Amphibia > Anura > Dendrobatidae > Ranitomeya > Ranitomeya variabilis. The sequence goes on from NC_135232.1 coordinate 259,591,822, forward strand.
TTTTTTCCCGCGTTTGCGTTTTTGAAACGCATGCTGAGAAGTGTGTGACAGCTGCCAAACATCAAAATCAACTAGAAAACACACTATTAATAGAATTAGCTAGGGTTAGGATCCCTAGGGTTAGGGCTAGGTGTAGCTTTTTATTAGAATGTCCTGGTCACCAGGTCACTGATAAGCCACCCCCCACCATCAAGGTGATAAAGGGATTCAAACCCTAACCCTACCCCTACCCCTAACCTGAAATACGTGGCACTGAAATACGTGGCACTGAAATACGTTTATATACGTATATACGTATATAAGTGCCACGATATTTCAGTGGCCACGTGTTTAAGTGCCACGTATTTAAGTGCCACGTATTTCACGTAAATGCCACAATATTTCAGTGCCACGCATTTAAGTGCCACGTATTTACGTGCCACAATATTTCAGTGCCACGTATAACCACGTAGTTGAAATACGTGGCACTATGACTGTCAGAAAATGTTCATTAAACGGTTAGGGGTGAGGTTAGGGGTAGGGTTTTCTTGTTTTTTTTGTGTTTCCTTGTGTTTTTCTATAAAAACGCATGCGTTTTTAACGCAAACAAACGCATGTGCTTAAAAACGCATGCGTTTACATAGACAGCAATGCATTTTTTTGCCGCGAAAAAACGCATGCGTTTTTTCGCGGCAAAAAAACGCCGCAAGAAAATACTGCAGGTAGCATTTCTGCAAATGAATGCACGCGTCCGAAAACGCATGCGAAAAAACGCATGCGTTTTTAATGTTAAGTATAGGAAAAAAAACGCATGCCTTTTTTTGCGTTTTTTAGCGCTAAAACGCAGCTTACAAAAACGCAAGTGTGAAACCAGCCTGATTTACATGTTCAAATCAAACAATTTGCACTGATGGGATCAATTTGTTAACGTGATAAAATTATATTCTCGATGCCAAAATTGTACACATCACCTTTTTCATCTCCCACATTCATGGCCCATTCCTTTTGGCTGCAGTATTGATCAATGTGGTCCAACACACTCTGAGCGTCCCCTTCCTTTGCATTTTGCTTTACAAACTCCAATACTCTCTGTTCTTTTCCAGCCATGTTGCCCAATCTGCAAATCAAGTGAAGCTTTCTTATAGACAGGATAGTTTCCACTGAATTTAATTCAAAATACTCTTATTAATGATATATAGTTTAGTTACTTGATTAAAAGGTTATTACCGCAATCACATTATTTTTCACAAAGCACAGTAAACATACTTATTGTTAATATTAAACCCAACATAAAGATTCTTTCTTCTACCTATATCCTTATTCATTGATATCAGCACTATGTACTTCCAGTCTCACATAACTGGACACTCCTATTCTTAAGCAAAAACAGGGGGGAGAAGCCAGCACTGCTGAAAGTCAAAACGCAATATCTAAAGTGCACATGCACATAATAAATTCTGACTGTATTTCAAATATGAGACATTTAGCAAATAATTGATCAATTCTTTGAGCTACCCCGCCATTTCACGGCAATCTCATAATGGGGCAGTCCTAACTCTACGTTTTTTATATACGTTGTGCCATTACGGCCTCCTAAATGTATAGAGAGTGAGAAAAAAAAAAAAAAAGGACAGACCACATTATATAACATTACATGACAAACTGTACCTGGAGCATTGACAGAATCACTCCCTTAGTGCCAGGAAAGCAAGCGCGGATAAAGGCCGATCAGGTCCTGTGCGGACATATCAGATCTGGCCTCCACACTGCCAAACCAACACCAAAGTTAAAGGATGAAACTGGCTGAGACACAGTTGCCTAATTAACTAGAGCCTGAGGCAGGGCAGGGCTACTGTGTGTGTGTGCACAGCAGCCTATCAATCATAGTGAACACAGAAAGAATGGCGCATATGACCCAGCGTGCGCGGCAACAGTGGTGGTCAGCCACATACCAATATAGAAGCAAAAACAGGGGGGAGAAGCCAGCACTGCTGAAAGTCAAAACGCAATATCTAAAGTGCACATGCACATAATAAATTCTGACTGTATTTCAAATATGAGACATTTAGCAAATAATTGATCAATTCTTTGAGCTACCCCGCCACTTCAAGGCAATCTCATAATGGGGCAGTCCTAACTCTATGTTTTTTATATACGTTGTGCCATTACGGCCTCCTAAATGTATAGAGAGTGAGAAAAAAAAAAAAAGGACAGACCACATATTTGAAATACAGTCAGAGTTCATTATGTGCATGTGCACTTTAGATATTGCGTTTTGACCTTCAGCAGTGCTGGCTTCTCTTCTCTTTTTGCTTCTGTATTGGTATGTGGCTGACCACCACTGTTGCCGCGCACGCTGGGTCATATGCGCCATTCTGTCTGGGTTCAATATGATTGATAGGCTGCTGTGCACACACACACAGCAGCCCTGCCCTGCCTCAGGCTCTAGTTAATTAGGCTGCTGTGCCTCAGCCAGTTTCATCCTTTAACTTTGGTGTTGGTTTGGCAGTGTGGAGGCCAGATCTGATATGTCCGCACAGGACCTGATCGGCCTCTATCCGCGCTCGCCTTCCTGGCACTAAGGGAGTGATTCTGTCAATGCTCCAGGTACAGTTTGTCATGTAATGTTATGTAATGTGGTTTGTCCTTTTTTTTTTTTCTCACTCTCTATACATTTAGGAGGCCGTAATGGCACAATGTAAAGAATAAAACGTAGAGTTAGGACTGCCCCATTATGAGATTGCCGTGAAGTGGCGGGGTAGCTCAAAGAATTGATCAATTATTTGCTAAATATCTCATATTTGAAATACAGTCAGAATTCATTATGTGCATGTGCACTTTAGATATTGCGTTTTGACCTTCAGCAGTGCTGGCTTCTCTTCTCTTTTTACTCCTATTCTTAAACCACAATTTCCATCAGCACCCTGCTTCTCCTAAGTGCTGCTGACCTCCCTCTCGTGTGCTCCTGGCTAGCTCTCCCTCTCTGAATTGATGTCTCAAAGCTGTGCTGTACGCTGGCTGACTGATGAATGTGTATAATAGCATAGGATTCCAGTAAAGCTCTGCTATACTGTGATCAACTGCATTCACCAGGTATTAGGCACATCAAGCTAATTTATGTTTAGAATACACTCTATTCTTCTGTACACTATATGATCCTATGTAAAATTGTCTGACCCGTTCTCATCTGCCATCTACACTCACCGGCCACTTTATTAGGTACACCATGCTAGTAACGGGTTGGACCCCTTTTGCCTTCAGAACTGCCTCAATTCTTCGTGGCATAGATTCAACAAGGTGCTGGAAGCATTCCTCAGAGATTTTGGTCCATATTGACATGATGGCATCACACAGTTGCCGCAGATTTGTCGGCTGCACATCCCAAAGATGCTCCATACAAGGCAGGATGGATCCATGCTTTCATGTTGTTTACGCCAAATTCTGACCCTACCATCCGAATGTCGCAGCAGAAATCGAGACTCATCAGACCAAGCAACGTTTTTCCAATCTTCTACTGTCCAATTTCGATGAGCTTGTACAAATTGTAGCCTCAGTTTCCTGTTCTTAGCTGAAAGGAGTGGTACCCGGTGTGGTCTTCTGCTGCTGTAGCCCATCTGCCTCAAAGTTCGACGCACTGTGCGTTCAGAGATGCTCTTAGGCCTACCTTGGTTGTAACGGGTGGCGATTTGAGTCACTGTTGCCTTTCTATCAGCTCGAACCAGTCTGCCCATTCTCCTCTGACCTCTGGCATCAACAAGGCATTTCCGCCCACAGAACTGCCGCTCACTGGATTTTTTTTCTTTTTCGGGCCATTCTCTGTAAACCCTAGAGATGGTTGTGCGTGAAAATCCCAGTAGATCAGCAGTTTCTGAAATACTCAGACCAGCCCTTCTGGCACCAACAACCATGCCACGTTCAAAGGCACTCAAATCACCTTTCTTCCCCATACTGATGCTCGGTTTGAACTGCAGGAGATTGTCTTGACCATGTCTACATGCCTAAATGCACTGAGTTGCCGCCATGTGATTGGCTGATTAGAAATTAAGTGTTAACAAGAAGTCGGACAGGTGTACCTAATAAAGTGGCCAGTGAGTGTACATCAACATGGTTGCATGTGTTGTTGTTTTTTTTATCATTAATAAGATGGTTTCTAGTAAAGATCAAAAGTTCTGCATTCTGCTCTGCCTGCAGAACGGAACTTGTAATAGCTGAACACTGCAGAGCTGACACCAGTAGGGCTGAGCTATGTTTGATAACTGCTGCTGACCTATCAATGCAGAACTGAAAATGCCGCACTGTTGATGCATGTGGCAGAGATATTGCTTATACATTATGCATCAACAGAGAGGTAATTGCAGTTTCACTTCATTGACCTATGAGCAGCAGGCATCAAACACAGCTCAGCCCTGCTTGTGCCTGCTCTACAGTGCTGTGTGGGGCAGAAAGAGCGGAGTGCAGAACAGTTGAGCTATACTGGAAACCGTTTTCAGAACAATGCTATAAAAACACATGTAGCTATATTGAAGTAGATAAAGAAAACAAAGTTAATCTGGCATGTTAGTGAACAGGCCAATATAGTGTACAGAAGAACAGAGTACGGTATATTCTAAATGTAAGGCAGGGTGCACACGATCTGGAACTGGCAGCGCTTTGGATGCAGTGCATTTGTGCTGTGTTCAAAGCGCTGCCGTCTACTGAACGCAGGTGAATCTGCATGCGTTCACTGAACCGTGCAGATTCACCTCGTTCAGTACATTCTATGGGTGAATTTTCTCTTGCGGAGACTAGCGTCGACACAAGATAAATTGACATGCTGCGGTCTATCCATCTCCACAGATGATCCGCAGGCATCTGTGCATGCATAGTGGACATGGGATTTCTTGAAATCCCATCCGCTATGATGGAACAGCTGGATGCTGAGTGTTAGACATGGTATAAGTATGCAGCGTCCAACCCGCAGCGTTTACTGATAGTGTGCACATACCCTGAGGGTATGTTTTCACATGGCATATTTGCTGCGGAATGGACGCTGCGTACATCCGCAGCGTCCAGATTATAGCATAGTGGATGGGATTTTATGAAATCCCATATCCACTATGCGTACAAAGACGCAGGTGACAAACCTGCGTATAAGGACATGCGGCGCGTCTTTATCTTTATAGACTGCAGTATGTCTATTTATCTCTCGGAGACGCTCAGTCTCCGCAAGATATATAGCACCGTTCTATGCATAGGATATGGTGATTGCGCATGTGTTCAATGAACACATGCGGAATCACCGCTCATACAAAAGGCGGCAGTGCTTTGGACGGGGTGGGTGTCCACTGTGTCCAAAGAGCTGCCATTCTGGACCATGGAAACATAGTCTTAAAGGGCCACTGTCACCCCCCCCCCCAGCCGTTATAAACTAAAAGAGCCACCTTGTGCAGCAGTAATGCTGCAGTCTAACAAGGTGGCTCTTTTAGTTTTTGATTCATTTATTACCTCAATAAAGGGTTTTAAAAATTGGCCACACATACCAGATATTGTGCCAGGAGGCGGTCCGAAGCGTCCTGTATGAATCTTCCAACGGCCGTCACTCTTCTCTTCAGGGGCGATGGTTGCCGCCCCCTGAACGCTGTTATCTTCTGAAATCCGGCGCCTGCGCTGTGCGTGCCTGCCTGGGGCCTGCGCAGTGTTCATTGTCAGTGCGGCCACACTGTTGCGGAATCCCCCGCCCCGCACTGTTATTCATTATGCACAGTGCGGGGCTGGGGTTCCTGGGAAGGCGGGGGAGCTGGGGAGCGTCGGAGCTGGGGAGCGTCTAAACAGCGCAGTGTGCATGCCCAGGAACCCCAGCCCCGCACTGTGCATAATGAATAACAGTGCGGGGCGGGGGATTCAGCAACAGTGTGGCCGCACTGACAATGAACACTGCGCAGGCCCCAGGCAGGCACGCACAGCGCAGGCGCCGGATTTCAGAAGATAACAGCGCTCAGGGGGCGGCGACCATCGCCCCTGAAGAGAAGAGTGACGGCCGTTGGAAGATTCATATAGGACGCTTCGGACCGCCTCCTGGCACAATATCTGGTATGTGTGGCCAATTTTTAAAACCCTTTATTGAGGTAATAAATGAATCAAAAACTAAAAGAGCCACCTTGTTAGACTGCAGCATTACTGCTGCACAAGGTGGCTCTTTTAGTTTATAACGGCTGGGGGGGGGGGGGGTGACAGTGACCCTTTAAACATTCTCTATGTCAGTGGTGGAGACAAAGCAGAGATATACTGGAAGCCAGCAGAGAGCGTGTGTACTGCGCATCCTTAACTAGGAGCAATGGAACTAAAGGTACCTTCACACGAAACGACTTTGTAACGATATCGCTAGCGATCCGTGACGTTGCAGCGTCCTCGCTAGCGATATCGTTTCGTTTGACACGCAGCAGCGATCAGGATCCTGCTGTGATGTCGCTGGTCGCTGAATAAAGTCCAGAACTTTATTTGGTCGTCCGATCGCCGTGTATCGTTGTGTTTGAAAGCAAAAGCAACGATACCAGCGATATTTTACACTGGTAACCAGGGTAAACATCGGGTTACTAAGCGCGGCCCTGCTTAGTAACCCGATGTTTACCCTGGTTACCAGCGTAAAAGTAAAAAAAACAAACAGTACATACTCACCTGCGCGTCCCCCAGCGTCTGCTTCCTGCTCTGACTGAGATCCGGCCCTAAAGTGAAAGTGAAAGCACAGCGGTGACGTCACCGCTGTGCTGTTAGGGCCGGAGCTCAGTCAGTTTCAGGAAGCAGACGCTGGGGGACGCGCAGGTGAGTATGTACTGTTTGTTTTTTTTACTTTTACGCTGGTAACCAGGGTAAACATCGGGTTACTAAGCGCGGCCCTGCGCTTAGCAACCCGATGTTTACCCTGGTTACCCGGGGACCTCGGCATCCTTGGTCGCTGGAGAACGGTCTGTGTGACAGCTCCCCAGCGATCAAACAGCGACGCTGCAGCGATCGGCATCGTTGTCGCTATCGCTGCAGCGTCGCTTCGTGTGAAGGTACCTTAAGGCTGGAAGGATCCAATGACAACTGGGGGTAGAGGTATAGACCCTGGGAGGGCACAGGGGTGATATCTGCTACACAGAGCAGATTTCTTATTGCGTTCTATTAGTAGAAATTAGTAACTATAAATGTATATTATTATAACCCCTGTGGCCACCTGTTTCCGGTAATGTAAACTTCATTTTCATAGGTTTACTTGTTCTTGCACTAAGTAGGCAGTTTTGTTTCAGCTATTACAGCATTATCATTACATCTACCTACTAGTTTCTATATGATTGAGATTTATATTGCACTACTGTCATATTACTTACCGGTCTCAGGCAGTGCCAATAAGTGAGGTGTTGTTTATATTTGGCACTATACTCCTGAGCTAATTAATCTTGCTATTTCATAAGACTTATCCCCCTTGTTATTATTAATATTTTTGTGCATTTTTGGTTCACCTCATTTACTGCTTTTGGTGTCCCTTTACGGCATTTTGCTTTGTTATTGCTTGTTTTTAATACTATATATTTAATAAAATTTATTTTAATTGTACTTGTGTTGGATCTCTTCCTATTCTCCCGCATGTACCACATGGGTGGGAGTTTTTGTTGTTGCATCTTGACTGAAGTTCCTTCTTACATTTGGGACAAATTTGATTTAATTACCCTTATTAATAGTTTAGATAGGTCAAATGTGGTGACAGATTCGCTTTAATCTCATAGATGTGTATAATGGTTTTCTACACATATGGATAACAAATAGTTTCTTCTCAAAATTGAGATATCAAGATGATTTTTAAAGGGGTTGTTCAGGATTCACATGGCTGCTTTCTATAGACACAGTACCAGACCTGGCTAAGGTTGTGCTTTCACACTTGTGGTAGCATGAGACGGACTCTACAACCCACAGAAGTGGCTCAGGTAGTGCAGCTCATCCAGGATGGCACATCAATGCGTGCTGTGGCAAGAAGGTTTGCTGTGTCTGTCAGCGTAGTGTCCAGAGGCTGGAGGCGCTACGAGGAGACAGGCCAGTACAACAGGAGAAGTGGAGGGGCGGTAGGAGGGCAACAACCCAGCAGCAGGACCGCTACCTCAGCCTTTGTGCAAGGAGGAACAGGAGGAGCACTGCCAGAGCCCTGCAAAAGGACCTCCAGCGGGCCACAAATGTGCATGTGTCTGCACAAACGGTTAGAAACTGACTTCATGAGGATGGTTTGAGTGCCCGACGTCTACAGATGGGGGTTGTGCTCACAGCCCAACACTGTGCACCGTGCAGGACGCTTGGCATTTGCCACAGAACACCAGGATTGGTAAATTCACCACTGGCGCCCTGTGCTCTTCACAGATGAAAGCAGGTTCACACTGAGCACATGTGACAGAGTTTGGAGACGCCGTGGAGAGCGATCTGCTGCCTGCAACATCCTTTAGCATGACAATTTGACAGTGGGTCAGTAATGGTGTGGGGTGGCATTTCTTTGGAGGGCCGCACAGCCCTCCATGTGCTCGCCAGAGGTAGCCTGACTGCCATTAGGTACCGAGATGACATCCTCAGACCCCTTTTGAGACCATATGCTGGTGCGGTTGGCCCTGGATTCCTCCTAATGCAGGACAATGCCAGACATCATGTGGCTGGAGTGCGTCAGCAGCTTGTGCAAGATGAAGGCATTGAAGCTACGGACTGGCCCGCCTGTTCCCAGACCTGAATCCGATTGAACACATATGGGACATCATGTCTCGCACCATCCACCAACGTCACGTTGCACCACAGACTGTCCAGAAGTTGGCGAATGCTTTAGTCCAGGTCTGGGAGGAGATCCCTCAGGAGACCATCCGCCGCCTCATCAGGAGCATGCCCAGGCATTGTAGGGAGGTCATACAGGCACTTGGTAGCCACACTCACTACTGAGCATCATTTCCTTGTCTTGAGGCATTTCCACTGAAGTTGGATCAGCCTGTAATTTGATTTTGAGTATCATCCAACTCCAGACCTCCATGGGATATTCACTTTGATTTACATTGATCAGTTTTATGTTTTATTGTTCTGAACACATTCCACTATGTAATGAATAAAGATTTGCAACTGAAATATTTCATTCAGTGATATCTAGGATGTGGTATTTTAGTGTTCCCTTTATTTTTTTGAGCAGTGTAATATTTTAATTCAATTTTCCAAAAACAAGTCATAAATAGTGCGAAATAAATTCTGGGAAATACAAAACATAAAAATGGACATCCATAGGTAGAAATATAGGAACATAGGGTAATTATAGGGATCAAATGTTAGTTACCGTATATACTCGAGTATAAGCCGAGATTTTCAGCCCACTTTTAGGCTAAAAGTGCCCCTCTTGGCTTATACTTGAGTCATTGTCCCAGGGGGGTCGGTGGGGGAGGGGGAGCGGCGGCTGTGACATACTCACCTGCTCCTGGCGTGGTCCCTGCATCTCCGGTCGCTGACAGCTTCTTCCAGCGTTGAGCGGTCACGTGGTACCGCTCATTACAGTAATGAATATGGACCTGACTCCACTCCCATAGGGGTGGAACCGCATATTCATTACTGTAATGAGCGGTAACGGTGACCGCCCAATGCTGGAAGAAGCTGTCAGCGCCCGGAGACCGGAGATGCAGGGACCGCACCAGGAGCAGGTAAGTATAATGGGGTGGGGGAGCGCTGCGCGATATTCACCTCTCCTCATTCCGGGCGCCGCTCCGTCTTCCGCGTCCTCTGCAGTGACGCTCAGGTCAGAGTGCGCGATGATGTGATTAGTCCGCGCCCTCTGGCTGAACGTTAGTGCAGCGGTGCCGGAACGATGATCGGTGAGTATTGCAAGTGCCGGAAGCCTGAGCGACGAGAGGTGAGTGTCATTTTTTTTTTTTTTTTTTAATCGCAGCAACAGCATATGGGGCAAATATCTCTATGGAGCATCTTATGGGGCCATATTCAACCTTTGTGCAGCACTATATGGGGCAAATATCTTTATGGAGAATCATATGGGGCCATAATCAATGTTTGTGCAGCACTATATGGGGCAAATATCTCTATGGAGCATCTTATGGGGCCATAATCAACATTTGTGCAGCATTATATTGGGCAAATGTCTCTATGGAGGATCTTGTGGGGCCCTTATTAACCTTTATGCAGTACAGTATGGGGCAAATGTGTCTATGGAGCATCTTATGGGGCCATTATTAACCTTTGTGCAGCATTATATGGGGCATATTTTAATATGGAGCATCTTATGGGGCCCATCATGAACTGCATGGAGCATCTTATGGGGCCCATGATGAACTGTATGGAGCATTATATGGGGCTCCTGATTCAATATGGATATTCAAAAACACTTAACCTACTGATATCTCAATTAATTTTACTTTTATTGATACCTATTTTTACTTTTAACATTTACCGGTAGTTGCTGGATTTTCCACCCTAGGCTTATACTCGAGTCATTAAGTTTTCCCAGTTTTTTGTGGCAAAATTAGGGGGGTCGGCTTATACTCGGGTCGGCTTATACTCGAGTATATACGGTAATCATGCAGAAGTCTATAGGTACAAATGAATACATATAAATGCATAAAGCTGTCTGAGATATATATATGTACAAGTATACGGTACCTTTTAGTAAATAACCGTAATAGCAATGACCTGATCATAAATGTGGTAAAGTGTTTTCACCCTGGAGAAAGTGGCAGGTGAAATACAAGTCTGGTTCTGGGCATTCTAAAGGTAAATTCACAGTCGGCGTTTTTTCAGCTTTTAGTTTCTGCAGGAAAACCTGATCCCTTGTTAGGAAAGCTGCAGAAAAACAAGCAAAACCTCCTTTTTTTTGCCTTTTTTCCTGCGTTTTTGGCATGCTGCATTTGACTCTTGTGCATGCTGATAAAGTTTAGCGCAATAAAAAAAAAAGTCCTAGTTGACAATCAAGTTTTGACACAAAAACAGAGCAAAATCTGATACCTGCAATTTTGCTGCGGATTGTCATTCATGTCAATAGGTGAAAAACGCTGAAAAAAACCATGAAAAGTGACATGCTCAGTTGTGCAAAAATACCTTATGGTCTTTGCGTAATGGTACAAAACTTGATCACATTTATGATCATGTCATTACTATTATAGTCATTTACTAAAAGGTATATATCTCGGATAGAGGTTTAACGGTATCTCAAGAGTTTCATGCATTTATATGTACGGTACTTATATGTACCAACAGACTTCTGCATACGGTAATTTACCGATATTTGATCCCTTTGATTGTTAACGTATATCTACCCTTGTATGTCCGTTTTTATGTTTTGTATTTCCCTGATTTTATTCACCTTATGACAATTTTTTAGAGAAAGATTGAATTAAAATATGACATTGTATCGATGAAAAGTGTGACACCTTTTTGTAGGGATATTCTATTGAAATTAATACAGATGAGCTGCAATGCCACACAAATCCAACGTGTGGCGCTGTGTCTCTAGGGGAAGCAGCCATGTTTTTCTCTCACAAAATCAAAACAGTTCTTTATCAGTCATGAGCGAGTATACTCGTTACTTGAGATTTCCAGGGCACGCTCGGGTGTCCTCAGAGTATTTTTTAGTGCTCGGAAATTTAGTTTTTCTTGCCGCAGCTGAATGATTTACATCTGTTAGCCAACATAAGTACATGTGGGGATTTCCTAGCAACCAGGCAACCCCCACATGTACTTATGCTGGCTAACAGATATAAATCATTCAGCTGTGGCAATAAAAACTAAATCTCCGAGCACTAAAAAAATACTCGGGAGGACCCCCAAGCGTGCTCGGGAAAGTCACATTATCTGTGAATGTTTTTAGTAACTCAACAAAAATATTCTAGAAAGAGGGTAAAAAAGTCACAAATAATAAATCAGCCTGAAACATCTGGATTACAAAAGCCAGAAATGAAGAATAGCCAAAAAAAGATCAGCAAAAACATAGAAAATAGACTTTAATATAGGCACAAAAAGTCTTAAAAAAAACTAGCTAAAATAGGCAAAAATGCAATAATGAAGTGATATCCCGAGCACTAGAAAATAATGCCAAAAACATTGGTGTTGTGACAAGAAAGGGTCGATGTGGTGTAACTGTACAGTAATACATGGTCTCAGAGATGGAGGAGCGACCCTGCAATGTCAGGAGGAAAGAGGAATGAAGCCTCCAGCTTTGCTCTGGCAGATCTGCTCCACATATCACAGAGATCATAGGGTTTATTACTTTCTGCCTGTGTCCTTATCAATAGTCACCTGTAATAATGTAATGGTGGCTGTAAACCTGAGAGATTTAGATCCCTGTGTATGATAAAAGGTGAGGCGCACAGCCAGAGACCAGTACTCACATCATGTGCTCTCCAGCAGATCCAGGAAGTGGAGTGATAAGATTCTCCCTCAGCAAGGCATGACTAAGCAAAGGGGCGGTCAGCATCATGGGGCCACATATACAGGGAGAATTCAGCTGCCTACACAAGATGTACATAGTCACATTACTGCGAATATTAGACAAAGGGATCCTTGTAGTGGAGCAGGGGTCACTCCCCAAGAGAAGGATCTGAGCAGGGACAAAAAAAAGCAGCCCTGCTACACAAACCCCACCAGCCCACACACTATAAGGCCATGTTCACACGCTGCGGTTTTTACCACGGATCCGCGGCGATTTTGATGCTGCAGGTCCGCAGCAGTTTCCATTGCGTTTACATTAACATATAAACCCTATGGAAACCGCAAACCGCAGTGCACATGCTGCGGGAAAAACCGCGCAGAAACGCAGCGGTTTACAACGCGCAGCATGTCACTTCTTTGTGCAGAATCGCAGCGATTCTGCACCCATAGGAATGCATTGAACCGCTTACTTCCCTCATGGGGCTGTGCCCACGTTGCGGGAAGTAAGCGGTTAATGTGCGGGTGGTACCCGGGGTGGAGGAGAGGAGACTCTCCTCCAGGCCCTGGGAACCATATTTGGGGTAAAAAAAAGAATAAAAATAAAAAATCATGTTATACTCACCTCTCAGCGCTGCACGCGGCCGTCCCCGGTCTCAGTTGCTGTGCGAACAGGATCTGCGGTGACGTCGCGGTCACATGACCGTGATGACGCCCGGGTCACATGACCGTGACGTCACGAAGGTCCTTCTCGGCACAGCAGCTTTGGAACCGGACCGCCAGGTGCAGCGCCGAGGAGATCCGGACATCGGAGGGTGAGTATAACCAATTTTTATTATTTTTACCATTACTATTGATGCTGCATATTGCTGCATATGCAGCATCAATAGTATAGGAGTAATCCCGCAGCGGAAACCGCGGAACAAACCGCGATAAATCTGCAGGGATAACCGCAGCGGTTTTGCCCTGCAGATTTATCAATTCCGCTGCGGGAGAACCCGCAGAGCACACCGCAAAGTGTGAACATGGCCTAAGGGTATGTGTCCACGTTCAGGATTGCATCAGGATTTGGTCAGGATTTTTCATCAGTATTTGTAAGCCAAAACCAGGAGTGGAACAATTAGAGGAAAAGTATAACAGAAACATATGCACCACTTCTGGATTTATCACCCACTCCTGGTTTTGGCTTACAAATACTGATGAAAAATCCTGACCAAATCCTGATGCAATCCTGAACGTGGACACATACCCTTAGGGTATGTGTCCACGTTCAGGAAACGCTGCGTTTTTGACGCTGCGTTTTTCTGCTGCGTCAAAAACGCAGCGTCCAGATGTTACAGCATAGTGGATGGGATTTTATGAAATCCAGACTCCACTATGCGTTTAAAAACGCATGCGTTTTTGCCGCGAAAACGCATGCGTGGTGCGTTTTTTCAAAACGCTGCATGTTGCTACTATGAGCAAAACACGCAGGCACACCACAGGTGACCTGCCAGTGACCTCAGGTGCAGTTTTGGTCAGGATTTTACTTGCATAAAATCCTGACCAAAGACTGATGCAATCCTGAACGTGGAAACATACCCTTAGGGTATGTGTCCGCGTTCAGGAAACGCTGCGTTTTTGAAGCAGCGCTGAGCCGCAGCGTCAAAAACGCAGCGTCCAGATGTTACAGCATAGTGGAGGGGATTTAATGAAATCCCGTCTCCACTGTGCATTAAAAACGCATGCATTTTTCCCACAAAAACGCACATGCGTTGCGTTTTTTCGGAACGCAGCATGTTGCTACAATGAGCAAAACACGCAGGAACACCGCAGGTGACCTGCCAGTGACCTCAGGTGCATTTTTGGTCAGGATTTTACCTGCATAAAATCCTGACCAAAGCCTGAAGCAAACCTGACCGTGGACACATACCCTAAGGGTATGTTTCCACGGTAAGTAAACGCTGCTTGTTTGACGCTGCAGCGTCAAACAAGCAGCGTCCAGATGTTCCAGCATAGTGGAGGGGATTTTATGAAATCCCGTCTCCACTATGCGTGGAAACCCGCACGCGGCGGCCCTGCGACTCCGGACATGCTGCGCGTCTTTTCAGATCGCAGCATGTCCGTACACCTTGCGGGGACGCAGCGTCCCCGCAAGGCATATCACAGGGCCCTATGGCGAGGGGTGCGATGATCCCGGATGTGTACTGTACACATCCGGCACCATCGCGTCCCAGGAAGGGGGCGGGGCTTAGCGCCGAGCGGCTTCGCCGCTGCGGCGATACCGCTGCCCCTCCGGACCGTGGAGCCATACCCTTACACTCCCCACCCCCGATAAGTGAATTTTGCTATGTTTTGTCTGCCCCTGCACACTCCTCTAAGGCCATGTTCGCACGGTCAGTATTTGGTCAGCATTTCACCTCAGTATTTATAAGCCAAAACCAGGAGTGGAACAATCAGAGGTAAAGTAGAGTAGAAACGTGACCACTTCTGTATTTATCACCCACTCCTGAATTTGGTTTATAAATACTGATATGAAATTACTGACCAAATACTGAATGTGTGAACGTGGTCTTAAAGGAGTTATTTGAAGAGCCACATGTGAATGGCACTGCAGTGCGCATGATCAACCACAGCTCCTTTTAGATGGTGCCCTTTAGAGCTCCGGTTTTTGGGATCATGAGGGTCCCAGAGGTTGGATTGTATATATACAGGACAGGAGGAGTGGAACTGTGCAGTGTATATATATGGGACAGTAGAAGTGGTACTGTGCACTGTATATATTCAGGATAGAAGTGGTACTGTGCAGTGTATATATACAGGACAGGAGGAGTGGTACTGTGCAGTGTATATATACAGGATTGGAGAAGTGGTACTGTGCAGTGTATATATACAGGACAGGAGGAGTGGTACTGTGCAGTGTATATATACAGGACAGGAGGAGTGGTACTGTGCAGTGTATATATACAGGACAGGAGGAGTGGTACTGTGCAGTGTATATATACAGGACAGGAGGAGTGGTACTGTGCAGTGTATATATACAGGACAGGAGAAGTGGTACTGTGCAGTGTATATATACAGGATAGGAGGAGTGGTACTGTGCAGTGTATATATACAGGACAGGAGGAGTGGTACTGTGCAGTGTATATATACAGGACAGGAGGAGTGGTACTGTGCAGTGTATATATACAGGAGGAGTGGTACTGTGCAGTGCAGATATACAGGACAGGAGGAGTGGTACTGTGCAGTGTATATTGTAGCATAGCGCCTACTACGTGTCTTGGGGGACACTCACTTGGCACGGGATTAGCACACTCAGGCACGGATTTCTTATAAAACAGAGTCTTTTAGGTTTATTTCTCACAACATAAACCACATCCTCAGGAACTTAGTAACAGTTTGAACACCATCTGGACATATTCAACTTCACCACAGTTCGTATCTGACCCCGGTCAGCATTACACGCGGTTTTCAGGCCGTTACCCGTTGGCAACCTTCACGGGTTCCTGGACACCTCTTGGCCTCAGAGGTGCCCCATACACAATGTATCTCTCTCTTCTAACTCCGGTAAGCACAACACGGATCCCTTCCCGTTACCTGTTGGTGCCGCACAGGTTTCTCAGATACCTCTCCTCCACAGAGGTATCCTTCAGACGTTTCTCACTCTGACCCCGGTCAGTACAACACGGATCTTCATCCGTCCCACACACTGGCTTGTGCTAGGTCCAGAGCCCTGCCATGTGCTCTTCAGGAATCCTATTCTCCAGGACTTCCAACACAGGCTTCCAGGACCTTCCGGCCAGGGCCGCCATCAGGGCATTACAGCCATGACTGGCAGAGGGGGCCCGCATCGGCTCACCGGGCCCCCACTACAGGCGCTGCGGCACGCTATTGACGTGCGGGCCCGCGCCTGCACGTCAATAGTTAACAGCCACCAGCCAGTCGGAGGCTGGCAGCTGAGTTGAGCCGCAGTGCGCATGTCGCCGGCGTCTGACGTCATTGTCAGCCGCTGGCGAGTGCGTGCTTCACCTGCGTGGAGGGAGTGAGCTTCGCCCGCCGCAGGAGCACGGCCAGGTAAGAACTCGTGTTTTGGTTTTTTTGAGAGCTGCGATCCAGGGGTCCCCGGGGCAGAATGCTGGACATGCTGGGGCAGAATGCTGGACACGCTGGGGCAGAGATGGTGGACACTGGGGCAGAATGCTGGGCACGCTGGGGAAGAGATGGTGGACACATGGGCAGAATGCTGCACACAGGGGCAGAATGCTGGACACAGGGGCAGAATGCTGGACACGCTGGGGCAGAGATGGTGGCCACAGGGGCAGAATGCTGGACACGCTGGGGCAGAGATGCTGGAGTCTGGACACAGGGGCAGAATGCTGGGCACGCTGGGGAAGAGATGGTGGACACGGGCAGAATGCTGGACACGCTGGGGCAGAGATGGTGGACACAGGGGCAGAATGCTGCTGCACACAGGGGCAGAATGCTGGAAACAGGGGCAGAATGCTGGACACGGGGGCAGAATGCTGGACACGCTGGGGCAGAGATGGTAGCCACAGGGGCAGAATGCTGGACACGCTGGGGCAGAGATGGTGGACACAGGGGCAGAATGCTGGACACACTGGGGCAGAGATGCTGGACACAGGGGCAGAATGCTGGACACGCTGGGGCAGAATGCTGGACACAGGGGCAGAATGCTGGACACGCTGGGGCAGAGATGCTGGACACAGGGGCAGAATGCTGGACACGCTGGGGCAGAGATGCTGGACACGGGCAGAATGCTGGCCACAGGGGCAGAATGCTGGACACGTTGGGGCAGAGATGGTGGACACAGGGGCAGAATGCTGGACACGCTGGGGCAGAGATGGTGGACACAGGGGCAGAATGCTGGACACAGGGGCAGAATGCTGGACACGCTGGGGCAGAATGCTGGACACGCTGGGGCAGAATGCTGGACACGCTGGGTCAGAGATGGTGGACACGTTGGGGTAGAATGCTGGACACGCTGAGGCAGAGATGCTGGACATGGGCAGAATGCTGGCCACAGGGGCAGAATGCTGGCCACAGGGGCAGAATGCTGGACACGCTGGTGCAGAATGCTGGACATGTTGGGGCAGAATGCTGGACACGCTGGGGCAGGATGCTGGACACGCTGGGGCAGAATGCTGGACACGCTGGGGCAGAGATGGTGGACACGGGCAGAATGCTGGACACGCTGGGGCAGAGATGGCGGACACAGGGGCAGAATGCTGAACACAGGGGCAGAATGCTGGACACAGGGGCAGAATGCTGAACACAGGGGCAGAGATGCTGGCCACAGGGGCAGAATGCTGGCCACAGGGGCAGAATGCTGGCCACGCTGGGGCAGATTGCTGGCCACAGGGGCAGAATGCTGGACATGCTGGGGCAGAGATGCTGGACACAGGGGCAGAATGCTGGACATGCTGGGGCAGAGATGCTGGCCACAGGGGCAGAATGCTGGACATGCTGGGGTAGAGATGCTGGACACGGGGGCAGAATGCTGGACATGGGCAGAATGCTGGATACGAGGGGCAGAATGCTGGACACGGGCAGAATGCTGGACACGAGGGGCAGAATGCTGGACAAGGGGAAAGACTGAGACACGGGGGCAGAATGCTGGACACGAGGGGCAGACTATGAGACACGGGCAGAATGCTGGATATAGGGGCAGAATGCTGGATACAGGGGCAGAATGCTGGATACAGGGGCAGAATGCTGGACACAGGGACAGAATGGAGATACAGGGCATGACTGGAGACACTGGGGACATGACTGGAGACAGATGGGGCAGAATGGAGACACAGGGGGCATGATTGGAGACATGGGGGCATTATTGGAGCCATAGGGGGCAGAATGGAGATACGGGCATGATTGGAGACACGGGGCGGGATGAAAGACATGGGGGCATGATTGGAGACAGATGGAGCAGGGTTGGAGACAGACCGTGCAGGATCATGGGACAGGATGGATACGATAGAGACAGATGGGGCAGGATGGATACTCATGAGGGCAGGATGGGTGAACATATGGCTGAAGCCAGGAATGAGATACACGGGGCCAGGGTGGGGGATATTATTATTACCATAGGGGCTAATTAAGGGATATTATTACTGCAGTGATGTATTTATTTTATTTTTTGAGGACACTGTTTTAAATGGGGGGGCGGTCCTGTTACTGTGTAGAGTGACACTATGTTGCCTCTTTTTCTTCATGTGGTGTAATGTAGAAGTTGGAAAAAATTAAGTAATGTGTTCTGCAAGCGGAGCTCGAGATAACTGGGTTATTTCCTGCAGAGACAAGTCCTGGCTGGATGAAGTGATGGCGGTCTGTGATGGATGAAAGAAGCAGGGGCATCCCTATAATGAGGCAACTTGAGCTTGTTGTGTCAGGTGGCGCCACCTGCAGGGCGGCAGTGGGAGCGCTCAGTGCAGGAGACCTGATGCACAAAGTCCTGAGCATTGCTCCTGTGCAGAGCCCCTGGGTGCCACCTCCAGCACTGTCACCTCCTTAGTAGTGTTGAGCGATACCGTCCGATACTTGAAAGTATCGGTATCGGATAGTATCAGCCGATACCCGAAAAGTATCGGATATCGCCGATACCGATACCCGTTACCAATACAAGTCAATGGGACACCAAGTATCAGAAGGTATCCTGTATGGTTCCCAGGGTCTGAAGGAGAGGAAACTCTGCTTCCGGCCCTGGGATCCATATTAATGTGTAAAATAAAGAATTAAAATAAAAAATCGGGATATACTCACCCTCTGACGCGCCCTGGTGGTAACCGGCAGCTTCCGTTTCTAAGAATGAGCGCTTGAAAGACCTTAGATGACGTCGCGGCTTGCGATTGGTCGCTGGGCGGTCACGTGACCGCCACGCGACCAATCACAAGCCGCGACATCATCTAAGGTCTTTCAAGCGCTTGAAAGACCTTGGATGATGTGATGTCACGTGACCGCCCAGCGACCAATCACAAGCCGCGACGTCATCTAAGGTCTTTCAAGCGCTCATTCTTAGAAACGGAAGCTGCCGGTTACCACCAGGGCACGTCAGAGGGTGAGTATATCCCGATTTTTTATTTTAATTCTTTATTTTACACATTAATATGGTTCCGATACCGATTCCCGATACCACAAAAGTATCGGATCTCGGTATCGGAATTCCGATACCGCAAATATCGGCCGATACCCGATACTTGCGGTATCGGAATGCTCAACACTACTCCTCAGTCTTCTCTCCCCTCACCCTCCGGCTGATCAGGACATCGGCAGTAAGTGACAAAGCAGGAGGAGGTCAGAGCCAGAAATCTCCTCAGTGTGTGACAAATTACAGAGGCCAGTAGGTAGCAGTGTCACAAATTGATATTGCGCCTCCTGGCTCCAGATGTAGGTCTGCTCCCTCCACTGCAGGAAGGACCCCCAGCCCCCACCATTCCTTAGAATAGATGCTGACACACTGCCTGCTGGTGCCTCTGTACGCTATCCCCTCCATAACTCCTTCTTCTGCAGCTGCCATCCTGAGATCACAAGGCAGTCGGACCGAGAGGAGGAGGAGGGGGAGGTCTTGTCTGCATCTGCAAAGAGTCATAGAGGAGGCAGCAGCTCCCTGTGTCCTCGTGTGCTAGGGCCGATATGGAGCACTAGCCTCTGCCCCTGGTGTCCTGGGATGGGGTAAGCAGTGAAGTCCCTACTGCAGCAGTCGTGAGTATATGGAATGTCATTCGTAGTGTATGTAATAATGTGTATAGTGTCTGCTTTCCTGTGTGTAAATGGATGCAGACGATTTTTGTGTATGTAATATTGTATCTGTAGTGTGTAGTGTACAGTATGTGTGTCTCTGTTAATAAATGAGTGAATGTGTGATGAGTAGTGTTGAGCATTCCGATACTGCAAGTATCGGGTATCGGCCGATACTTGCTGTATCGGAATTCCGATACCGAGATCCGATATTTTTGTGATATCGGGTATCGGTATCGAAACAACATTAATGTAAAAATGTGTAAAAGAGAGAATTAAAATAAAAAATATTGCTATACTCACCTCTCCGACGCAGCCTGCACCTTACCGAGGGAAGCGGCAGCGTTCTTTGTTTAAAATTTGCGCTTTTCTTTCCTTTACGTGAGTCCCGGCTTGTGATTGGTTGCGTGCCGCCCATGTGACCGGGACGCAACCAATCACAGCAAGCCGTGACGTAATTTCAGGTCCTTCAGGATTTTAAAATTACGTTCCGGCGTTGTGATTGGTTGCGTCGCAGTCACATGGGCGACGCAACCAATCACAGCAAGCCGTGACGTAATTTCAGGTCCTTAAGGATTTTAAAATTACGTCCCGGCTTTGTGATTGGTTGCGTCGCAGTCACATGGGAGACGCAACCAATCACAAGCCGTGACGTCACGGGAGGCTGGACACGTGCGCATTTTAAAATGGGCGCGTGTCCAGCCTCCCGGCTTGTGATTGGTTGACCGCGGCGCAACCAATCACAAGCCGGGACGTCACGGGAGGCTGGACACGCGCCCATTTTAAAAAGCGCGCGTGTCCAGCCTCCCGTGACGTCACGGCTTGTGATTGGTTAATGGCGGCCATGTTGCCGGGACGCGGACCAATCACAGCAAGCCGTGACGTAATTTCGTCACGGCTTGCTGTGATTGGTCCGCGTCCCGGCAACATGGCGCCGTGACCAATCATAAGCCGGGACGTCACTGGAGGCTGGACACGCGCGCTTTTTAAAAAGCGCGCGTGTCCAGCCTCCCGTGACGTCACGGCTTGTGATTGGTTAATGGCGGCCATGTTGCCGGGACGCGGACCAATCACAGCAAGCCGTGACGTAATTTCGTCACGGCTTGCTGTGATTGGTCCGCGTCCCGGCAACATGGCCGCCCTGACCAATCACAAGCCGGGACTTCACGTAACCAAGTAAAAGCGCGAATTTTAAACAAACAACGCTGCCGGTTCCCTCGCTAAGGTCCAGGCTGCGTCGGACAGGTGAGTATAGCGATATTTTTTATTTTAATTCTTTCTTTTACACATTTATATGGATCCCAGGGCCTGAAGGAGAGTTTCCTCTCCTTCAGACCCTGGGAACCATCAGGAATACCGTCCGATACTTGAGTCCCATTGACTTGTATTGGTATCGGGTATCGGTATCGGATTGGATCCGATACTTTGCCAGTATCGGCCGATACTTTCCGATACCGATACTTTCAAGTATCGGACGGTATCGCTCAACACTAGTGATGAGTAAATGAGTGTATATGGATATACTGCATGTGATTCTTGAGTATGATCAGGCCTGAACCCACCTTTGTCTCTGCTTAGCAGGATCCCACATAACAAACCCCCCCCCCCATAACAATCCCTTGCATATATCCAGCGCAGTGTAACCTGTGCGCACCCCTGAGTATCCGGAGTCCTGTCCAGTACTGTGCTGGGGTGCAGGCAGTGCGGTGCTGGTGTATGTGATGTGTGCTCCCCTGAGTATCCGGAGTCCTGTCCAGTACTGTGCTGGGGTGCAGGCAGTGCGGTGCTGGTGTATGTGATGCTCTCAGTGCAGACGAGCGCTGTGCACTCTGGTACCCAGCACCCAACACCTAAAGGTTCTGCAGTTATCGCCCCTCACATTATCACACTTCAGCTATAATGTCCGCTGTGTAACATCTCCTGAAGGATCGTGCATGATTCCAGAGCTCTGCACTCGCATATTTATTGTTCTGTTCATGCTAGCAATGGACCTAATAGTCCGGGCAGTGGTAACCACGGTTATTTCACTATACAGGTCCTTCTCAAAAAATTAGCATATAGTGTTAAATTTCATTATTTACCATAATGTAATGATTACAATTAAACTTTCATATATTATAGATTCATTATCCACCAACTGAAATTTGTCAGGTCTTTTATTGTTTTAATACTGATGATTTTGGCATACAACTCCTGATAACCCAAAAAACCTGTCTCAATAAATTAGCATATCAAGAAAAGGTTCTCTAAACGACCTATTACCCTAATCTTCTGAATCAACTAATTAACTCTAAACGCATGCAAAAGATACCTGAGGCTTTTAAAAACTCCCTGCCTGGTTCATTACTCAAAACCCCCATCATGGGTAAGACTAGCGACCTGACAGATGTCAAGAAGGCCATCATTGACACCCTCAAGCAAGAGGGTAAGACCCAGAAAGAAATTTCTCAACAAATAGGCTGTTCCCAGAGTGCTGTATCAAGGCACCTCAATGGTAAGTCTGTTGGAAGGAAACAATGTGGCAGAAAACGCAGTACAACGAGAAGAGGTGACCGGACCCTGAGGAAGATTGTGGAGAAGGACCGATTCCAGACCTTGGGGAACCTGAGCAAGCAGTGGACTGAGTCTGGTGTGGAAACATCCAGAGCCACCGTGCACAGGCGTGTGCAGGAAATGGGCTACAGGTGCCGCATTCCCCAGGTAAAGCCACTTTTGAACCATAAACAGCGGCAGAAGCGCCTGACCTGGGCTACAGAGAAGCAGCACTGGACTGTTGCTAAGTGGTCCCAAGTACTTTTTTCTGATGAAAGCAAATTTTGCATGTCATTCGGAAATCAAGGTGCCAGAGTCTGGAGGAAGACTGGGGAGAAGGAAATGCCAAAATGCCTGAAGTCCAGTGTCAAGTACCCACAGTCAGTGATGGTGTGGGGTGCCATGTCAGCTGCTGGTGTTGGTCCACTGTGTTTCATCAAGGGCAGGGTCAATGCAGCTAGCTATCAGGAGATTTTGGAGCACTTCATGCTTCCATCGGCTGAAATGCTTTATGGAGATGAAGATTTCATTTTTCAGCACGACCTGGCACCTGCTCACAGTGCCAAAACCACTGGTAAATGGTTTACTGACCATGGTATTACTGTCCTCAATTGGCCTGCCAACTCTCCTGACCTGAACCCCATAGAGAATCTGTGGGATATTGTGAAGAGAAAGTTGAGAGACGCAAGACCCAACACTCTGGATGAGCTTAAGGCCGCTATTGAAGCATCCTGGGCCTCCATAACATCTCAGCAGTGTCACAGGCTGATTGCCTCCATGCCACGCCGCATTGAAGCAGTCATTTCTGCCAAAGGATTCCCGACCAAGTATTGAGTGCATAACTGAACATTATTATTTGATGGTTTTTTTGTTTGTTATTAAAAAACACTTTTATTTGATTGGACGGGTGAAATATGCTAATTTATTGATACAGGTTTTTTGGGTTTTCAGGAGTTGTATGCCAAAATCATCAGTATTAAAACAATAAAAGACCTGACAAATTTCAGTTGGTGGATAATGAATCTATAATATATGAAAGTTTAATTGTAATCATTACATTATGGTAAATAATGAAATTTAACACTATATGCTAATTTTTTGAGAAGGACCTGCATATAGATGTAGTGATGTGTCTGGGTTTAGGTTCCTCTCTGACTGAGAATAATGTCGGTTCTGTGTGGGCGGCCAAAGTCTCTTTTTTTTGTTTGACTAAACTATTACAGATAGGACACACAGGCAGGGGCGCCGCTATCATGGGGCAAGTTGAGCCCTTTTGCTTCAGGCGGCAGTCGTCACTGAAAGACAGGGGGCGGCAGACAGAACACCTGGTGCCGACTGTCCATAATCCCTGACATTTGCTGTCACTAGTGCGGTGCGCAATATCAGCCGGTCATCCCCGCACCCGCAGAGCAGCACACCATATATTGGCTGCTCTGTGCAAACAGGACCTGTGATGAGGTCACAGGAGGAGAGGAGTCAGGGGTCACATGATCGGGACCTCCATGGATTGCAGGACTCTGCTGTGCTGGTTGCCATGGTAAGTGTGTGTACGAGGTGTATGGAGCGTAGCTGAATGTGTACGAGGTGTATGGCGCGGAGCCGTGTGTGTATGAGGTGTATGGAGGGGAGCCGTGTGTGTATGAGGTGTATGGAGCGGAGCTGAATGTGTACAAGGTGTATGGAGCGGAGCCGTGTATGTATGAGGTGTATGGAGCGGAGCCGTGTGTGTATGAGGTGTACGGAGCGGAGCCATGTGTGTATGAGGTGTATGGAGCGGAGCTGGATGTGTATGAGGTGTATGGAGCCGTGTGTATGAGGTGTATGGAGGGGAGCCGTGTGTGTATGAGGTGCATGGAGTGGAGCCAGGTGTGTATGAGGTGTATGGAGCAGAGCCGGGTGTGTGCGAGGTGTATGGAGCGGAGCCGCGTGAGTACGGAGTGGAGCAGTGTGTGCAAGGTGTATGGAGCGCAGCCGCGTGTGTAGGAGTAACTATGTGTGGCCATTATACAGTATGGAGCATCATGTGGGCCCATTATACAGTATGGAGCATCATGTGTGGCCATTATACAGTATTGAGCATCATGTGTGGCCATTATACAGTATGGAGCACTGTGTGGCCATTATACAGTATGAAGCACTATGTGGCCATTATACAGTATGGAGCATCATGTGTGCCCATTATACAGTATGGAGCATCATGTGTGCCCATTATACAGTATGGAGCATCATGTGTGGCCATTATACAGTATGGAGCACTGTGTGGCTATTATACAGTATAGAGCATCATGTGTGGTCATTATACAGTATGGAGCACTGTGTGGCCATTATACAGTATGGAGCATCATGTGGGGCTCATTATACTGTATGGAGCAATATATGGGGCTTATTATACTGTATGGAGCAATATATGGGGCATGTTATTCTGTATGGGGCGCTGTGCGGTGCCCACAATACTGTATGGAGCAATATATGCGGCTCATTATACTGTATGGAGCAATATATGAGGCTCATTATCCTGTAAGGAGCACTGTGGTGCCCAGAAAACTGTGTGGAGGACTATACTGTCTGATTTATGACCTATTGTAGAATGTACAATAGTTATCACTCATGTAATGTATGGGGGGACTGTATATGAGATGGGAGCCCTATAGGGGGGCTGTACTGTATATGTGTTTGGGGGGGCGCCGTTTTGAAGTTCGCCTCAGGCAGCAGTGTGGCTGGGTTCACCCCTGGAAAGAAGGACTTCACCTAGAGACGTCACTGGTGAGTCAGTGTGTTACCTATACACTGACACTATACACTGTATACTATATACAGAGGTCCTGTGTATAATGTCACCGGTGATCACTGTATAACCTGTACACAGACACTGCATACTAAGTACACATCTCCTGTGTATAATGGCACTTATGGTGATATTAGTATTGTGGGTTTTTTTTATTACTGATCAGTATTGTATTCAGTCACTATGTGGTGGTAATATGTGGTCTGGACATGGTGTGGTGGTATTTGTTCCTTGTATATGCTATTATTCGGTCACTTTGTGGTGGTAATATGTGGTCTGGTCATGGTGCGGTGGTATTTGTTCCTTGTATGTGATATTATTCGGTCACTGGTGGTAATATGTGGTCTCGTCATGGTGTTGTATTTGTTCCTTGTATGTGATATTATTGGTCATTTTAAAAATTGAAAAATAATTAAAAATATACCTAAATTATATTGCATATTTTAACAAATATTTAGTAGGTTACAGTAGAGTAGGGCCCGGCCAAAAGTGTCTACCATGTTATGGTGGTGGCTTAAAAAATCTTTTGGCCAAAACAAAAGCTGCTGGCTATATGTGTGATCTGGTGATGGGAACTGTTAATGTGTGATAGGTGAGAAGTAGAGTTTTTCCAAGAGAGAGCGGTGGGACTGTGGACAGTTCGAGGGGTGGAGGCGGGGCTGGGGTGGAGCCTGGGAGGAGTCTCAAGGGGGCCCCGAAAATGTTGCCAGTATGGGGAAACTTCTAGTGGAAGCCCTGCTTCCGGCATAGACCATTCTAGAGGTTGGATTGTATATTTACAGGACAGGAGGAGTGGAACTGTGCAGTGTATATATATAGTACAGTAGAAGTGGTACTGTGCAGTGTATATATACAGGGCACGAGACGTGATGTTATGCAGTGTATCAGGTACTGTGGTACTGTGGTGGTACTGTGACTCTGGTCCATCTTTCCCTTGTTGCTGGGGACAACACCAACGGACAGAAAGTGGAGGTGATGGGTATCCATGGGGAAATCCGGGAGTACCCGACCGTGGAGGTCAATGTTTCTACACTATGCAGAGACACTAGACATGTGGTGGGAGTGGCAAAGACCCTTCTCTATGGGCAGGGCCGTATTTGCCACTAGGCACTTGAGGGCACGTGCCTAGGGTGGGGCGATGCGGGGGGGGTGGCACCTGAGCAGGTGTGTGTAGTTTTTTTTTTTTATAAAGTCCGGTCCGGCCGGGGTCACCTTAGACACCCATCCCCCCCCCCCCCGGCCCGCCCGCCCGCCGCTGCCTCCTTGCCCCCTTGAAGACATCATGATACGGTATGATTGATTAATACTCACTTCACCTGCTCCAGCGATGCCTGCTCTGCTCTCAGTGACTGCACGCCCTCGCCTCGTCCTGTGTGAGTGGTCACATGGTACCGCTCATTAAGGTTCATGAATATGCATGCATATTCATGAACTTAATGAGTGGTACCACCTGACCGCGGCGCTCACACAGGACGAGGGTGCTGCGCCGCCGCCGGGAGTCGGGACAGAGGTGGAGCCGGGATTCCGTTCTTCTGTGCGGTGTGAGGTGAGTATGATATGATGACAGCCAGGGAGGATGGGGGGAGCCGGGGAGGATGAAGCAGGACCGTGAATGGGGAGCGGCGGGGCAGCCGATGAGCCACGCATTGGGGGTGGGGGGGATGGGAGATGAGTCTGACTGAGCCACCCATGCATACAGGGAGGGAGGGGGAGATGAGCCACGCATAGGGGGGGATGGGAGATGAGCCAGAGCCACCCATGCATACAGCCAGGGAGGGGGAGATGAGCCACGCATACAGCCAGGGAGGGGGAGATGAGCCACGCATACAGCCAGAAAGGGGGAGATGAGCCACGCATACAGCCTACAGGGGGGGATGGGAGATGACGAGCCTGAGCCACCCATGCATACAGGGAGGGGGAGATGAGCCACGCATACAGGGGGGGTGGGAGATGAGCCTGAGCCACCCATGCATACAGGGAGGGAGGGGGAGATGAGCCATGCATACAGCCAGGGAGGGGGAGATGAGCCACTCATACAGCCTACAGGAGGGGATGGGAGATGAAAAGCCTGAGCCACCCATGCATACAGGGAGGGGGAGATGAGCCACGCATACAGGGGGGATGGGAGATGAGCCTGAGCCACCCATGCATACAGGGAGGGAGGGGGAGATGAGCCACGCATACAGGGGGATGGGAGATGAGCCTGAGCCACCCATGCATACAGGGAGGGGGGGAATTGTGAGCCATGCATACAGGGGGGGAATTATGAGCCATGCATACACGAGGGGGGGAATATGAGCCATGCAAACAGGAGGAGGGGAGAATATGAGCCATGCTTATGGGATGGGAGGAAGATGAGCCATGCATACAAGATGGGAGGGGGGCATTATACACTATTGAGCATCATGTGGGGTCATTATACAGTATTGAACATCATGTGGAGTCATTATACAGTATGCAGCATCATGTGTGGCAATTATACAGTATGGAGCACAGTGTGGCCATTATACATTATGGAGCATCATGTGTGGCCATTATACAATATGGAGCATCATGTGTGGCCATTATACAGTATGGAGCACTGTGTGGCCATTATACAGTATGGAGCATCATGTGTGGCCATTATAAAGTATGGAGCATCGTGTGTGGACATTACACAGTATTGAGCATCATGTGGGGCCATTATACAGTATTGAACATCATGTGGGGTCATTATACAGTATGGACCATCATGTGTGGCCATTATACAGTATGGAGCATCATGTGTGGCCATTATACAGTATGGAGCACTGTGTGGCCATATTTTTTTTTGGTTATAATTATTGTATATGAAACAGTGTGATCAGCAGTGCTAAATGGGTGTGGTTGGGTATGGGTGTGACTAGTTGTGAAATGGGTGTGGTCAGAGGTGTGGCCTAAAAATTGCCACGGCGCAACCTTTATACCTCTTTCCCTTCAAGAGTTGGGAGGTATGGTACCGCATTTGCCAGATCACAGCAAGTGCCGCAAATCCCATAGGGAATGAATGAGGCCAAACGCAGTGTTGCCGTATGTGATCCGTTACGCGGCAGATGCAAAAAACCTGCCCGATCTGCTGCAAAAGGCTATTTTCACAACAGCGATTCTTGCCAAAGTCACTGCCGATAGTGTCATACTCACCAATGGGGGAGGAGCGCTAAAAGTGCCTAGGGCAGCAGAAACTCTAAATACGGCCCTGCCTATGGGACTGTGTTGGGAAGACATTTTCCCTGTTTTGGTCCCTGTGGCGCTGAACGCGTCATATGAAACGTGACTTTGGCGCGAAGATCGCTGACCGCATGGCCGATCCCACACTAGGATCGGGTCGGGTTTCATGAAAACCGACTTTGCCAAAAGTCGGCGATTTTTGAATTTGTCCAATCCGTTTCGCTCAACCCTAGTGTCCAACAAAAACAAAACACAAACGCTTATGTTAAAAGTTTAGACGCAGAGAAGGCATTTGACTGACTTTCTTGTTTGAAACAGTGAAAACATTTGGTATCTTGTGAGCTTGTTTTACAGCATAAAAGGCATTGTGTAGATCCCCATAAGCCTCAATTAAATTGCCCTTTTGTGTCTCCCCCTCTTTTCTCATCTCTAATGGCATGAGGCAGGGATGTCCTCTTTCCCCCCTGCTATATGTAATGTGTATAGAGTCTCTAGCGGCAATGATACATCACAATCATAATATGTCAGGTGCGGAAGTCAAGAATAAGGTATTTAAGATTTTATTATTTGCTAATGACGTTTTACTGATCCTCACTAAACTTAATATAATGCTCCCCAACCTCAGTCACTTTGAAGGAGTATGGACAGCTGTCGGGATATAAATTAAACACCTCTAAAATAGATGCCTTACCCTTAAACATCCCCCTAATATCCTTGACTATTTAAAGATGAACTTTAAATTTAGATGGAGAACCGAGGCTATAAAATAATTACTGTCCTCTTCCTATAACAATTTATATAATGTAACTATTTTTTGAGAGTTGAGGAGGCTATCGCCTAAGTGGATGCCACTTTTACCCTCAGTGATTGGCCGGATAGCTTCAGTTAAAGTAGCTCAGGCAGGAGAGCCATCTTATTATTTTGAGACTCTCCCCATTAAGATTTCCTTCCAAGAACTCCAAGCTGCTATAATGAAGTTCATATGGAATGAAAGACGCCATAGAATATCCAAAAGTGTTCTCACATCTTATAGATCACAAGGGGGCTTGTCTGTTCCGGATATCGTTAAATACTGTTTGGCAGCACACCTGAGGAGGCTTCCCCCATGGTCTTCATTATAGGCTTGCAATATTTGGGCTGAACTAGGAAAGATATGGTTGGCTCCGATCCACTCGAACTCCCTTTTATGTTCGACTAAGCCTATTAAGATACCATTTACTTTGTTGTACTATGTAGTTTACAAAGGATCTTTGGCTCTCATGTGCAAGGCGTTTTGGGCTGGTCTCCCCCAATTTCCCAATGATGTCTTTTATATACCAGTCTCTGATGCAAAACAGTTTGGAACCAACAATGGTCCACCCGTGGATTGCGGCAGGATTATTTATATTTGCAGATTTGGTGGATTGAAACACATTGGAATTTCTCTTGTTTGATGCTATAAAATCTAAATTTGCTATAATTAATAGAGAGTTCTTCCAGTTCATGCAGATTAAGCACCTGGCGTCTTCACTATATGGGCTCATTTCCACATGCGAGGCACACGTCCGTATCTCGCATGTGGAAACCAAGCTCTGGCGCCGGCACTTTGGAGCGGAGCGTGCAGCTCCATGTGTTCCTATGCGGCCGCACGCTCCGCTCTGGAGTGCCGGCTCCACAGCTTGGTTTCCACATGCGAGATACGGACGTGTGCCTCGCATGTGGAAATGAGCCCTATGGCTCATTGACGGTTTCTCAACCAACGGAATTTGAGAGGCTTTGTAAGAAAGGCACATCAACTAAAGGGTTAATATCAGATATTTACAAGATCTTGGGTGTTCTGCAGACTGACCTTCCCTTTAAACATCCGTATACAATTAGATGGGAGTCTCTCCTAGGAAGAATGCTGTCTCCCCAATGCTGCCAGAATATATGGGAAAAGGCAGCCAAATCCGCTATCTGCACTCTTTATAAAGAAAAAACAATAACATTTTGATGTTTTTGGTATCACACTCCAGAGCTCCTTCATAGACTGAACCAATGGCTCCCAAATATTTGCCGGAGTTGTTGCTCAGCATCGGATTCTCAGGTCCACATTTTCTGGTCTTGCCCTGGGCTGGCTGGATTTTTGGAAATGGTGAAAACCTTAAAGGGCCACTGTCACCCCCTCCAGCCGTTATAAACTAAAAGAGCCACCATAAATTTATAACTTCTCCAAAATACGGTACCTGTCTTTCGCCAGGGAGGCAGGTCCTCACCCCCCTGCTTGAGACGCCACACTGCCGTCACTCAAATCTTCTGGGGCGCCGGGCACCACCCCCATCGTGCTTTTTTCGCATGAAATCCGGCGCCTGCGCTGTGTAGTACTGTCTGGTGCAGGCCCTGCACCTGCCTCCCTGGCGAAAGACAGGTATTTTGGAGAAGTTATAAAACGCTTTATTTTGGGAATACATGCACCAAAAACTAAAAGAGCCACCTTGTTAGAATGCAGCATTACTGCTGCACAAGGTGGCTCTTTTAGTTTATAACGGCTGGAGGGGGGTGACAGTGTCCCTTTAATACAACATGCTTCTCTTGTGTAGGTAGAGCTGGACTCTGCTATATACCTACTAAATGATTCCCCTATAGCAGTGTTCCCCAACTCCGGTCCTCAAGAGCCACCAACAGGTCATGTTTTCAGGATCTCAGTATTGCACAGGTGATAATTCCATCACCTGTGCAATACTAAGGAAATCCTGAAAACATGACCTGTTGGTGGCTCTTGAGGATCGGAGTTGGGGACCACTGCCCTATAGGGATGGGGAGGAATTCAACCAGAAAGTTTTGGATAGAATAGCTGACATCCGCAGGATGAAGTGCAACAGCCTTACTGAATGCAAGTTTAACCCCTTTCTGACCTCGGACGGGATAGTATGTCCGAGGTCAGATCCCCCGCTTTGATGCAAGGCTCCGGGGTGAGCCTGCATCAAAGCTGGGACATGTCAGCTGTTCAAAATAGCTGACATGTGCCCGCAATAGCGGCGGGTAAAATCGCGATTCACCCACCGCTATTAACTAGTTAAATGCTACTGTCAAACTCTGACAGCGGCATTTAACCGGCGCTTCTGGCCATCCGGCCGTAAATGAGCGCATAGCTGACCCCGTCACATGATCGGGGGTCAGCGATGCATCAGAAGGGTAACCATAGAGGTCCTTGAGACCTCTATGGTTACTGATCCCGGATAGCTGTGAGCGCCCCCCTGTGGTCGGCGCTCATTGCAAGCCTGCATTTCTGCTGCATAGCAGCGATCTGATGGTCGCTGCTATGTAGCAGAGCCGATCGCGTTGTGCCAGCTTCTAGCCTCCCATGGAGGCTGTTGAAGCATGGCAAAAGTAAAAAAAAAAAAAAAAGTTAAAAAAGT
The DNA here is from genome assembly GCF_051348905.1 of Ranitomeya variabilis. Taxonomy (NCBI): domain Eukaryota; kingdom Metazoa; phylum Chordata; class Amphibia; order Anura; family Dendrobatidae; genus Ranitomeya; species Ranitomeya variabilis. Next base: position 259,623,808 of record NC_135232.1, read on the forward strand.
TAAATAAATTAAAAAAAATATAAAAGTTTAAATAACCCCCCTTTCGCCCCATTCAAAATAAATCAATAAAAAAAAATCAAACCTACACATATTTGGTATCGCCGAGTTCAGAATCGCCCGATCTATCAAAAAAAAAAAAAGATTAACCTGATCACTAAATGGCGTAGCGAGAAAAAAAATTAGAAACGCCAGAATTACGTTTTTTTGGTCGCCGCAACATTGCATTAAAATGCAAAAACGGACGATCAAAAGAACGTATCTGCACCAAAATGGTATTATTAAAACGCCAGCTCGGCACACAAAAAGTAATCCCTCACCTGACTACAGATCACGAAAAATGGAGACGCTACGGGTATCGGAAAATGGCGCATTTTTTTTTAAGCAAAGTTTGGAATTTTTTTTCACCACCTAGATAAAAGAGAACCTAGACATGTTAGGTGTCTATGAACCCATAATGACCTGGAGAATCATAATATCAGGTCAGTTTTTGCATTTAGTGAACCTAGCAAAAAAAGCCAAACAAAAACAAGTGTGGGATTGCACTTTTTTTGCAATTTCACCGCACTTGGAATTTTTTTCCTGTTTCCTAGTACACGACATGCTAAAACCAATGATGTCGTTCAAAAGTACAACTTGTTTTGCAAAAAATAAGCCCTCACATGGCCATATTGACGGAAAAATAAAAAAGTTATGGCTCTGGGAAGGAGGGAAGCGAACAACGGAAAATACTAAGGTCATGAAGGGGTTAAACAGATTTGAGATTGTCTGGGCTCCCTAGGACTATTTTAGGGCCCAAAACTGTTAGGAGCATGTTGGTTTTTGAACAGGTTTTTTCTACCCTTCCCTTCATGTAGGTCTCGTCTTATTTAGTATTGTGGTTTTATAAGAATTGTAATAGGTGTATGGGGATGGAGTCATCTTAACTTGGCCTCATTTAGAACTGCTGTTGGACTTTGTCTTTTTCTGTTCTATTCCAAGAGTGCATTCTAATTGTACTCCATTCTTTCTGCTCCTCTAATTTGTAAGCTAAATTGTGATTATTTTGTCTTATTTCTAATTGTAAAATTTACTAGAAATTACAGCTATTTAAAAAACAAAACAAAAAAAAATTGGTCCTGGCCAGATGCAGATATATCCAAATACATGTGCAGGTGAGAGGTAGCCAGGAGCTGGCAATCCGAGGATCCCAACCGGGCCCAGCGTAAATTCCCTAGCAACTGCGCATTTTCAGCCACAGCTCCAAGACGGCACTGGTGTCTGGTCCCATTGGCAATGAACAGTAAACAAGAAAATAAGCAAGTTTGCAATGAACATGTTTTTTTCTAGCTCCCTCTACACCCATTTTATAACATCAGAATGACCCTTTAATTATGAATTCTAATTAACACAGTGTTTTACGGACATGTGATCTTTTTTTTTTCATTATGTATAAGCACGCAGACCCATTGTCAATGGTCCATTTTTACAAGAAAAAAAAAGGGAGAAAGGATCCATATCATTCTATGACTAAGGGCTTCGGCCAGAAACGCGTCAGAATGGACAATATCTTAATTGCCTGGACAACATGTTTTCTTTTTTTTAATCCATGTGAAATAAAGATTAGAATTTTTTTTTTTTAATCAAAATAACCATATGAATCCTTTCTCATTTTTTTTCTTGTGATTTTTTTCCGGTGGTCAACTGACCTGGATAGAGTTTGAATCAGTGAGGAGCAATCGGCCATACATCACATGGTTAGGCTTATTTCCACTCTTTTTTTGGCGTTTCTGTTTTGGTCCATTTTCATGTCTGGGTTTTTTTTATAAACAGATGTCCTAAAAAAACAAACAAAAAAAAGCCCAAAACAAACAAAACTGACACATGTCCTACAATGGTTTGTGTTGTGCACTTTCCCATTTCATTAAATGGCTCTATATCTGATGCAGATGTCATCGGGGTTGCATTTGTGTGCTGTCCAGTTTTCTCTGACTTGTAGCTAGAAGACATCTAGAAATCCTACATTTTCTTTCCCCAAACATAAGGCTAGGTTCACATTGCGTTATTGGGTGATCGCTAATGGACAGCGTTGCACGGCGAAAATGTCGCAATTAACGCCGTGCAACGGGTCCGTTAGCGCACCCATTGACAGCAATGTTGTTTCTGCCTGAAGTGCATCGCTAGCGCGTGCCTTTTTTGGCTTGCGCTAGCGATGTGCCGTTCTTTTGTGGCGCGCCTCGGACGCTGCTTGCAGCGTCCGCGGCGCGCCCGAGGTCCGTTCCCCGCTCTCGCAGATCGGGGATCTGCGAGAGCGGGGACGTTAACGCGACCTCTAAACGCGACCCCTACAAATACATCGCGTTAGCGCAATCTGCTAGCGCTAAACGGATTGCCCTAACGCAATGTGAACCTAGCCTAAGAAAACAGATTCATACATGGTAAGAATAGACACGCTGACAAAAATAAAACAAGCAAAAAACTTAATATCAAATCCAGGGGGGGGGGGGGGGAGTGATCTTAGATTTCTGCCTAAACCTACGTTTGCACGACGACTGTATTTTCGGTGTGAGTGCTGTCTGTGGGAGAAAAAAAAAAAAAAAACCTAGGACCAATGTTATTCAATTGGGGTGTCTAAATTATTGTTTACATGGGACAAATATCCTTGTAAAAATAACTGCAGTATGCACTAGTCCAGTGTTCCCCATCTCCGCTCCTCAAAAGCCACCAACAGGTCACGTTTTCAGGATTTCCTTAGTATTAATTGCATCACCTGGACAGGCAAGAATTCCATCACCTGTGTAATACTAAGGAGATCCTGAAAACGTGACCTGTTGGTGGCTCTTGAGGACTGAAGTTGGGAAACACTGGTCTAGTCTCTTCCCCAGTTGGTATGATACTAAAGTCTATGGGTTTGCCAAAAATATCATCCCTTAGGGATCAACCATATAAAAATCTGATTCAAAGAATACATAGCCATTATTAACACAGGAAACTGTTTTTTTGGTCTTATAAATTTTATTCACTGCTGATTTATAAAAATAAATGCAATACAATTACAGTGCAGATAAAGTAAGTTTTTTTCGTAGTGAAATATGGAATTTTATACGTCAACATAGCCTTACACTAAGATTAACATTAATAAACCTCAATAGCATAATCTTCAAGTAACACAATCCTTGATTCACAAGTAGCCTTTAAAAACAGCCTTCTCCAGTGCATCGTCCTTATTCATGTACTGGACATGAGAGGGATAATTGGTGCAGTCGTACCGGCCACAAGTTCTAACATACTCAAGGAAATCTGGAATTCCAGGATAGACAACATTATCAGCCAGCAATACAGAGCCTTCTTTCAGCAAGTGACATTCCTACAGAAGGAGAAAGACAGCATGAAAAAAATATATATTTCAGATGGCCATAATAAGTAGTGCCTGGACCTAACATTTATACAATAATGCTTAATATTACGTAGCAGAGAAGTGAAATGCAACTACAGAGTGTTCTGTATTTCACAAGTTCTATCCCCACTCCAGCAGCTTTTTTTTATTGCACCGTTGCAGTGCTGCCTTAAGTGCAATTCCTCTGCCCACTGTCTCATACTCATCCGCCGCTGCCTTCGTCATTTTCCATTGTCGCTTCTGTCAGTCTTCGGCGAAAAATGACCTGCCGAGTAGCTCGAGTGTTTCATAGAGCTGCGCGAAGGTCACTTTTTGATACAAGTCTATGAGAGCCTTGTTCTAGCTCTCATACTTGCATTAAGAAATTGTGACGTAGCTTCCGAAGCTGCCATTCAGAAGCTGCACTCACAAGATGGCATCACAGGACCGCAGCAGTGCAGTAAAGCGGTGAAGATGCCGTAGGGTGAGTATATGCCTGGGGGGGGCTTACATTTAAAAGTGCCACTCCAGCGCTGAAAAAACAAAAAAAACAACGCTGGACAGGTGCTTTAACGCTTAACTCCTTAGTGACGAGAATTTTTATCTTAATGACCAAGCCAGGTATTTTTTTTAAATCTGACCAGTGTCACTTTATGTGGTAATAACTCTGGAACGCTTCAACGAATCCCAGTGATTCTGAGTCTGTTTTTTCATGACATATCGTACTTCATTATAGTGGTAAATTTTTGTCTATATGATTTGCGCATATTTATTAAAATATTGAAAATTTGAAAAGAAAAAAGAAAATGGAAATTTTTGAAAATTTCAAACTTTACATTTTTACGTCCTTAAATTTGATAGTTATACCACACAAAATAATTAATAAAAGAACATTTCCCATAATGTCTAGTTTACATCTGCATCATTTTTTAAACAATTTTTTGTTAGGAAGTTAGAAGGGTTCAAAGTTGATCAGCAATTTCTAATTTTTCCAACTTGTCTCTTCAGAGAGGAAAAGGACTAAAACTCTAGTGCCACCTACATGATGTAGCAATCCTAAAATTCAGTATTGACTCTTTAACGAGAGACTTGGGATAAAAGTCAAAACCAAAATCTCAATTTGCTTGGCATGTCAGGCAGTGCAATTTGACTTTTTGAACACAAAATTTGCTGGAATCATTAGCGGACAGCATGTCGCGTTTGGAAAGCCCTGAATATACCCAAGCAGTGGAAACCCACACAGGTGACCCCATATTGGAAACTAGACTCCTTAAGAAATGTATCTAGATATGGGATGAGCACCTTGCACCCAAAAGGTGCTTCCCGAAAGTTTATAATGTTGAACTGTAAAAGTGAAAAAATAAAATTTTCCCTGCAAAAATGTTGGTTTTGCCACAAATTTTTAATTTTCACAAGGGTAACAGAGCAAAATGAACCATGCAATTTATTGCACAATTTTTCCTGAAAACACCAATACCCTATATGTGATCGAAAACTACTTTTGAGGTACAGTGCAAAGCTCAGAATGGAAGAAGCGTCATATAGGAGTTCAGATTTTGCTACAATGGTTTGAGAGAGCCATGTCACATTAGCAGAGCCAATGAGGTGTCAAAACTGCAGAACTCCCAATAAATGACATCATTTTACAAATTACACTTCTCAATGAATTCATCTAGGGGTGCAGTGAGAATGTTGACACCACATATGCCTCACGGAAATTCATACTATTGCACGATGAAGAAATAATTAAATTTTTCCTCCTAAAATGTTGTTTTAGCCCCAAATTTAAACTTTTATGATGTCTAAGGAGAAACTGAGCTACATTTTTTTTCCTGAGTACACTAATAACCTACATGTAGTCGGGAACTACTTTTGAGGCACATTGCAAAACTCAGAAGGGAAGGAGCACCATATTAAAGTGCAGATTTCACTGCTATGGTTTGCAGGTGCCATAACCCACTGGGAGAGTTGACTTGGGATCTATATTTTGAAAACTCCCCAAAAGTGATACCATTTTAAAAACCTTACCCCTGAAATACTTTGAAACTGTTGACGGGAATTTTTTTAACCCTTCAGTTGCAACACAGAAGTTAATGCAAACTGGAATGAAAAAAGCAACAACTTTTAACTCTAAACTTTTGCTTAAGTCCCAATTTTCTCACTTTTGGACCCCACAGTTTGTTACCCACTTTATGAGCGTGGCAGTACCCCACATGTAGTCAAAACGTTCCATTTGGATAAATGGCAGGGCTCGGAACGGAAGGAGCAATATTTGAATTTTGTAACACAAATTGGCTGAAATAGATTGCAGGTGACATGTCACATTTACAGGGCCCCTAAGGTGCCCGAACAGCAGAAACCGGCAACAACTGACCCCATTTTGGAATTTACACCACTCAAGGATTTTATCCAGGGGTATAGTGAGGATTTTGAACCCAAAAGGTACTGCACAGAATTTGATATTATGTCGCCATATTGAGTATGTTGTCATTAGCATTGAGTGCAAGTGCTTGCATGAGGTGCTCGGGTATGCACCAAGTATCGCGGGTGCTCGACTGACATGCTCGAGTTCCTGTGTATGGCAGGCAATGCACGCATTTTTTAATTTTTTTGGCTGTCTAACAGCTGCAAAACACGCGGTTTGACCATGTCACTCGAGCACCAGCGATACTTTGTGCATAACCGAGCAAACTCGAGTAGCGCGCACTTGCACTCAACGCTGCTTGTCAAATAGTAATTTTTTAAATTAACTTTTTGAAAAAATCTTAAATAGGAAAAATAAAAATTCTAAAATAAAAAAAAAAGTAATCTGTCTAAGGGGATGACAACATAATTATTGGAATTTGATCACTGTGATAATCCCCACCACAATGATCAAAAGAAACCAATAGGAAAAATATCTGCTGTTCCCGGCTGGTAGATCTGGGAGGGTGCACTGCACATGCAGTGTGCATGTATATCATGTAAGAAGACAGAGAAAGGATTTTAATAGCAGGCACACATTTTGCTCTCATAATTAGAGATGAGCGAATATTTTCGGGTCCCTCCTTATTCGGCAAGCTACAGTGCTTACCGAATAATCTGCAGAGGGAACCCAGCTACCTGGATAGCTCTGCTATCAGCTGACCAGCGCCGCAACTGCATGTGTCACGGCTGTTTCACTGTCACAACACATGCATGGACAGCCTGTTTCTTGGGCTCTCCTTGCATGTGTTAGGACAGTGAAACCGCCACAACACATGCAGCTGCGGCACCAGACAGCTGATCAGGAGGAGGGATCCCTCTGCAGCTTATTCGGTAAGCGCTATAGCTTACCGAACAAAGATGGACCCGAACATATTCGCTCATCTCTACTCAATCACACACAGCTCTGTAGTGAGATCAGAGCTAACAGTACAACAGAAGTGAACTTTGTCTCGTTACACAAATTGCAGCGACACTTGTCCTGTTCAAGCTGCTAACTCAACTGCAGAGCTGTGCCCGATTATAACCAGCACAGTACAGCAGAGTTGAACCTTTTTTCATTACAAGCACATCTGCAGTGATGTCAGCTCTGCTATACCACCCTTCCTCCACACTGGCTGCCTATGAAATGGGAGCTGAAGTACTTTGAAACGCAACTGCTATATAAATGTGTTAGTACAGTACAACCTGACCTCACTGTAGAGCTGTGTGTCAGCATAAGAGCAGACGGTCAGTCGTAAAATGTCTCACACTGGTAACGCCCCCTTTCATTTCAAATAAGCTCATGCAGATCAGTGTCCGGCCCGTAGTCCTGAACAGCTCATTTGCACATGTTGAAAATGTGGACTTCTCTAAAATAAGACATCGGATCGCAAATATTTTATTCAGCTTCCTATGTCCTGTGTACCTATATAGAAGGAGGGTTGATCCTACTGATATACTCTCTTAAAATGTAACTAAGGGTACCGTCACACATTGAAATTTCCATCGCTACGACGTTACGATTCGTGACGTTCTAGCGATATCGTTACGATATCGCTGTGTCTGACACGCTACTGCGATCAGACACCCTGCTGAGAATCGTACGTCGTAGCAGATCGTTTGGAACTTTCTTTCGTCGCTTGATCACCCGCTGACATCGCTGGATCGTTGTGTGTTACAGCGATCCAGCGATGTGTTCGCTTGTAACCAGGGTAAACATCGGGTAACTAAGCGCAGGGCCGCGCTTAGTAACCCGATGTTTACCCTGGTTACAAGCGTAAACGTAAAAAAACAAACCGTACATACTCACCCGTCGGTGTCCTTCAGGTCCCTTGCCGTCTGCTTCCTGCTCTGAGTGCCGGCCGGAAAGTGAGAGCAGATCACAGCGGTGCTGCGCTCTGCTCTCACTGTACGGCTGCACTCAGAGCAGGAAGCAGACGGCAAGGGACCTGAAGGACACCGACGGGTGAGCATGTACTGTTTGTTTTTTTACGTTTACGCTGGTAACCAGGGTAAACATCGGGTTACTAAGCGCGGCCCTGCGCTTAGTTACCCGATGTTTACCCTGGTTACCCGGGGACTTCGGCATCGCTCCAGCGCCGTGATTGCAACGTGTGACCGCAGTCTACGACGCTGGAGCGATGATTATACGACGCTGCGACGTCACGAATCGTGCCGTCGCAGCGATGAAAATTTCAATGTGTGACGGTACCCTTAAACTCATGACAGCTACTGGTCAATTTGCTCCAAATCATAAATGGAAGGTGATCCAGGAATAAAGAAATATATACTAACTGGAATATAAATAATTCCGCAAAAATCAAGTTTTAACAATATGACTTCCAAAAGGGTGAATTCAATGCCAATAAGACTATACGAAAAGGCTCATTACCTTGAATTACCACCGGAACTAATACAGACATGAATTACACTTGTGTGAATGAGACTATATAAGAAGCAGTAAATACAGATACCACTGATGCATATCAGATTTCAAAAAGGGGAACACCCTACAATGGACATGAGATATAACAGGGCAAACTCCACTACATCCTACAAGAGAGCTACGGAGTATACAACACCCACCAGAATATAGATGTAAAAAAGATAACAAATTTTATTGAAAGTAACGTATACAACAGTAACAACATATATAAACAGACAAGGTACACGTTTTAGCACATGTATGGCGGACCAGCCACACTGAAAATAGCACCTAGGGCTCAGACATGACACATGCTGATGTCTAATGGGGACATGTTGCTCAATAAGTAACCAACAATTGTAATTATAAAGTGCAAAGTGCTCTAGAGTAACAATTGTGCCCACTATCATCATGCATCTTCAATCATAAGTCAAACATAGTTATACAAGTATCAAACTGTTCTGTCAGTCTTACCCAAATATACGTTGGTGCCAGTGTGTGTCCGGTGGCCCCGACGCGGGTTTGGCATGAGCTTCCTCGGGGGGAATGTTGTATACGTTACTTTCAATAAAATTTGTTATCTTTTTTACATCTATATTCTGGTGGGTGTTGTATACTCCGTAGCTCTGTTGTAGGATTTATATAAGAAGCAGTGTAATGTGTAGAACAACAAGCATTCATATTGATAGTTATATAAATGAGGTCAGTAAAATTTAAGGTTTGTCATTACGTAATAGGATGGTATGTAGGTAAACAATTACTGAATCATATCGATTTCAATAAAATGATTGTGATACAATTGTGCCTTAGTACTAACTAGTGCACATCTGGACGATTTTTGAAAATGTGGCTGTTACTGTTCAGAAACTTACTTCCAGCAATTTGGTGTCAGGTGTGTATTGCTCTTTTGCGTGATCTAGAAACACAAAGTCCACTGTATCCACATTATATTTCTCCTTCAGTTGGGGGATGATTGCTCCTGTTGCGCCTTCAAGGACCTTCACCTGGACAAAAAAACAAAAAACACACTAGGAGTTCTGACAATCATTCCCTCCAAACTTGGAATGAATACTGAAAGAAGGAAAAATCAGAGTACCATAAATTCCAATGAAACAAATGATTTTGTAGACAGACAATCACTTATCTTGCAGAGAAACAGCAGTTTCGTCTGTAAAACCACATGGCCATTACTATTGGTCTCAGATGAAACAACTGGTTTCCTTCAAGATTAAGAGATAGTGCAAGAAAATCAAAGCAGCACAAAGACGCTTCATACCACCCATCATATCTACCTTATCCTGTAATCCAGCAAATTCTACCATCTGCTTTGCTACCGCTGCATGAACTGGGTTCAGCTCTATGGTAAACAGGCGTGCTTCAGGCCGCAGCAAGCGAGATATCCGTGTAGCAGAATATCCACAATATGTGCCCAGCTCCAGTATTACAGAAGGGTCTCTTTCTTTTACTACTTCATCAACAATCAAACCTGGACATGGAAAAGATATACCGTAACATATTTTATCTTTAATGGTGGACACATGCAACAGCTGCAAACTTCTAAATAATGTAGTCAATAAAAACAGTGAATGCAAATTACGTTTTAAAATGAATCTGTCACCAGATCTCACAATACAAAAGTCATGAATTATTAAATATATCTCTTAGATCTAATGAGGTTGGTGTACTTTAAGACCACGTTCAGCATTTCACATCAGTATTTGTAAGCCAAATTTTGACTCGCCTGTGATAAATTAGAAATGAGAATCACCTGTGTGAACCTTCCTGGACGTGAGGGAAAGGGGAAAATTGACAAGAGATGTCTTCGAAGGTTGGTGCGAATGGTGAAAAAAAAAAAACACCACATCAAACATCCAGAGACCTGAAAGCCAACCTGGAACAGTCTGAGGTCATGATTTCAACAATTACCACACACTAAACCAAGTAGAACTTTATGGGTGAAGGCCAAGGAAGAAACCATTACTGAAAAAAAGACAAAAAAAAAAATAAAAAAAAAAGAAACAACTGATCTTTGCCAAAGAGTACCTTGACAAACCACAATCCTTCTGGGAAAATGTTCTGTGGACAGATGAAAAAAAAAAAAGGGACGTAGTTACTTACCAGTAACAGGATTTCTCAGAGCCCATGACAGCACCACAGAGATAGGGCATTCGCCCTTCAAGGACAGGAAACCTACAGATAAAAAGGGCAGTACCTCGCCCTCGCATCAGTTGGTTTTCAGAGCACGAGAAGACCTCCAGGTTATTACAACAACTGAACATCCTAACTATAATGCTTTTAAGGAAACACCCTGTGACCTACACATAAATAACAAAAGCGCGCTAACCACATGTGACAGGATGGAATATAAGGGTGCTGTCCTGAACTCTGACAAATTCAGTTACCGGTAAGTAACTATGTCTTTCTTCTTTCCCCCCTGACAGCACCACTGATAGAATTAGATTTTAGGGAGGGACCACATCCTGCAGAACCCTTCTCCCAAAGGTGAGATCAGAGGAAGGGGCTACTGTTGTGAACTATACTTTTTGGCTCCCTCTTGTGGTCACTAGCGGTATGGCCTTGGATTGTCTTTCCCCAGGTTGGTAGTCACCTGGTTCGTTAGACCCTGGGTGTTCCTATTTAAACTTCCTGGATTCTTAGTCCATTGCCTGGCATTAATGTAATCAGTCCTTGTCTGGTTGCTCCTGTCTACTGGTCCTGATTTTTTCAAGATAAGCTAAGTCCTGCTTCCTTATTTTTGTTCATTTGTATTGTTTTGTTTTTTGTCCAGCTTGTTCATAATGTGATTCCTGATTTTGCTGGAAGCTCTAAGGGGGCTGATATTCTCCCCCCACACCGTTAGTCGGTGCGGGGGTTCTTGGATATTCAACGTGGATATTTTTGTAGGGTTTTTCGCTGACCGCATAAGTCCGCTTTCTATATTTCTGCTATTATATAGTGGGCCTCTCTTTGCTGAATCTAGTTCATACTTACGTTTGTCCTTTCTTCTTACCTCACCGTTATTATTTGTTGGGGGCGTATCTTTACTTTGGGGTACGTTTCTCTTGAGGCAAGTGAGGTCTGATTTTCTCTGAAAGGGTTAGTTAGTTCTCCGGCTGGCGCGAGACGTCTAGAACCAACGTAGGTACGTTCCCCGGCTGCTATTAGTTGTGGGTTAGGATCAGTTATGCGGTCAGCTCAGTTACCACCTCCCTATGAGCTGGTTTTTTATGTTTGCAGACTTTGCTGAAAACCCTGAGATCCTCTACCATTGGGATCATAACAGAATGCCAGGCCGAGTGAATAGTTAATGCATTGCAGAAGTGGCATTAAAAGAAAAGAAATTCTGAGTTTTTTTTTTTTTTCTTCCTCCCCTTTATCTTTGAGTGGCTTGAAGCTCTGCTGCAGACATGAATGTTCAGACTCTGATTACTAGTGTGGATCAGCTTGCTGCACGTGTGCAGGGCATTCAGGATTTTGTTATTAGCAGTCCTATGTCAGAGCCTAAGATACCTATTCCTGAGCTGTTCTCTGGAGATCGATTTAAATTTAGGAATTTTAGGAATAATTGTAAATTGTTTCTATCTTTGAGACCTCGTTCGTCTGGAGACTCAGCTCAGCAAGTTAAAATTGTTATCTCCTTCTTGCGGGGCGACCCTCAGGATTGGGCTTTCTCACTGGCGCCAGGAGATCCGGCATTGGCAAATATTGATGCGTTTTTTCTGGCGCTCGGATTGCTTTATGAAGAGCCCAATCTTGAAATTCAGGCAGAGAAAGCTTTGCTGGCTATCTCTCAGGGCCAGGATGAAGCTGAAGTGTATTGCCAAAAATTTCGGAAATGGTCCGTGCTTACTCAGTGGAATGAGTGCGCTCTGGCCGCAAATTTCAGAAATGGCCTTTCTGATACCATTAAGAATGTGATGGTGGGCTTCCTGTTGTGAAATTGGATTTTGGGCTCCCCCGGTGGCCACTGGTGGAATTGAACTGGTGTGCATCATCCCCTCTGTTCACCTGTTCCCATCAGGATGTGGGAGTCGCTATTTAGCCTTGCTCCTCTGTCACTTCCATGCCGGTCAACATTGTAATCAGAAGCCTTTCTGTGCATGTTCCTGCTGCTAGACAACTTCCAGCTAAGTTGGACTTTAGTCCTTGTTTGTTTTTGCATTTTGTTCCAGTTCACAGCTGTAGTTTCGTTTCTGTGTCTGGAAAGCTCTTGTGATCTGAAATTGCCACTCTGATGTTATGAGTTAATACTAGAGTCTTAAAGTAATTTCAGGATGGTGTTTTGATAGGGTTTTCAGCTGACCATGAAAGTGTCCTTTCTGTCTTCCTGCTATCTAGTAAGCGGACCTCAATTTTGCTAAACCTATTTTCATACTACGTTTGTCATTTCATCTAAAATCACCGCCAATATATGTGGGGGCCTCTGTCTGCCTTTCAGGGAAATTTCTCTAGAGGTGAGCCAGGACTATATTTTCCTCTGCCAGGATTAGTTAGTCCTCCGGCCGGCGCTGGGCGTCTAGGGATAAAACGCAGGCAACGCTACCCGGCTACTGTTAGTTGTGCGGCAGGTTTAGTTCATGGTCAGTTTAGTTTCCATCCTTCCAAGAGCTAGTTCTTATGTTTGCTGGGCTATGTTCTCTTGCCATTGAGAACCATAACAGTTTGACGGGACCAAAAAGGGTTAAATTAATTGACAGGGAAAGGAGAGAAAAGAGGAGTCTGCTGAAGATTTTTTTTTTTTTTTTTCTTCCCTTCAGTTCTGAGTGTGCTTGTAATTGAATCTCTTGCAAGTCTGCCTATATTGCAGCCTTCCTCTCTCACTCTCCTTCTAATCCTGGAATGGCTCTGTGTTCACCTGTTTAAAATGGATTTTCAGAGTTTAGCTGCAGGTTTGAATAATCTCACCACGAAAGTTCAAAATTTACAAGATTTTGTTGTTCAGGTTCCTATATCTGAACCTAGAATTCCTTTGCCTGAATTTTTCTCGGGGAATAGATCTTGCTTTCAAAATTTCAAAAATAATTGCAAGTTGTTTTTGTCCCTGAAATCTCGCTCTGCTGGAGATCCTGCTCAGCAGGTCAGGATTGTGATTTCCTTGCTCCGGGGCGACCCTCAGGATTGGGCTTTTGCATTGGCTCCAGGGGATCCTGCGTTGCTCAATGTGGATGCGTTTTTTCTGGCCTTGGGGTTGCTTTATGAGGAACCCCAGTTAGAACTTCAGGCGGAAAAGGCCTTGATGTCCCTATCTCAGGGGCAAGACGAAGCTGAAATATACTGCCAGAAATTTCGTAAATGGGCTGTGCTTACTCAGTGGAATGAGTGCGCCCTGGCGGCGAATTTCAGAGAGGGTCTCTCTGACGCCATTAAGGATGTTATGGTGGGGTTCCCTGTGCCTGCGGGTCTGAATGAGTCCATGACAATGGCTATCCAGATCGATAGGCGTCTGCGGGAGCGCAAACCTGTGCACCATTTGGCGGTGTCTACTGAGAAGACGCCAGAGAATATGCAATGTGATAGAATTCTGTCCAGAAGTGAACGGCAGAATTTTAGACGGAAAAATGGGTTGTGCTTCTATTGCGGTGATTCAACTCATGTTATATCAGCATGCTCTAAGCGTACTAAGAAGCTTGATAAGTCTGTTTCAATTGGCACTTTACAGTCTAAGTTTATTCTATCTGTGACCCTGATTTGTTCTTTATCATCTATTACCGCGGATGCCTATGTCGACTCTGGCGCCGCTTTGAGTCTTATGGATTGGTCCTTTGCCAAACGCTGTGGGTATGTTATGACCCCAATGGCGAGGGTCTCAGAGGAACGTGGAAGTCTGCAGAATACAAAAATCCAGCTCATAGGGCAGTGGTAACTGGGTTGACCATATATCTACTCCTAACGCCAACACTAGAAGTAGCCGGGGATCATTCCTACGTTGATTCTAGATGACACGCGCCAGCCGGAGAATCTAGCTACCCCTAGTAGAGGAAAACAAAGACCTTTCTTGCCTCCAGAGAAGGGGACCCCAAAGCTGGATAGAAGCCCCCCACAAATAATGACGGTGAGGTAAGAGGAAATGACAAACACAGAAATGAACCAGGTTTAGCACAGAGAGGCCGCTTACTGATAGCAGAATAAAGAAAGGTAACTTATATGGTCAACAAAAACCCTATCAAAATCCACACTGGAAATTCAAGAACCCCCGAACCGTCTAACGGTCCGGGGGGAGAACACCAGCCCCCTAGAGCTTCCAGCAAAGGTCAGGATATAGATTTGGAACAAGCTGGACAAAAATACAAAACCAAAACAAATAGCAAAAAGCAAAAGGCAGACTTAGCTGATATAACTGGAACCAGGATCAGTAGACAAGAGCACAGCAGACTAGCTCTGATAACTACGTTGCCAGGCATTGAACTGAAGGTCCAGGGAGCTTATATAGCAACACCCCTAACTAACGACCCAGGTGCGGATAAAAGGAATGACAGAAAAACCAGAGTCAAAAAACTAGTAACCACTAGAGGGAGCAAAAAGCAAATTCACAACAGTACCCCCCCCTTAGTGAGGGGTCACCGAACCCTCACCACGACCACCAGGGCGATCAGGATGAGCGGCATGAAAGGCACGAACTAAATCGGCCGCATGAACATCAGAGGCGACCACCCAGGAATTATCCTCCTGACCATAGCCCTTCCACTTGACCAGGTACTGAAGCCTCCGCCTGGAGAGGCGAGAATCCAAGATCTTCTCCACCACGTACTCCAACTCGCCCTCAACCAACACCGGAGCAGGAGGCTCAGCAGAAGGAACTACAGGCACAATGTACCGCCGCAACAAGGACCTATGAAATACATTGTGAATAGCAAACGACACAGGAAGATCCAGACGAAAAGATACAGGATTAAGGATTTCCAATATCTTGTAAGGCCCAATAAAACGAGGTTTAAATTTGGGAGAGGAGACCTTCATAGGAACAAAGCGGGAAGAAAGCCACACCAAATCCCCAACGCGTAGTCGGGGACCCACACCGCGGCGACGGTTGGCAAAGCGCTGAGCCTTCTCCTGTGACAACTTCAAGTTGTCCACCACATGATTCCAGATCTGCTGCAACCTATCCACCACAGAATCCACCCCAGGACAGTCAGAAGGCTCCACATGACCCGAAGAAAAGCGAGGATGGAAACCAGAGTTGCAGAAAAAAGGCGAAACCAAGGTGGCGGAACTAGCCCGATTATTAAGGTCAAACTCAGCCAACGGCAAGAATGTTACCCAATCGTCCTGATCAGCAGAGACAAAACACCTCAAATAAGCCTCCAAAGTCTGATTGGTTCGCTCCGTCTGTCCATTAGTCTGAGGATGGAAAGCAGACGAAAACGACAAATCAATGCCCATCCTACTACAAAAGGATCGCCAGAACCTGGAAACGAACTGGGATCCTCTGTCTGACACAATATTCTCAGGGATGCCGTGCAAACGAACCACGTTCTGGAAAAACACAGGAACCAGATCGGAAGAGGAAGGCAGCTTAGGCAAAGGAACCAAATGGACCATCTTGGAGAAGCGATCACATATCACCCAGATAACGGACATGCCCTGAGATAGCGGAAGATCAGAAATGAAATCCATGGAGATATGTGTCCAAGGTCTCTTCGGGACAGGCAAGGGCAAGAGCAAACCGCTGGCACGAGAACAGCAAGGCTTAGCTCGAGCACAAGTCCCACAGGACTGCACAAATGACCGCACATCCCTTGACAAGGAAGGCCACCAAAAGGACCTGGCCACCAGATCTCTGGTGCCAAAAATTCCCGGGTGACCTGCCAACACCGAGGAATGAACCTCGGAAATGACTCTGCTGGTCCACTTATCCGGGACAAACAGTCTGTCAGGTGGACAAGACTCAGGCCTTTCAGCCTGAAATCTCTGCAACACACGTCGCAGATCCGGAGAAATAGCTGACAAGATAACTCCATCTTTAAGAATACCAACAGGATCAGCGACTCCAGGAGCATCAGGCACAAAGCTCCTAGAAAGAGCATCGGCCTTCACATTCTTTGAACCTGGTAAATACGAGACAACAAAATCAAAGCGGGAGAAAAACAATGACCAGCGGGCCTGTCTCGGATTAAGGCGTTTAGCAGACTCGAGATACATCAGATTTTTGTGATCAGTCAAGACCACCACACGATGCTTAGCACCCTCGAGCCAATGACGCCACTCCTCAAATGCCCATTTCATGGCCAACAACTCCCGATTGCCCACATCATAATTTCGCTCGGCAGGCGAAAACTTCCTAGAGAAAAAGGCACAAGGCTTCATAACAGAGCAACCAGGGCCTCTCTGCGACAAAACGGCCCCTGCCCCAATCTCCGAAGCATCCACCTCAACCTGAAAGGGAAGTGAGACGTCAGGCTGGCACAAAACAGGCGCCGAAGTAAACCGGCGTTTCAACTCCTGGAAAGCCTCCACGGCAGCAGGAGCCCAGTTAGCTACATCGGAGCCCTTCTTGGTCATATCCGTCAAAGGTTTCACAATGCTAGAAAAATTAGCGATAAAACGACAGTAGAAGTTAGCGAAGCCCAAGAACTTCTGAAGACTCTTAACTGACGAGGGCTGAGTCCAATCAAGAATAGCTCGGACCTTGACTGGGTCCATCTCCACAGCAGAAGGGGAAAAAATGAACCCCAAAAAGGGAACCTTCTGTACACCAAAGAGACACTTTGAGCCCTTGACAAACAAAGAATTTTCACGCAAAATTTTAAAGACCAACCTGACCTGCTCCACATGCGAATCCCAATTATCAGAAAAAACCAAAATATCATCCAGATAAACAATCAAAAATTTATCCAGATACTTCCGGAAAATGTCATGCATAAAGGACTGAAAAACTGAAGGCGCATTGGAGAGCCCAAAAGGCATCACCAAGTACTCAAAATGACCTTCGGGCGTATTGAATGCGGTTTTCCATTCATCACCTTGCTTAATGCGCACAAGGTTGTACGCACCACGAAGGTCTATCTTGGTGAACCACTTGGCACCCTTAATCCGGGCAAACAAGTCAGACAACAGCGGTAAAGGATACTGAAATTTGACAGTGATCTTATTTAAAAGCCGATAATCAATACAAGGTCTCAAAGATCCGTCCTTTTTTGCCACAAAAAAGAATCCCGCACCAAGAGGGGAAGAAGACGGACGAATATGTCCTTTTTCCAGAGACTCCTTGATATATGAACGCATAGCGGTATGTTCAGGTACCGACAGATTAAACAGTCTTCCCTTAGGAAATTTACTGCCTGGGATCAAATCTATAGCACAGTCACAGTCCCTATGAGGAGGCAGTGCACTGGACTCAGACTCACTGAAGACATCCTGATAATCAGACAAATACTCCGGAACTTCCGAAGGCGTAGAAGAAGCAATAGACACAGGCAGGGAATCCTCATGAATACCACGACAGCCCCAACTTGAGACTGACATAGCCTTCCAGTCCAGGACTGGATTATGGGTCTGTAACCATGGCAGCCCTAAAACGACCAAATCATGCATTTTATGTAAAACCAGGAAACGTATCACCTCGCGGTGTTCAGGAGTCATGCACATGGTAACCTGAGTCCAATACTGCGGTTTATTTGCTGCCAATGGTGTAGCATCAATACCCCTAAGAGGAATAGGATTTTCTAATGGTTCAAGAGTAAATCCACAGCGCTTAGCAAATGAGAGATCCATGAGACTCAGGGCAGCACCTGAATCTACAAACGCCATGACAGGATAAGATGACAGTGAGCAAATCAAAGTTACAGACAGAATAAATTTAGGTTGCAAATTACCAACGGTGACAGGACTAACAACCTTAGCTATACGTTTAGAGCATGCTGAGATAACATGTGTAGAATCACCACAGTAGTAGCACAAGCCATTCCGGCGTCTATGAATTTTCCGCTCATTTCTAGTCAGGATTCTATCACATTGCATTAAATCAGGTGTCTGTTCAGACAACACCATGAGGGAATTTGCGGTTTTTCTATCACATTGCACCGAATTAGGTGTCTGTTCAGACAACACCATGAGGGAATTTGCGGTTTTGCGCTCCCGCAACCGCCGGTCAATTTGAATAGCCAGTGCCATAGTATCATTCAGACCTGTGGGAATGGGAAAACCCACCATAACATTCTTAATGGCTTCAGAAAGGCCATTTCTAAAATTAGCGGCCAGTGCACACTCGTTCCAATGTGTCAGCACGGACCATTTCCGAAATTTTTGGCAATACACTTCAGCCTCGTCCTGCCCCTGAGACATAGACAGCAAGGCCTTTTCTGCCTGAATCTCAAGATTGGGTTCCTCATAAAGTAAACCGAGCGCCAGAAAAAACGCATCAAGATCAGCCAATGCCGGATCTCCTGGCGCCAGCGAAAAAGCCCAATCCTGAGGGTCGCCCCGTAAGAACGAAATAACAATTTTTACTTGCTGAGCAGAATCTCCTGATGAACAGGGTCTCAGGGACAAAAACAATTTACAATTATTCACGAAATTCCTAAACTTAAACCTGTCTCCGGAAAACAGTTCAGGAATCGGTATTTTAGGTTCTGACCTAGGATTTCTGATAACATAGTCTTGTATGCCCTGCACACGAGTAGCCAGCTGGTCCACACTTGTAATCAAGGTCTGGACATTCATGTCTGCAGCAAGCATAGCCACTCTGAGGTAAAGGGGAAGGAGAAAAAAAAAAACTCAGAATCTTCTTTCTTATAATCCCTCTTCTGCAATGCATTAAACATTTAATACCGGCCTGGCAAACTGTTATGACCCCAATGGCGAGGGTCTCAGAGGAACGTGGAAGTCTGCAGAATACAAAAATCCAGCTCATAGGGCAGTGGTAACTGGGTTGACCATATATCTACTCCTAACGCCAACACTAGAAGTAGCCGGGGATCATTCCTACGTTGATTCTAGATGACACGCGCCAGCCGGAGAATCTAGCTACCCCTAGTAGAGGAAAACAAAGACCTTTCTTGCCTCCAGAAAAGGGGACCCCAAAGCTGGATAGAAGCCCCCCACAAATAATGACGGTGAGGTAAGAGGAAATGACAAACACAGAAATGAACCAGGTTTAGCACAGAGAGGCCGCTTACTGATAGCAGAATAAAGAAAGGTAACTTATATGGTCAACAAAAACCCTATCAAAATCCACACTGGAAATTCAAGAACCCCCGAACCGTCTAACGGTCCGGGGGGAGAACACCAGCCCCCTAGAGCTTCCAGCAAAGGTCAGGATATAGATTTGGAACAAGCTGGACAAAAATACAAAACCAAAACAAATAGCAAAAAGCAAAAGGCAGACTTAGCTGATATAACTGGAACCAGGATCAGTAGACAAGAGCACAGCAGACTAGCTCTGATAACTACGTTGCCAGGCATTGAACTGAAGGTCCAGGGAGCTTATATAGCAACACCCCTAACTAACGACCCAGGTGCGGATAAAAGGAATGACAGAAAAACCAGAGTCAAAAAACTAGTAACCACTAGAGGGAGCAAAAAGCAAATTCACAACAGGGTATGATTTGGAGCCTCTTGAAACTCCTATACCCCTGAAGGGGATTGACTCCACCCCATTGGCTAGCAATAAACCACAATACTGGACACAAGTAACTATGCGGATTAATCCGGATCATCAGGAGATTATTCGCTTTCTTGTGCTGTATAACCTACATGATGTGTTGGTGCTTGGATTGCCATGGCTGCAATCTCATAACCCAGTCCTTGACTGGAAAGCTATGTCTGTGTTAAGCTGGGGATGTAAGGGGACGCATGGGGACGTACCTGTGGTTTCCATTTCATCATCTATTCCCTCTGAGATTCCTGAATTCTTGACTGAATATCGTGACGTTTTTGAAGAACCTAAGCTTGGTTCATTACCTCCGCACCGGGAGTGCGATTGTGCCATAGATTTGATTCCGGGTAGTAAATACCCTAAGGGTCGTTTATTTAATCTGTCTGTGCCTGAACATGTTGCTATGCGAGAATATATAAAGGAGTCCTTGGAAAAGGGACATATTCGTCCTTCGTCATCTCCCTTAGGAGCCGGTTTTTTCTTTGTGGCTAAGAAAGATGGCTCTTTGAGGCCGTGTATTGATTATCGGCTTTTGAATAAAATCACGGTTAAATATCAATATCCGTTGCCACTGCTGACTGATTTGTTTGCTCGCATAAAGGGGGCCAAGTGGTTCTCTAAGATAGATCTCCGTGGGGCGTATAATTTGGTGCGAATTAAGCAGGGGGATGAGTGGAAAACCGCATTTAATACGCCCGAGGGCCACTTTGAGTATTTGGTGATGCCTTTTGGTCTTTCTAATGCACCTTCGGTCTTTCAGTCCTTTATGCATGACATTTTCCGTGATTATTTGGATAAATTTATGATTGTGTATCTGGATGATATTTTGATTTTTTCGGATGACTGGGACTCTCATGTCCAGCAGGTCAGGAGGGTTTTTCAGGTTTTGCGGTCTAATTCCTTGTGTGTGAAGGGTTCTAAGTGCGTTTTTGGGGTTCAAAAGATTTCCTTTTTGGGATATATTTTTTCCCCCTCTTCCATCGAGATGGATCCTGTCAAGGTTCAGGCTATTTGTGATTGGACGCAACCCTCTTCTCTTAAGAGTCTTCAGAAATTTTTGGGCTTTGCTAACTTTTATCGTCGATTTATTGCTGGTTTTTCTGATGTTGTTAAACCATTGACTGATTTGACTAAGAAGGGTGCTGATGTTGCTGATTGGTCCCCTGCTGCTGTGGAGGCCTTTCGGGAGCTTAAGCGCCGCTTTTCTTCCGCCCCTGTGTTGCGTCAGCCTGATGTTGCTCTTCCTTTCCAGGTTGAGGTCGACGCTTCTGAAATCGGAGCTGGGGCGGTTTTGTCGCAGAGAAGTTCCGATTGCTCCGTGATGAGACCTTGTGCTTTTTTCTCGCGTAAATTTTCGCCCGCCGAGCGGAATTATGATGTTGGGAATCGGGAGCTTTTGGCCATGAAGTGGGCTTTTGAGGAGTGGCGTCATTGGCTTGAGGGGGCTAGACATCAGGTGGTGGTATTGACTGACCACAAAAATCTAATTTATCTTGAGTCCGCCAGACGCCTGAATCCTAGACAGGCGCGCTGGTCGTTGTTTTTCTCTCGGTTTAATTTTGTGGTGTCCTACCTGCCGGGTTCTAAGAATGTTAAGGCGGATGCCCTTTCTAGGAGTTTTGAGCCTGACTCCCCTGGTGATTCTGAACCTACAGGTATCCTTAAGGATGGAGTGATATTGTCTGCCGTTTCTCCAGACCTGCGGCGGGCCTTGCAGGAGTTTCAGGCGGATAGACCTGATCGTTGCCCACCTGGTAGACTGTTTGTTCCTGATGATTGGACCAGTAAAGTCATTTCTGAGGTTCATTCTTCTGCGTTGGCAGGTCATCCTGGAATCTTTGGTACTAGGGATTTGGTGGCAAGGTCCTTCTGGTGGCCTTCCCTGTCTCGAGATGTGCGGGGCTTCGTGCAGTCTTGTGACGTTTGTGCTCGGGCCAAGCCTTGTTGTTCTCGGGCTAGTGGATTGTTGTTGCCCTTGCCTATCCCGAAGAGGCCCTGGACGCACATCTCGATGGATTTTATTTCGGATCTTCCTGTTTCTCAGAAGATGTCTGTCATTTGGGTGGTGTGTGATCGTTTCTCTAAGATGGTCCATTTGGTTCCCCTGCCTAAGTTACCTTCTTCTTCCGAGTTGGTTCCTCTGTTTTTTCAAAATGTGGTCCGTTTGCATGGTATTCCGGAGAATATCGTTTCTGACAGAGGTACCCAATTCGTGTCTAGATTTTGGCGAGCATTCTGTGCTAGGATGGGCATAGATTTGTCTTTCTCGTCTGCTTTCCATCCTCAGACTAATGGCCAGACCGAGCGGACGAATCAGACCTTGGAGACATATTTGAGGTGTTTTGTGTCTGCAGATCAGGATGATTGGGTTGCTTTTTTGCCTTTAGCGGAGTTTGCCCTCAATAATCGGGCCAGCTCTGCCACCTTGGTGTCTCCCTTTTTCTGTAATTCGGGGTTTCATCCTCGATTTTCTTCTGGTCAGGTGGAATCTTCGGATTGTCCTGGAGTGGATGCTGTGGTGCAGAGGTTGCATCAGATTTGGGGGCAGGTAGTGGACAATTTGAAGTTGTCCCAGGAGAAGACTCAGCTTTTTGCCAACCGCCGGCGTCGGGTTGGTCCTCGGCTTTGTGTTGGGGACTTGGTGTGGTTGTCTTCTCGTTTTGTCCCTATGAGGGTTTCTTCTCCCAAGTTTAAGCCTCGGTTCATCGGCCCGTACAAGATATTGGAGATTCTTAACCCTGTGTCCTTCCGTTTGGACCTCCCTGCATCTTTTTCTATTCATAATGTTTTTCATCGGTCATTATTGCGCAGGTATGAGGTACCGGTTGTGCCTTCCGTTGAGCCTCCTGCTCCGGTGTTGGTTGAGGGCGAGTTGGAGTACGTTGTGGAAAAAATCTTGGACTCCCGTGTTTCCAGACGGAAACTCCAGTATCTGGTCAAATGGAAGGGATACGGTCAGGAGGATAATTCTTGGGTGACTGCCTCTGATGTTCATGCCTCCGATCTGGTCCGTGCCTTTCATAGGGCTCATCCTGATCGCCCTGGTGGTTCTGGTGAGGGTTCGGTGCCCCCTCCTTGAGGGGGGGTACTGTTGTGAAATTGGATTTTGGGCTCCCCCGGTGGCCACTGGTGGAATTGAACTGGTGTGCATCATCCCCTCTGTTCACCTGTTCCCATCAGGATGTGGGAGTCGCTATTTAGCCTTGCTCCTCTGTCACTTCCATGCCGGTCAACATTGTAATCAGAAGCCTTTCTGTGCATGTTCCTGCTGCTAGACAACTTCCAGCTAAGTTGGACTTTAGTCCTTGTTTGTTTTTGCATTTTGTTCCAGTTCACAGCTGTAGTTTCGTTTCTGTGTCTGGAAAGCTCTTGTGATCTGAAATTGCCACTCTGATGTTATGAGTTAATACTAGAGTCTTAAAGTAATTTCAGGATGGTGTTTTGATAGGGTTTTCAGCTGACCATGAAAGTGTCCTTTCTGTCTTCCTGCTATCTAGTAAGCGGACCTCAATTTTGCTAAACCTATTTTCATACTACGTTTGTCATTTCATCTAAAATCACCGCCAATATATGTGGGGGCCTCTGTCTGCCTTTCGGGGAAATTTCTCTAGAGGTGAGCCAGGACTATATTTTCCTCTGCCAGGATTAGTTAGTCCTCCGGCCGGCGCTGGGCGTCTAGGGATAAAACGCAGGCAACGCTACCCGGCTACTGTTAGTTGTGCGGCAGGTTTAGTTCATGGTCTGTTTAGTTTCCATCCTTCCAAGAGCTAGTTCTTATGTTTGCTGGGCTATGTTCTCTTGCCATTGAGAACCATAACAGCTTCCCCATTCCTACAAGTCTGAATGATTCTATGACGCTGGCCATTCAGATTGATCGGCGTTTGCGGGAGCGCAAATCCGCTAATCCTCTGGCGGTGTTGTCTGAACAGACACCGGACTTAATGCAATGTGATAGAATTCAGACTAGAACTGAACGGCAAAATCATAGAAATCAGAATGGGTTGTGTTTTTACTGTGGTGATTCTACACATGTTATATCAGCATGCTCTAATCGTCTAACTAAGTTTGTTAGTCCTGTCGCCATTGGTAACTTGCAGCCTAAATTTATTTTGTCTGTGACTTTAATTTGTTCATTGTCTTCCTACCCTGTTATGGCGTTTGTGGATTCAGGTGCTGCCCTGAGTCTTATGGACTTGTCGTTTGCCAAGCGCTGTGGTTTTGTCCTGGAGCCTTTAGAAAATCCTATTCCTCTTAGAGGAATTGATGCTACGCCATTGGCAGGAAATAAACCGCAGTATTGGACACAAGTGACCATGTGCATGACTCCTGAACATCGGGAGGTGATTTGTTTTCTTGTTCTGCATAAGATGCATGATTTGGTCGTTTTGGGTCTGCCATGGTTACAGGCCCATAATCCAGTTTTGGATTGGAGGGCTATGTCTGTGTCAAGTTGGGGTTGTCAGGGAATTCATTGCGATTCCCCGACGGTGTCTATTGCTTCCTCCACTCCTTCAGAAGTTCCTGAGTATTTGTTTGACTATCAGGATGTATTCAGTGAGTCCAGGTCCAGTGCCCTTCCTCCTCATAGGGACTGTGACTGCGCTATAGATTTGATTCCTGGTAGTAAGTTTCCTAAGGGACGATTATTTAATCTGTCGGTACCTGAGCATGCCGCGATGCGTTCTTATATAAAGGAGTCTTTGGAGAAAGGACATATTCGTCCCTCCTCTTCCCCTCTTCGTGCGGGATTCTTTTTTGTGGCCAAGAAAGACGGGTCTTTGAGACCTTGTATAGACTATCGGCTTCTGAATAAAATCACGGTTAAATTTCAATATCCTTTGCCACTATTGTCGGACTTGTTTGCTCGGATTAAGGGTGCCTGTTGGTTCACCAAGATAGATCTTCGTGGTGCGTACAACCTTGTGCGCATTAAGCAGGGAGATGAATGGAAAACTGCATTTAATACGCCCGAAGGTCATTTTGAGTACTTGGTGATGCCTTTTGGGCTCTCTAATGCCCCTTCAGTGTTTCAGTCCTTTATGCATGACATCTTCCGGAAGTATCTAGATAAATTTGTGATTGTTTATCTGGATGACATTTTAGTTTTTTCTGATGATTGGGATTCTCATGTAAAGCAGGTCAGGATGGTGTTTCAGGCTTTGCGCGATAATGCTTTGTTTGTGAAGGGCTCAAAGTGTCTCTTTGGAGTGCAGAAGGTTTCCTTTTTGGGTTTTATTTTTTCCCCTTCTGCTGTGGAGATGGACCCAGTCAAGGTCCGAGCTATTCATGATTGGACTCAACCCACTTCTGTTAAGAGTCTTCAGAAGTTTTTGGGTTTTGCTAATTTCTACCATCGTTTTATTGCTAACTTTTCTAGCGTTGTTAAACCTCTGACGGATATGACCAAGAAAGGTTCTGATGTTGCTAATTGGGCTCCTGCGGCCGTGGAGGCCTTCCGGGAACTGAAGTGCCGGTTTACTTCGGCGCCTGTTTTGTGCCAGCCTGATGTCTCACTTCCCTTTCAGGTTGAAGTAGACGCTTCTGAGATCGGTGCAGGGGCTGTTTTGTCGCAGAGAGGCTCTGGTTGCTCTGTGATGAGACCATGTGCTTTCTTTTCCAGGAAGTTTTCGCCTGCTGAGCGGAACTATGATGTTGGTAATCGGGAGTTGTTGGCCATGAAGTGGGCATTTGAGGAGTGGCGTCATTGGCTCGAGGGAGCTAAGCATCGTGTGGTGGTCTTGACTGATCACAAAAATCTGATGTATCTCGAGTCTGCTAAACGCCTGAACCCTAGACAGGCTCGTTGGTCATTGTTTTTCTCCCTTTTTGACTTTGTGGTCTCATACCTGCCTGGTTCGAAAAATGTGAAGGCTGATGCTCTCTCTAGGAGCTTTGTGCCTGACTCTCCTGGAGTCTCAGAGCCGGCTGGTATTCTTAAAGAGGGAGTAATCTTGTCGGCCATTTCTCCTGATTTGCGACGTGTGTTGCAGAGATTTCAGGCTGGTAGACCTGACCCTTGTCCACCTGACAGACTGTTTGTTCCTGATAAATGGACCAGCAGAGTTATTTCCGAGGTTCATTCCTCGGTGTTGGCAGGGCATCCTGGGATTTTTGGTACCAGAGATTTGGTGGCTAGGTCCTTTTGGTGGCCTTCCTTGTCACGGGATGTGCGTTCTTTTGTGCAGTCCTGTGGGACTTGTGCTCGGGCTAAGCCTTGCTGTTCTTGTGCCTGCGGGTTGCTTTTGCCCTTGCCCGTCCTGAAGAGGCCTTGGACACACATTTCCATGGATTTCATTTCAGATCTTCCGGTGTCTCAGGGAATGTCTGTCATCTGGGTGGTGTGTGATCGTTTTTCCAAGATGGTCCATTTGGTGCCCTTGCCTAAGTTGCCGTCCTCTTCCGATCTGGTTCCTTTGTTTTTTCAGAATGTGGTTCGTTTGCACGGCATTCCTGAGAATATCGTGTCTGACAGAGGATCCCAGTTTGTGTCCAGATTCTGGCGATCTTTTTGTGCTAAGATGGGCATTGATCTGTCGTTCTCGTCTGCCTTTCATCCTCAGACTAATGGCCAAACGGAGCGAACTAATCAGACGCTGGAGGCTTATTTGAGATGTTTTGTTTCTGCGGATCAGGATGATTGGGTGACCTTTTTGCCATTGGCTGAGTTTGCCCTCAATAATCGGGCTAGTTCCACTACTTTGGTTTCTCCATTTTTCTGCAACTCTGGTTTTCATCCTCGTTTCTCCTCAGGTCATGTTGAGCCTTCTGACTGTCCTGGGGTGGATTCTGTGGTTGATAGGTTGCAGCGGACTTGGAATCATGTGGTGGACAACTTGAATTTGTCACAGGAGAAGGCTCAGCGTTTTGCCAACCGCCGCCGCGGTGTGGGTCCCCGACTTCGTGTTGGGGATTTGGTTTGGTTGTCTTCTCGGTATGTCCCTCTGAAGGTTTCCTCTCCTAAGTTTAAGCCTCGCTTTATTGGTCCTTATAGAATATTGGAGGTCCTTAATCCGGTGTCTTTTCATTTGGATCTTCCTGTGTCGTTTGCCATTCACAATGTGTTCCATAGGTCTTTGTTGCGGTGGTACATTGTGCCTGTGGTTCCTGCTGTTGACCCTCCTGCTCCGGTCTTGGTTGAGGGCGAGTTGGAGTACGTGGTGGAGAAGATCTTAGATTCTCGTCTCTCTGGTCAAATGGAAGGGCTATGGTCAGGAGGATAATTCCTGGGTGGTCGCTTCTGATGTTCATGCGGCCGATTTGGTTCGTGCCTTTCACGCTGCCCATCCTGATCGCCCTGGTGGTCGTATTGAGGGTTCGGTGACCCCTCCTTAAAGGGGGGGTACTGTTGTGAACTATACTTTTTGGCTCCCTCTTGTGGTCACTAGCGGTATGGCCTTGGATTGTCTTTCCCCAGGTTGGTAGTCACCTGGTTCGTTAGACCCTGGGTGTTCCTATTTAAACTTCCTGGATTCTTAGTCCATTGCCTGGCATTAATGTAATCAGTCCTTGTCTGGTTGCTCCTGTCTACTGGTCCTGATTTTTTCAAGATAAGCTAAGTCCTGCTTCCTTATTTTTGTTCATTTGTATTGTTTTGTTTTTTGTCCAGCTTGTTCATAATGTGATTCCTGATTTTGCTGGAAGCTCTAAGGGGGCTGATATTCTCCCCCCACACCGTTAGTTGGTGCGGGGGTTCTTGGATATTCAGCGTGGATATTTTTGTAGGGTTTTTCGCTGACCGCATAAGTCCGCTTTCTATATTTCTGCTATTATATAGTGGGCCTCTCTTTGCTGAATCTAGTTCATACTTACGTTTGTCCTTTCTTCTTACCTCACCATTATTATTTGTTGGGGGCGTATCTTTACTTTGGGGTACCTTTCTCTTGAAGCAAGTGAGGTCTGATTTTCTCTGAAAGGGTTAGTTAGTTCTCCGGCTGGCGCGAGACGTCTAGAACCAACGTAGGTACGTTCCCCGGCTGCTATTAGTTGTGGGTTAGGATCAGGTATGCGGTCAGCTCAGTTACCACCTCCCTATGAGCTGTTTTTTTATGTTTGCAGACTTTGCTGAAAACCCTGAGATCCTCTACCATTGGGATCATAACAGGCTACATCCAACAGATAGTGTTTGTGAGGCTTCTTTCACACTAGCTTCGGCCCGACGTGCGTTGTGAAAGTAATGCCCGACGTGTAATGTCCGGGGAGGAGGGGGTGGATTTTCGGCCACGCATGCGGGGTCAAAAATGGCGGACATGACACGTAAAAAAAATTACATGTAATTTTTTTGTGCCGACGGTTCGCCAAAACACGACGCAACCGTCGCACGACTGTTGCGACGTGTGGCTATACGTCACAATGCGTCGCTAATGAAAGCCTATGGGTAAAAAACGCATCCTGCAGACAACTTTGCAGGATGCGTTTTTTCTCATAAACGACGTATTACAAACTACGCTAGTGTGAAAGTAGCCTAAGAGGTAGAGGGAGATGACCATATTGCAACCTTACAGATTTGCTCTATGGAAAAATCTAAATTTCTCCGCCCAGGTTTCTA
Organism: Ranitomeya variabilis; assembly: GCF_051348905.1. Taxonomy (NCBI): domain Eukaryota; kingdom Metazoa; phylum Chordata; class Amphibia; order Anura; family Dendrobatidae; genus Ranitomeya; species Ranitomeya variabilis. Next base: position 259,652,168 of record NC_135232.1, read on the forward strand.
CCGCTCTTGTAGAGTGAGCTTTTAATTCCTTCGGGATGACATTCCCACTCCACGAATAGTCTAGCGAGATTGCCTCCCTTATCCATCTTGCCAATGTGCCTTTTAAGCCCTTGAGCCCTTTTTTAGGCTCGTGAAAACACAAATAGAGACCTATCCTTCCTACAACCCTGAGTGGCCGATAGGTAGTGAACCTGACACCTTGTTACCTCTAATGTATGAACATTTTCTACCCTGGTATTTTTGGGGTTGGAGCAAAAGGATGGAGGACTACTTCCTAGGATCTATAGAAATGTGACGCCACCTTAGGTAGATCGTGTCATTATTAAACCAGACCCAGCCTATTCTCTACAATTTGAGTAAAGAGGGAGCCTGTAGACCAGGCCGGAATATAGCTCACCCTGTGGGCTGCTGTTAATGCCACTGGAAGAACTATTTTAAAAAATAAAATCTTAAGGGATGGGGGAATTAGTTAAGGCTAATAGCAGTAAATTTAAATCCCAAGGTGGCAATCTCTGGTTAACAATGAGAGTAAATCTAGCAGAGGCTTGATCCATTTTTGGATTCGTGGCAGCTCTGGTTCCATTAGAATTTAAATTAAGCTTTTTTCCTTTCAGACCAGTGGAGGGTCAATGTCAGTTTCCCCTGCTGGCAGCCGGCAAAGTTGCTAGATCAGCTGATGTGATCCTTTAAAGATGCATCAGCTGACTGTCGGTGATAAAGCGATCTACAGTGACCAAGCCTGGAGTAAGGCGCTCGCCGTCTGCTGTGGTTTATATGCTGGTTTTGTGATTTTGTGATCCTGGTGCCTTTATTCTGCTGTGCGGTGCTTTGCAGCAGAGGACATTAAGTTGTGTTATTACCCCATCAGTCCTGTGTTTGTCACTGTCCCCTGTGTTCTACTATCTGCAGTGGTGAGGCTAGCGCCCTTGCCAGCCAGTGCACTAGCCAGGGCAGTGCGAGGTGACGGCGAGGGACGAGGTTCCTGACGGCAGTGGGGTGGAAAGGACCGACTTATGGTGTTAGGGGAGTGCAGGGTCAGGCTCAGGCTTGAGCAGGAGGTGACCATTCCTCATTTCCCCTTTACCATCCCATCCTGTGTCGTGCCGTCCGCCGACCCCCCCCCCCCCCCCCGTTGGGTCGCTCTATATCTATCTATCTATCTATATACACACACACAAAAAAAAAGAGCAAAAGAAGGCAGCAATCCAAGTGCTTGAAAAAGGCTCAGCGTGAGCCGAAACGTCGCACAGAGATGTGGGATGAATAAATTTCACTTTTTTCACCCTGAAAAGAACTTGGAGTGCTGCCTTCTTTTGCTCTTTTTTGTATACATATTGGGTGGAGGAGTGGACCACTCGACCCAGGAGGCCAGGCACCCACCGGCGAGCATTGTGCTGTTCCAATTTTACTATATATATATATATATATATATATATATATATATATACAGTTAGGTCCATATATATTTGGACAGAGACAACATTTTTCTAATTTTGGTTATAGTCTTTACCACAATGATTTTTAAACAAAACAATTCAGATGCAGTTGAAGTTCAGACTTTCAGCTTTCATTTGAGGGTATCCACATTAAAATTGGATGAAGGGTTTAGGAGTTTCAGCTCCTTAACATGTGCCACCCTCTTTTTAAAGGGACCAAAAGTAATTGGACAGATTCAATAATTTTAAATAAAATGTTCATTTTTAGTACTTGGTTGAAAACCCTTTGTTGGCAATGACTGCCTGAAGTCTTGAACTCATGGACATCACCAGACGCTGTGTTTCCTCCTTTTTGATGCTCGCCAGGCCTTCACTGCGGTGGTTTTCAGTTGCTGTTTGTTTGTGGGCCTTTCTGTCTGAAGTTTAGTCTTTAACAAGTGAAATCCATGCTCAATTGGGTTGAGATCAGGTGACTGACTTGGCCATTCAAGAATATTCCACTTCTTTGCTTTAATAAACTCCTGGGTTGCTTTGGCTTCATGTTTTGGGTCATTGTCCATCTGTAGTATGAAACGACGACCAATCAGTTTGGCTGCATTTGGCTGGATCTGAGCACACAGTATGGCTCTGAACACCTGAGAATTCATTCGGATGCATCTGTCCTGTGTAACATCATCAATAAATACTAGTGACCCAGTACCACTGGCAGCCATGCATGCCCAAGCCATCACACTGCCTCCGCCGTGTTTTACAGATGATGTGGTATGCTTTGGATCATGAGCTGTTCCACGCCTTCACCATACTTTTCTCTTTCCATCATTCTGGTAGAGGTTGATCTTGGTTTCATCTGTCCAAAGAATGTTCTTCCAGAACTGTGCTGGCTTTTTTAGCTGTTTTTAGCAAAGTCCAGTCTAGCCTTTTTATTCTTGATGCTTATGAGTGGCTTGCACCGTGCAGTGAACCCTCTGTAGTTACTTTCATGCAGTCTTCTCTTTATGGTAGATTTGGATATTGATACGCCTACCTCGTGGAGAGTGATGTTCACTTGGTTGGCTGTTGTGATGGGGTTTCTCTTCACCATGGAGATTATTCTGCGATCATCCACCACTGTTGTCTTCCATAGGCGCCCAGGTCTTTTTGCATTGATGAGTTAACCAGTGCTTTCTTTCTTTGTCAGGATATACCAAACTGTAGATTATGCCACTTCTAATATTGTAGCAATTTCTTGGATGGGTTTTTTCTGTTTTCGCAGCTTAAGGTTGGCTTGTTTCACCTGCATGGAGAGCTCCTTTGATCGCATGTTTACTTCACAACAAAACCTTCCAAATGCAAGCACCACACCTCAAATCAACTCCAGGCCTTTTATCTGCTTAATTGAGAATGACATAACGAAGGGATTGCCCACATCTGTCCATGAAATAGCCTTGGAGTCAATTGTCCAATTACTTTTGGTCCCTTTAAAAACAGGGTGGCACATGTTAAGGAGCTGAAACTCCTAAACCCTTCATCCAATTTTAATGTGGATACCCTCAAATGAAAGCTGAAAGTCTGAACTTCAACTGCATCTAAATTGTTTTGTTTAAAATTCATTGTGGTAATGTCTATAACCAAAATTAGAAAAATGTTGTCTCTGTCCAAATATATATGGACCTAACTGTATATACACTCACCGGCCACTTTATTAGGTACACCATGCTAGTAACGGGTTGGACCCCCTTTTGCCTTCAGAACTGCCTCAATTCTTCGTGGCATAGATTCAACAAGGTGCTGGAAGCATTCCTCAGAGATTTTGGTCCATATTGACATGATGGCATCACACAGTTGCCGCAGATTTGTCGGCTGCACATCCCAAAGATGCTCCATACAAGGCAGGATGGATCCATGCTTTCATGTTGTTTACGCCAAATTCTGACCCTACCATCCGAATGTCGCAGCAGAAATCGAGACTCATCAGACCAAGCAACGTTTTTCCAATCTTCTACTGTCCAATTTCGATGAGCTTGTACAAATTGTAGCCTCAGTTTCCTGTTCTTAGCTGAAAGGAGTGGTACCCGGTGTGGTCTTCTGCTGCTGTAGCCCATCTGCCTCAAAGTTCGACGCACTGTGCGTTCAGAGATGCTCTTAGGCCTACCTTGGTTGTAACGGGTGGCGATTTGAGTCACTGTTGCCTTTCTATCAGCTCGAACCAGTCTGCCCATTCTCCTCTGACCTCTGGCATCAACAAGGCATTTCCGCCCACAGAACTGCCGCTCACTGGATTTTTTTTCTTTTTCGGACCATTCTCTGTAAACCCTAGAGATGGTTGTGCGTGAAAATCCCAGTAGATCAGCAGTTTCTGAAATACTCAGACCAGCCCTTCTGGCACCAACAACCATGCCACGTTCAAAGGCACTCAAATCACCTTTCTTCCCCATACTGATGCTCGGTTTGAACTGCAGGAGATTGTCTTGACCATGTCTACATGCCTAAATGCACTGAGTTGCCGCCATGTGATTGGCTGATTAGAAATTAAGTGTTAACAAGAAGTTGGACAGGTGTACCTAATAAAGTGGCCGGTGAGTGTATATATATATATATATATATATATATATATATATATTTTTTTTTTTTTGTGGCACTAATAAATCTAGCCACCCACCGATTGCCCGCTAAATCATAATTATACAGTGCTCCTAATGCAACAACCTGGACTTTTAAAAAGGTGCTAGTAGCAAGGCCCTGTTCTAATCCCTTTTGCAGAATCTCCAGGATGGCTGTAATTGGTGCCCCCTCCTGTACTTTGGCCCCTGAGGTGGACAGGAACTTCATCCAAGTTTTTGTAGAGGCTTCGGTGGCAACAGTCTTTCTACACTGCAGTTGCGTAGAAATCAAGTTAGGAGAAAAACCTCTGTCCTTCAGGAGTGTCCTCTCAAATTCCCAGCTGTCAAGTGTAAATTTGTTGTCTGAGGAGGACACACCGATCCCTGGGAGAAAAGATCAGATCGTAAATCGCTGGGGGCACCCAGGGGTCTGTGATAGACATCATCCTCAGCCAAGAGAACCATGTCCTTCTTGGCCAGAATGGGGCAATCAGAATTACTCTTGTTCTGTCCTCTTTGATTTTTCTTAGGATGGCAGGGATCAGGATAACCAGGGACAGCCTATGATTCCACGGAATCATGAAGGGATCCAGAGACCGAGGGTTCCCCTTGGGATCTATAGAACAAAAACATTTTTACCCTTTTGTTCTGGCTGTTGACTAAAAGATCTATAACTGGAAGGCCCCACATTTCTACAATTTGGTTGAATATGGACTGCTTTAGTACCCATTCTCCCTGTTTTAACTGCGTCCGGCTCAAAAAATCTGTCCTGTAATTTTCTACTCCCTTTATGTGGAGTGCTGACAGACAGGAGATAGTTTTCAGATGGCGGAAATCAGTTGCCTGCTAGGTCCCACCTTGGTGATTCAGATAAGCCATCACCACTTTTCTGAAAACACCCTTGGTGGCCCTGAAGGAAATCAAAGAGTTCTACCAAAGTGTGTCTCACTGCCAACAGTTTTCACTGACTAATTCAGTTGGAGTAATACAAAATTTAACTTTTAATGCTCAAATCTAAAGTTAGTCCTTATTCACCATCTATACGATTCTATTTATTTTCAAATCAATTCAGTGGTGGCAGATTGCAATAGTGAGCGTGGTGCTAGAAAAAATTTTTTTAATGTCCACAGACTTTATTGGATATTTCTAACAAAGGTATATTAAATTATTGATAAGGTTAATGATCCAACGATCTCTTTTAAATTATCATACCAGCCATAGATCAGTTATTTTGATCTTTATTATTATTATTATTAGAAGATGTGTAAAACTGTGTGCAGTATTGATTTGTCCATATGTAATAACCTCTGCCGGAACCTAATAGCCTTGTCAAACTTTTGTGGAAGCTATCAAAAATAGTCAGCCAATCCTTTCACTGCCAACCAGTAGCGTAGCTATCCGGGGGGAAGGGTACAGAGGGGAGCGATTACGCTGGGCCCCATGCTCTGAGGGGGCCCACCTGGAGCTACGCTGCTGTAACTGTATTGATGTGCACGGCACGCCCATACAATTACGTTCTGTGGCAGAGAAAGGAGACTCGATTTCCCTGCACTGCCACCCAGCCGCGATCACCCCCCCCCCCCTGCCCATTATGTCAAGTTCAACTGTCGGCTAGATGTCGATACAGCTGACTGCATTGATGAGAATGGGAGAGTCACGTTCCCTCTCCCATCATCCCCCTCAGCGTCTGACGTCCCTGACGCAGACACTGACAGGGGTGGCAATGACGACACTATTCGGTGTCCGCTGTCTGGAGATGTGTGGACACTCGGAGCAGCGGGGGTACGAGGAGGAGATGTGAGCATTGTAATTTCTTTTTTTTTATGGGGGTGCATTATACTAAGGACTCTGCCTATGGTGGGGTGCATTACACTATACAGGCCTATGGAGGGGTGCATTACACTATACAGGCCTATGAGGATGCATTATAGTATACAGGTCTATGAGGGTGCATTATACAACTGTATATAGAGTCTGCCTATGGGAGTGCAGTATACTACTGTATGTAGAATCTGCCTATGGGGGGTGCATTACACTATACAGGCCTATAGGGGTGCATTCTACTATACACGCCTATGAGGATACATTATACCAGGGCTGCCACTAGGAATTTCGGGGCCCCATACTGGCAACATTTTTGGGGCCCCCTTGAGATTCCACCCAGGCTCCTCCCCAGCTCCGCTTCCACCCTTCGAATTGTCCATCGTCCCACTGCTCTCTCTTGGAAAAACTTCAGCCAGCAGCTTTTGTTTTCGCCAAATGATTTTTTAAGCCACCACCATGACAAGGTAGACTCTTTTGGCCGGGCCCTACTCTACGCTAACCTATTATACATTTGTTAAAATATGCAATACAATTTAGGTATATTTTTAATTTTTAAAATGACCAATAATATCACATACAAGGGACAAATAACACCGCACCATGACCAGACACCATATTACCACTACATGGTGACCTATAATACCACATACAAGGAACAAATACTGTCACACCATGGTTGGACAATATATTACCACCACATAGTGACTAAATAGTACAATACTGATCATTAATAAAAAAACAAAAAACAAACACCACAATACTAATATCACCATAAGTGCCATTATACACAAGAGATCTGTACTTAGTATGCAGTGTCTGTGTACGGGTAACAGTGACATACACATGAGCACTGTATATATTGTACAGGTTATAAAGTGATCTGACATACACAGAAGCTCTGCGTGTAGTGTCAGTGTAAAGGTAATACATTGATTACTGGCAACATTGTACACAGGACCTCTGTATATAGTATACAGTGTATAGTGTCAGTGTACAGGTAACCCACTGACTTACCAGTGATGTCTCTAGGTGAAGTCCTTCATCTTCGCTTTTTATCTTCATCCAGCACAGACTGCCATCACTTCTTCCAGCCAGAGCTCGTCTCTGCATGAAATAACAGTTATCTACAACCCATTACTTAATTTTTTTCCCAACTTCTACACTACACATGAAGAAAAAAGGCTACAGTGTCGCTCTGCATAGTAACAGGACCGCCCCCCTCCCATTTAAAACAGTATCCTCAAAAAAATAAAATAAATACATCATTGCAGTAATAATATCCCTTAACTAGCCCCTATGGTAATATTCCCCATCCTGACCCCCGGGTGTCTCATTCCTGGCTCCAGCCATATGTTCTCCCATCTTGCCCTCATGAGTATCCATTCTGCTCCCATATGAGGTTCCATCCTGCCCCATCTGCCCCATGATCCTGCCCCCAGTGTCTCCATCCTGCCATCGAAACATTGCGGCTTGCCCCTCTAAAAAAAAAATAAATCCTTTCTCCTTACCTGACCACATTCCTGCGGGGTGCATGATATTACAGAAGCCTGTGGTGAGTGCTTTATACCATACAGAGTTTACATATGGGGAGTGCATTATAATATAGGGTCTGCGTATGGAGAGTGCATTATACTATAGAGGACCTATTAATATAGGGGAACTCAGATTATTGTGACTGTCAAAAGGGCACAGATGGCATTATTACTTTCTAGGGGCAAAATGTGTGCACTGTTTTCTAGGTCACTTGCACAGGGCAAGGTTGTTTTACCATCGAGAGAGTGCACAATACCACACAGTAGGTGCAGTAATAGGGACACATACGGCAGCAGGGGCTCAGTATTGTGGTATTAGCAGGACAAGGAGCTTGTGCAGGTTGGGAATAGATGGCGACGGTGCTGAAAATATGAGAAGTGAAATGTCTGTTGTAATCTCTGCAGAGTCCGGCTGGAAGAAGTTGTCATTTCGGTCTGGGTCAGATGGAAAAGATGTGAAAAGTGAACAATTCCATCAGAAAGAACGGCAGCTGTAAGTCACTATATATAAACTACTGTATCTAGCACTGGCCATATGGCAGTAATATCAATGTTAGTCTTTGTATAGAGATTATTTTCTGCAACAGCGCGGTCATCTGCTGAGATTCTCATATATATCAACTATTACGATGTGTCACCCAGTTGTAATCAAGGTTACCTGGTTCTGGGCCCTGTTATGGACCTGGTGGTTAGGAAAACTTGAGATGACCAGATAAGTAAACCAAAAATATCGGACAAGCTCTGGGAATGTGGGAACTGTACTGACCGCAACCCTGATCCTATCAACACACACTATAGGCAGCCGTGGAGCGTTCCTGACTCTGCCTAGACGCCTCTTCACAGCCTGAGAGCTAGCTACCCCTAGAGAGAAAACAAAGTCTCACTTGCCTCAGAGAAAATACCCCAAAGTATAGGAATCCCCCCACAAATAATAACGGTGAGTTAAGGAGAAAACACAAACATAGAAATGAAAACAGGTTTTAGCAAATGAGGCCCGCTAATAACTAAATAGTCAGAAGATAGCAAGGGAACTGTGCGGTCAGTAAAAAATGCTACAAAATATCCACGCAGAGAATACAAAAAGACCCCCACACCGACTCACGATGTGAGGGGCGCAACTCTCCACCCCAGAGCTTCCAGCTAGCAAGAAAAGAACATATAGGCAAGCTGGACTGAATTGATTATGTACTGAGATACATTTTCCAAAAGCAATGAGCAAAAATGAACAGGCATTAACTTAGCTTCTCCAGAAGGAGACAGGTCACAAGAGAAGTCCCAGAGAGATCTGAACCAAGACTGAATACAACGACAGCTGGCAATGAGCAAAGATCCAGGTGGAGTTAAATAGGAACCAGCACAGCAGAAAACGAGGCAGCTGAGCCCAGCTACAGACCAGCCGTATCACTCAAAGCCACCAGAGGGAGCCCACGAGCAGAACTCAACAAAGTACCATTCATGACCAGAGGAGGGAGCCCGAGAACGGAATTCACAACAGGGCCCACTCAGAAGTTTGCCCCCCCGAACCAAAACCCTAGCTACGTCTCTACTGCCATCAGTTCTTTTGTGTTTGAAGAAACCACTTTCTGCTCCCCTGTCCAAACTCCCTGAGCGGTTATGTCCTTTAGATGCATCTTCCACCTTTTTGGCCTATTTGATTTTTTTAAGTTTAAGAGCCATACTAAGCTTGCTAAGGAAGTCATGACTCGTTTCAGCTGATTTTTGCCGTGCTGAATCGAGCTGCCCATCACCAAAAAGTAATCCAGGTAGGGGATAATCAGGATGTCCTGCTCTCAGTTGTGCCATTGCTTCCACAATCAGTTTGCCAAACACCCGAGGAGCTACTGCCAAGCCAAATTGGAGATCTTTGTATTGAAAATATAAAGCAATCAGGATACAGAATTTAGACTGTTTTTATTGACTCCATTTTGAACGTTTGAGTCCTCTGTGATCTGTTCAGTTTTTTCAGATTGGTGAGCGTCCTGAAGGAGTTTTTTTCCACTAGAAACAGCGGGGAGTAAAATCCTTATCTTTTTTCCTGGAGTGGAATCTCCTGGGAGGATGGCTTTGTCTGCTAGGCTTAGTACTTTATGTTCTAGTTGCTCCTTTGGTGAGGACCACAGGGAGTCTCGTCAAAGTTTGGAATGGGGACTGGGAGGAACTCTAATTTTAGGCCTGACTGTATTAAGTACAATATCCAGGCACTGCTGGACATATTTTCTCAGGCTGGGAGGAAGAGGAATAATCTTCCTCCCACATGGGGAAGACCATCTCTTGGAAGGCTTTCTATGGTCATGGGAAGGGCCCCTGAACAGGAAACCTCTGCCTTCGTTTTTCCCCAATCCTCCCAGTTGCTCTGGTCTCTGAGGGGTCTTCTGCGATTAAATAATCTGCTCCGAAAGGACTTCTTATATGTGGGGATACAGAGGTTGAGGAATCTCTTTTTAACCATCACCTGCCTTTTTGATGATGTCATCCAATGTGGGTCCGAACAAAAATTCACCTTCACAGGTAATGGAGCATAATTTAGATTTTGTCTGAAGATCAACCCCCCACCGCCCGGCCAACACTTAAGACAGAGGGCTCTATTGGCTGCATTTGAGAAGGCTGCTAATCTAACTGAATCGGCAGACTCATCTGCCAGGAATGCAGTAGCCCCTGTAATAAGGGAATGAAATCTTATACCTTATCCTCTAGATACCTTGTCCTGGAGCTGTTTTTCTAACTGGTCTAACCAGATCATTAATGACCTAGCCATGAAGGTTGCTGATACAGCTGGCTTCAGTCCTCCACACGGGCTTCCCAGGATCAATCAAGAAAAGGTATCTGCTCTCTTATCTAGGGGATCTTTTAAAACCATGTTCTCAAAGGAAAGGCCAAACTTCTTGGAAGCTTTAGCAATACCTACATCTAGTTTTGAGGCTGTGTTTCAGGATGAGGATACGGGATAGTCAAAAGAATATTTTCTTTTGAAGGATGGGATATAAGATTTTTTTCCCCATTCTCTCTTAATTAGAGACTGTATTTTCTCATTAAAGGGAATGACCAATACTTTTTCTGTCCTAGCCCGCCAAACATTATGTCCCGTATGGACCTTTCTGGACCAGAATCTATCATTACCATTGTGGCTCTAACAGCTTTTGCAAGATGGTTTCTTTCACTTGGAAACAATGGTGCCCTCCCATATCTTCTTCTGACATACAACAGTCCACACAGCCTCCCAAGGAAGCCTACAATGCGAAATGCGCATCAGGGCTTGTGGTGGATGTTCACAGCAGATGTCCCATATGGTTAAGCACTATTTTGCGGCACTTTAGATTCATGTAATCTTTCTCTTTATCGAGGCTATGTGCAATGATGGAGGGAGCATTTGGGAGCAGTGTATAGGATACCAGAATATCAGCAATTCATTTTTGTCTTATAAATTATAAGTACTAGAGTGTACACACTGTTCTATCCCACTCCTTACTATCCACATTGCAGGTCACATGAGAGAACATAGTGTTACGTAGTCCTCTGTAATGACTGATTGCATGTTGTGCCATGTGTTTTTTTTCTGCTGGGCGCGTCCGCCTTGTCATTTACCTTGGCCCATCAATATGTACTGTTTGTCTACATCATTTTATGAGATTTTATTAATAAAGCTTGCAATTTTTTCATATATTTGATTTCTCTTTGCTCTGATTTTCATTATGGGGCATCATACTCTAGTCTTTTTGTAGGATTATAATATACACTGCTCAAAAAAATAAAGGGAACACTAAAATCCCACATTCTAGAAATCACAATGAAATATTCCAGTTGTAAATCTTCATTCATTGCATAGTGGAATGTTTTGAGAACAATAAAACATAAAAATGATCAATGGAAATCACTACTAATATCCCACAGAGGTCTGGAGTTGGAATGATGCTCAAAATCAAAGTGGAAAATGAAGTTACAGGCTGATACAACTTCAGTGGAAATGCCTCAAGACAAGGAAATGATGCTCAGTAGTGTGTGGCCTCCACTTGCCTGTATGATCTCTCTACAACCCTGGGCGTGCTCCTGATGAGGCGGCGGATGATCTCTGAGGGATCTCCTCCCAGACCTGGACTAAAGCATCCGCCAACTCCTGGACAGTTTATGGTGCAAGGTGACATTGGTGGACGGTGCGAGACATTATCTCCCAGATGTGTTCAATCGGATTCAGGTCTGGGGAATGGGCGGGCCAGTCCATAGCTTCAATGCCTTCATCTTGCAGGAACTGCTGACACACTCCAGCCAAATGAGGTCTGGCATTGTCCTGCATTAGGAGGAACCCAGGGCCAACCACACCAGCATATGGTCTCACAAGGGGTCTGAGGATCTCATCTCGGTACCTAATGGCAGACAGGCTACCTCTGGCGAGCACACGGAGGGCTGTGCAGAACTCCAAAGAAATGCCACCCCACACCATTACTAGTCCACTGCCATACCGGTCATGCTGAAGGATGTTGCAGGCAGCAGATCGCTCTCCATGGCGTCTCCAGACTGTCATATGTGCTCAGTGCGAACCGGCTTTCATCTGTGAAGAGCACAGGGCGCCAGTGGCGAATTTGCCAATCCTGGTGTTCTGTGGCAAATGCTAAGCGTCCTGCATGGTGTTGGGCTGTGAGCACAACCCCCATCTGTGGACGTCGGGCACTCAGACCATCCTCATGGAGTTGGTTTCTAACCATTTGTGCAGACACATGCACATTTGTGGTCTGCTGGAGGTCATTGTGCAGGGCTCTGGCAGCGCTCCTCCTGTTCCTCCTTGCACAAAGGCTGAGGTAGCGGTCCTGCTGCAGGGTTGTTGTCTTCCTACGGCCCCTCCACGTCTCCTGGCCTGTCTCCTGATAGCGCCTCCAGCCTCTGGACACTACGCTGACAGACACAGCAAACCTTCTTGCCACAGCTCGCATCGATGTGCCATCCTGGATGAGCTCCACTACCTGAGCCACTTGTGTGGCTTGTACAGTCCGTCTCATGCTACCATGAGTGTGAAAGCACAACCAACATTCAAAAGTGACCAAAACATCAGCCAGAAAGCATTGGTACTGAGATGTGGTCTGTGGTCCCCACCTGCAGAACCACTTCTTTATTGTGTGTCTTGAAAATTGTCAATAATTTCCATATGTTGTCTATTCCATTTGCACAACAGTATGTGAAATTGATTGTCAAACAGTGTTGCTTCCTAAGTGGACAATTTGATTTCACAGAAGTTTGATTTACTTTATTTTTTTTGAGCAGTGTATATATGAAGAGGAAATATCTGATGAACCAGTATTCCCTGTTCTTCTGAACTACTTTTCCCAGATTCAGGACACCATTTTCTGGACTTTTTTTACGGTTATTTATTTATTTTTTATCAATACCCTCTTGGGACAGGGATTTAAAGGCGTTCTTGACCTCAGTTTTGATTATGGATCTTAGTTAGGAAACCTAAAATTTTGCCTTCGCACAAAGCATCTGCTCTATGCATGATTGACAGAGTTTTTTCACCCAGGTAATGGGCAATTCTATGTTTCAGAGTGCACAACTGTGTGTTTAGTCTTAATCTTAGCTAGTACTTTCCTCCCTAAATAAATGAGAAGAAAGGGGACCCCAATTACAAAGTGAACTTTCACGAAGATCACTTACCAATCAGACACATTCATGGGTACTGGTTAAGGTGGAGGGATAATATTCACTGATAAATCTCCAGCCTCCAGAGGAGATCTGTCCACCCCACTGGAGCCTTTGCTGTAGATCTACTGCCATAACGTCCACTTCCACCACTGAAACGTTCATGATGACGGGACTATTCTTCGCTCTTCCCCATGTTCTGCTGCCTCTGCCATTGTCGCTGCTGCCGTGGAGTCTAGTTGCTCTTTTGGCTCCATGGTTACCTCCATACTTAGAGGGGACCGCTAGAAGCTGCTCAGAATGCTATTCCAGCGATATCACCGCCTTTTTAAGGCAAGCAGCCTCCAAAGTGTCCTCTCAGCATTTTTCCGGCTTCATGTAAGCGTAAGAAAACTTGGCTTGAGTTGAAGATCATGGGTCCTCCAGCAAGACAATGACCTAAAGCACACATCCAAAAGTACACAGGAATGATTGAAAAAGGAAAAATTGATTGTTTTAGATGTCCAGCAATAAGTCCTGACCGCAATCCTATTACAAAAATATTTTGGGTGAGCTGAAATCTGCCATTGGAAAAAAGAACCCTGCAAACATTCAAGAGCTTGAACAAACCACAAAGAAAGAGTGGGAGAAAATACCAGCTGAGAAGTGCAAGAAGCTTATAGAGGTCTACAAGAAACCTTTGCAGGAGGTCATCAATGCCAAAGGGTGTGCAACCAAATATTAATTAGGGGCGCCTTTATTGCTGCACATGGTGTTTATTCGGTTTCTTCTTTGAAACTGCAACATGTAAGTTGAAAAAATTTAAAAATCCAAGGATATAAATTTGGTATATTTACATTTATTTCTGAAGATATTGTACAGTCTATGAAAAAAATGAAGGGGTGCCTAGAATGGTGACCAACACTATTATACTTTCCTCCGATTGTTCCACTCCTCCTGGTTTTGGCTTACAAATACTGATGTAAAATACTGAGTGTGTGAACATGGCCTAAAATCCAAGTTGCTTTTGCTGTACAACCCTCCAATTAAAGCTGCAGCTGAACTCAAAACACATTTTTTTTTTATCATGCAATGAAATGGAAAGTAAGTACAGCAGCATTATTGGGTCTAATATATGCAGATTCTATAGTTAAATCTGGTGTCAGATCCACTTTAAATGGTAATAATAGATGTTCAATACAAAAGTTATCCTTAGATTTAATAAAATTGCCATTAATCGCATGACGCATCTATTGAATATATTCAATTACAAATGTATTAGCCAAAAAAAAAAAGCAATACCATAGTCAAAATTGTGTAAATACAAAAAAAGAAACAAGGATGATTTATAAGATAGTGTGATGAAAATTTAATGTTGGAAGTTCTGTAGAAATCATTAAGGTTAGAGTACGATCACATGAACGCATCTTCCATCCTTTAAAAAAAATGGACCTCACAACTCTCGGATCAATGGTAGCCGGTGAACAGAAGTTACTTTTCACACAGATGGCAGGTCTGTGTGAAAAAAAAAAAAAATTCAGCATGCTCCACTGGCTGCTCCTTTTTGTTACTTGGAGCCAGTCATGTCCGCTATTTGCAGACGTGGACAGTCTGAAAATTTTGCAGCCATGTGAACTTAGCCTTAGTGACACCTGGCTTATGATGGCCATTGGAAGGTCTAATGGCCTGGTGCAGAGTATTTGAATATGAACACATTTGGTGATCCAAGCATGGCTCTGGTTTCTCGTATCTGTGTTTGTTTTCTCCCAGGAGCAAGTTTGGTGCTTCATGGAGACACTATATGCTAGAGTCCTGTGTAGAGCTATTCTGTGAAATTACAGTGAGTACGAGACCTAAGGGGAAAGTTGGGCAAGCAGAATCACAGAATATGATTTCATAGCAACTCATGTGCACACAGTAGTAGAATTCACAATCGCTGTATATTGTGTGGGATTTAAGCTCTGCTCACACCTGTGTTATGACTTCTGTTCATATAATACCGTAATGCATGACAGACATTAGTGGCTCCCGAGTGACCCCATAGACCCATGAGGTCTGTTAGGTTTCACCAAGATGTCCATAATTTTCAAGAGAAAAATGCCACTATTTGCAGCAGAATTTTCTTCCATAAAAATTTAGAAAATTTGCAACAAAGATCTCTAACGGAGCCTCTGATGCAGGTGACCAGAGCCTTCTACTGCAGTGAAATACAATAGCAAAGCAAGTGGTGCTTTGCCAACCTGATTTTTATTGTCAACAGGTAATACATTATATGTTAATCAACCTAAAAGCAAACATTAGAGGAAAACACAGCAGCATCTGCAGTCAATTCTGGGCTGTCACCTTTTTCATCTCCTACATTCATGGCCCATTCTACATCTCTGCAGTATTTATCAATGGTTTCCACTACACTCTGGGGGTCTCCACGCTCTGAATGCTCCTGGACATAGCTCAACATCCTCTGTTCCTTTATGTCTTCTTGCATTGTATAGCAAATAGATTGTAATGTCACCTGAGCAAGTCTACAAACAGAAGAAATGGAGTAACAAAATCACAAATATTTCAGGTTCTTTACTTATACAAATACTTGGGATGTTAAAAAACAAAATGTATTGTCCTAAAAGCAGCAGATTAAAAGGAAGAACAATTTAGTTGTTAAATAGTAGCAACCTTATCCTGAGCTAGTAATTGCACAGCTGCCTTCCCAGCCCCCACACAGATATACAGAGATTACACACACACACACACACACACACACACACACACACACACACACACACACACACACACACACACACACACACACACACACACACACCACACACACACACACACACACACACACACACACACACACACACACACACACACACACGAGCCCCACACTGCCTCTATACACACACACACCACACGAGCCCCACACTGCCTCCATATATGCAACAAGAGCCCCCACACGGCCTCCCTGTATACACACACCACACGAGACCCCACATGGTATAATATATATATATATAATTAGCTGTTGCCAGCCAGCTAATGCTTGGCGCGCTCATTGCTATCTAATTAATGCTGCTGGTGATTAAACTAAAGTAAATAATGACAACATTTAATAGCGCTTACGCAGGTGGTAAATTAACTTAACCCCTTCACGACATGCGCCGTACTAGTACTGCGCTGCCGGCACTGCATTACTGACAGCCGCAGTACTAGTACGGCGGCTCGATCACCGCGGTCTCGCGCTGAGCGCCACGGTGATCGGCTGCGGGTGTCAGCTGTATATGACAGCTGACACCCCGCAGCAATGCCCACGATCGGCGCTATCGCCGATCGCGGGCATTTAACCCCTCTGATACCGCTGTCAATAGTGACAGCGGCATAGAGGGGGATCGCGCAGGGACGGGGGCTCCCTGCGCTCTCCCACCGGAGCAGCGCGACGAGATCGCGCTGCTCCGGTGACCTGGAAGGAGTCCCCGGATCCAAGATGGCCGCGGGACTCCTTCCGGGTCATGAGATGACCCTGCTTGCCGGCGCCTGCTGAGAGCTGCTGAGTGCAGGCGCTGGCAAGCCTCTGTAACGTGCCTCTCAGATCGGTGATCTGACAGAGTGCTGTGCACACTCTCAGATCGCCAATCTGTGATGTCCCCCCCTGGGACAAAGTAAAAAAGTAAAAAAAAAAAAATGTCCACATGTGTAAAAAAAAAGAAAAAAAAATTCCTAAAGAAAAAAAAAAAAAAAATTCCCATAAATACATTTCTTTATCTAAATAAAAAAAAATCACACAATAAAAGTACATGTTTAGTATCGCCGCGTCCGTAACGACCCCACCTATAAAACTATATCACTAGTTAACCCCTTCAGTGAACACCGTAAAAAAAAAAAAAAAACGAGGCAAAAAACAACGCTTTATTCTCATACCGCCAAACAAAAAGTGGAATAACACGCGATCAAAAAGACGGATATAAATAACCATGGTACCGCTGAAAACGTCATCTTGTCCCGCAAAAAAAAGCCGCCATACAGCATCATCAGCAGAAAAATAAAAAAGTTATAGCTCTCAGAATAAAGCGATGCAAAAACAATTATTTTTTCTATAAAATAGTTTTTATTGTGTAAAAGCGCCAAAACATAAAAAAATTACATAAATGAGGTATCGCTGTAATCGTACTGACCCGAAGAATAAAACTGCTTTATCCTTTTTACCAAACGCGGAACGGTATAAACGCCCCCCCTAAAAGAATTTCAGGAATTGCTGGTTTTTGTTCATTCCGCCTCCCAAAAATCGGAATAAAAAGCGATCAAAAAATGTCATGTGCCCGAAAATGTTACCAATAAAAACGTCAACTCGTCCCGCAAAAAACAAGATCTCACATGACTGTGGACCAAAATATGGAAAAATTATAGCTCTCAAAATGTGGCGATGCAAAAACTATTTTTTGCAATAAAAAGCGTCTTTTAGTGTGTGACGGCTGCCAATCATAAAAATCCGCCCAAAAAAACGCTATAAAAGTAAATCAAACCCCCCTTCATCACCCCCTTAGTTAGGGAAAAATAATAAAATTTTAAAAAATATATTTAATTCCATTTTCCCGTTAGGCTACTTTCACACTAGCGTCGGTACGGGGCCGTCGCGCTGCGTTGGCCCGACATACCGACGCATACTGTGCAAGCGCCGCACAACGGGGGGCAGCGGATGCTGTTTTTCCACGCATCCGCTGCCCCATTGTGAGGTGCGGGGAGGTGGGGGCGGAGTTCCAGCCGCGCATGCGCGGTCGGAAATGGTGGACCGTCGGCACAAAAAAAGTTACATGTAACGTTTTTTGCTGCCGGCGGTCCGCCACAACACGACGCAACCGTCGCACGACGGTTGCGATGTGTGTCAATGCGTCGCAATGCGTCGCTAATGTTAGTCTATGGGGAAAAAACGCATACTGCAGATGACTTTGCAGGATGCGTTTTTCGCCAAAACGATGCATTGCGACATATGCAAAAAAATGCTAGTGTGAAAGTAGCGTTAGGGTTAGGGCTAGGGTTGGGGTTAGGGCTAGGGTTAAGGCTGGGGTTAGGGTTGGGGTTAGGGTTTCAGTTAGAATTGGGGAGTTTCCACTGTTTAGGCACATCAGGGGCTCTCCAAACGCGACATGGCGTCCGATCTCAATTCCAGCCAATTCTGCTTTGAAAAACTAAAACAGTGCTCCTTCCCTTCCGAGTTCTCCTGTGCGCCCAAACAGTGGTTCCCCCCAACATATGGGGTATCAGCGTTCTCAGGACAAGTTGGACAACAACTTTTGGGGTCCAATTTGTCCTGTTACCCTTGGGAAAATAAAAACGTGGGGGCTAAAATATAATTTTCGTGGAAAAAAATATATTTTTTATTTTCGCGGCTCTGCGTTATAAACTGTAGTGAAACACTTGGGGGTTCAAAGTTCTCACAACACATCTAGATAAGTTCCCTGGGGGGGTCTAGTTTCCAATATGGGGTCACTTGTGGGGGGTTTCTACTGTTTAGGTACATCAGGGGCTCTGCAAATGCAACATAACACCTGCAGACCAATCCATCTAAGTCTGCATTTCAAACGGCGCTCCTTCCCTTCCGAGCTCTGCCGTGCGCCCAAACAGTGGTTCCCCCCCATATATGGGGTATCAGCGTACTCAGGACAAATTGGACAACAACTTTTGTTGTCCAATTTCTCCTGTTACCCTTGGGAAAATAAAAACGTGGGGGCTAAAATATAATTTTCGTGGAAAAAAAAATATTTTTTATTTTCACAGGTCTGCGTGATAAACTGTAGTGAAACACTTGTTGGTTCAAAGTTCTCACAACACATCTAGATAAGTTCCGTGGGGGGTCTAGTTTCCAATATGGGGTCAATTGTGGGGGGTTTCTACTGTTTAGGTACATCAGGGGCTCTGCAAATGCAACATGACACCTGCAGACCAATCCATCTAAGTCTGCATTTCAAACTGCGCTCCTTCCCTTCCGAGCTCTGCCGTGCGCCCAAACAGTGGTTCCCCCCCATATATGGGGTATCATCGTACTCAGGACAAATTGGACAATAACTTTTGTGGTCCAATTTCTCCTGTTACCCTTGGGGAAAAAAATTGCGGGCTAAAACATCATTTTGTGGAAAGAAAAAATGATTTTTTAATTTTCACAGCACTACATTCTAAACTTTAGTGAAACAATTGGGGGTTAAAAGTGCTCACCACACATCTAGATAAGTTTATTAGGGGGTCTTTCCAAAATGGTGTCACTTGTGGGGGTTTCCACTGTTTAGGCACGTCAGGGGCTCTCCAAACACGACATGGGTTCCGATCTCAATTCCAGCCAATTTTGCATTGAAAAGTCAAATGGCGCTCCTTCCCTTCCGAGCTCTGCCATGCGCCCAAACAGTGGTTTATCCCCATATATGAAGTATCAGCGTACTCAGGACAAATTGCACAACAACTTTTGGGGTCCAATTTATCCTGTTACCCTTGGGAAAATGAAAAATTTGGGGCAAAAAGATAATTTTTTGTGAAAATTAATATGAATTTTTTTACGGCTCTACGTTATAAACTTCTGTGAAGCACTTGGAGGTTCAAAGTGCTCACCACACATCTAGATTAGTTCCTTAGAGGGTCTACTTTCCAAAATGGTGTCACTTGTGGGGGGTTCCACTGTTTTAGGCACATCAGGGGCTCTCCAATCGCGACATGGGTTTTGATCTCAATTCCAGCAAATCTTGCATTGAAAAGTCAAATGGCGCTCCTTCCCTTCCGAGCTCTGCCATGTGCCCAATCAATGGTTTACCCCAACATGTGGGGTATCGGCGTACTCAGGACTAATTGTACAACGACTTTTTTGGTCCACTTTCTCCTGTTACCCTTGGTAAAATAAAACAAATTGGATCTGAAGTAAAAATTTTGTGAAAAAAAAGTTAAATGTTCAATTTTTTTTAAACATTCCAAAAATTCCTGTGAAGCACCTGAGGGGTTAATAAACTTTTTGAATGTGGTTTTGAGTACCTTGAGGGGTGCAGTTTTTAGAATGGTGTCACTTTTGGGCATTTTCTGTCATATAGACCCCTCAAAGTCACTTCAAGTGTGAGGTGGACCATAAAAAAAATGGTTTTGCAAATTTTGTTGCAAAAATGAGAAATCGCTGGTCAACTTTTAACCCTTATAACTCCCTAACAAAAAAAAAATTATGTTTCCAAAATTGTGCTGATGTAAAGCATAAATGTGGGAAATGTTGTTTATAAACTATATTATGAGATATAACTCTCTAATTTAAGGGCATAAAAACTAAAAGTTTGAAAATTGCTAAATTTTCATAATTTTCGACAAATTTTTGTTTTTTTCACAAATAAATGCAAGTCATATCGAAGAAGTTTTACCACTATAATGAAGTACAATATGTCACGAGAAAACAATGTCAGAATCAGCAGGATCCGTTGAAGCATTTCAGAGTTATGACCTCATAAAGTGACAGTGGTTAGAATTGTAAAAATTGGCCGTGTCACTTAGGTGAAAACAGGCTTTGGGGTGAAAGGGTTAAAATGAAGTTAATAACAATAATAATCATTAACCCATTATCTACCAATGTCCTTTTTGGGACACCTAATCTTTAGCTTCTAGCAACTAAGATTTTATAATTTTTATAATTAGGTCCAATTTTTTGTGTTGCGTTTGTAAAATGAATGTTTTCAAAATAGGAAATCATGTCATTGTCATTTTTAATTGAATATTGGGACGCCCCTTTTCTGAAAAATCCGTACTTAAAAATTTTAATTTGGCAAGTAATGGGTTAAAAATCTGAATAATAATACATTTTATTCACAGTGTAAAATCAAAAACAAACTGGATTCAGTAAGATGTGCGTTTCTACCAGGTACAATTTGAACTGAAAGACCTTTACAACTTGTTACTCTAGAGCAGTGTTCCCCAACTCCGGTCCTCAAGAGCCAGCAACAGGTCATGTTTTCAGGATTTCCTTAGTATTGCACAGGTGATTGAATGCTTGCCTGTCCAGGTGATGCTATTATCACCTGAAAACATGACCTGTTGGTGGCTCTTGAGGACCGGAGTTTGGGAACACTGCTCTAGAGAATGCAGTGTATAATTGACCATGTGTGAATACAGGATCAGGTAGGAGAACGCCAATCTTATCGAATGTTTGTCCTTGCAATTTTGTAATTGTCATGGAATAAGCCAGACAAAGTGGGAATTGTTTTCTTGTTAACTTAAACGGGATATCGTGTGTGGGGATGGAGCCTCGTGTGGTAATGTGTGGGGACGGAGCCTCATGTGGTAATGTGTGGGGACGGAGCCTCGTGTGGTAATGTGTGGGGACGGAGCCTCGTGTGGTAATGTGTGGGGACGGAGCCTCGTGTGGTAATGTGTGGGGACGGAGCCTTGTGTGGTAATGTGTGGGGACGGAGCCTCGTGTGGTAATGTGTGGGGACGGAGCCTCGTGTGGTAATGTGTGGGGACGGAGCCTCGTGTGGTAATGTGTGGGGACAGAGCCTCATGTGGTAATGTGTGGGGATAGAGCCTCGTGTGGTAATGTGTGGGGATAGAGCCTCGTGTGGTAATGTGTGGGGATAGAGCCTCGTGAGGTAATGTGGTGGGGCGGGATTGTGTGTGGTGATGTGGTGGGGGGTGGGATTATGTGTCATGATGTGGTGGGGGGGCTGGATTATGTGTGGTGAGGGGGCGGGATTATGTGTGGTGATGTGATGGGGCGGGATTATGTGTGGTGTTCGGTGGGGGGGCAGGATTATGTGTGGTGATGTGGTGGGGGGCGGGATTATGTGTGGTGATGGGTGGGGCGGGATTATGTGTGGTGATGTGGTGGGGGGCGGGATTATGTGTGGTGATGTAGGGGCAAGATTATGTGTGGTGATGTGGTGGGGGGCGGGATTGTGTGTGGTGATGTGGTGAGGATTGTGTGTGGTAATGTGGGGGGCGGGATTGTGTGTGGTAATGTGGGGGGGCAGGATTGTGTGTGGTAATGTGGGGAGCGGAGCTACTGTGCAGGGGGCGGGATTAGCGAGTAATCACAATGCCTCTTATATATAGATATACAGTACAGACCAAAAGTTTGGACACACCTCATTTAAAGATTTTTCTGTATTTTCATGACTATGAAAATTGTACATTCACACTGAAGGCATCAAAACTATGAATTAACATATGTGGAATTATATACTTAACACAAAAGTGTGAAACAACTGAAATTATGTCTTATATTCTAGGTTCCTCAAAGTAGCCGCCTTTTGCTTTGATGACTGCTTTGCACACTCTTGGCATTCTCTTGATGAGTTTCAAGAGGTAGTCACCGGGAATGGTCTTCCAACAATCTTGAAGGAGTTCCCAGAGATGCACTTGTTGGCCCTTTTTACCTTCACTGTGCGGTCCAGCTCACCCCAAACCATCTGGATTGGGTTCAGGTCTGATGACTGTGGAGGCCAGGTCATCTGGCGTAGCACCCCATCACTCTCCTTCTTGGTCAAATAGCTCTTACACAGCCTGGAGGTGTGTTTGGTGTCATTGTCCTGTTGAAAAATAAATGATGGTCCAACTAAATGCAAACCGGATGGAATAGCATGCTGCTGCAAGATGTTGTGGTAGCCATGCTGGTTCAGTATGCCTTCAGTTTTGAATAAATCCCCAACAGTGTCACCAGCAAAGCACCCCCACACCATCACACCTCCTCTTCCATGCTTCACGGTGGGAACCAGGCATGTAGATTCCATCCGTTCACCTTTTCTTCGTCGCACAAAGACATGGTGGTTGGAACCAAAGATCTCAAATTTGTACTCATCAGACCAAAGCACAGATTTCCACTGGTCTAATGTCCATTCCGTGTGTTCTTTAGCCCAAACAAGTCTCTTCTGCTTGTTGCCTGTCTTTAGCAGTGGTTTCTTAGCAGCTATTTTACCATGAAGGCCTGCTGTACAAAGTCTCCTCTTAACAGTTGTTGTAGAGATGTGTCTGCTGCTAGAACTCTGTGTGGCATTGAACCGGTCTCTAATCTAAGCTGCTGTTAACCTGCGATTTCTGAGGCTGGTGACTCGGATAAACTTATCCTCAGAAGCAGAGGCGACTCTTGGTCTTTCTTTCCTGGGGTGGTCCTCATGTGAGCCAGTTTCTTTGAAGCGCTTGATAGTTTTGCCACTGCACTTGGGGACACTTTTAAAGTTTTCCCAATTTTTCGGACTGACTGACCTTCATTTCTTAAAGTAATGATTGCCACTCGTTTTTCTTTACTTAGCTGCTTTTTTCTTGCCATAATACAAATTCTAACAGTCTATTCAGTAGGACTATCAGCTGTGTATCCACCCGACTTCTGCACAACACAACTGATTCCCAACACCATTTATAAGGCAAGAAATCCCACTTATTAAACCTGACAGGGCACACCTGTAAAGTGAAAACCATTTCAGGTGACTGCCTCTTGAAGCTCATCAAGAGAATGCCAAGAGTGTGCAAAGCAGCCATCAAAGCAAAATGTGGCTACTTTGAAGAACCTAGAATATAAGACATAATTTCAGTTGTTTCACACTTTTTTGTTAAGTATATAATTCCACATGTGTTAGTTCATAGTTTTGATGCCTTCAGTGAGAATGTACACTTTTCATAGTCATGAAAATACAGAAAAATCTTTAAATGAGAAGGTGTGTCCGAAGTTTTGCTCTGTACTGTGTGTGTGTATACATACATACATACAGCCTCCCTATATACACACACACACACACCCTCCCTGTATACACACACCACACGCGCCCCCACAAAGCCTCCATATATACTTACGCACCCACACAGCCTCCCTATATATACACACACCACACGAGCCCCCACACAGCCTCCCCATATACACCCCACATGAGCCACGAAACAGCCTCTCTATATAGACCCACACCAAACGAGCCCCCATGCAACCTCCCTATATACATACACACCACAAGAGCCCAACACGGCCTCCATATATAAACACACACACCCAAGCCCTCATAGCCTCCCTACACACACACACACACACAAAAAAAAAACATACACATACTCACATCGATCCCGGGGGTTTTTTTTGTTTTTTTTTAAAGGTACACGGCCCCAGTGAAAACTGTCTTAACTTGGACTTAACAAAAGTCAAATAGTTAGATGCCAAATACTTTGTTTCTCTACAATACATAGGCAAAATTAAATTAAATAAAAAAAATCTTAGTCCACTCTCCAACCACTATTATATTGTGTGCAGCTCAACATGAAAAATTTGGTGAAAGGCTCTGTTTAATATAACCATATTAAAAGTTTCACATTATAAAAGGTAGTTGCATTTATCTAGACTTCAGTAGAGTGGCAACCTCTAATCATTCCATTGATCTTGAGAATGAAGGGGCCACTGTGCTGCTTTTTCCTCCAGCACAATCCTAGTCAAATGATTTTGAAGTTTCCTACACTGTCAGGTGGCTGTATGAGGTGTGTAGGGAAAAATTCTTGGGATGCAGCACTAAACCTGCATTGCCATCCTTTCATTCTCATGATTAGGGTAGGTTAATAAGAGAATAAAAATAATTCCGAGCTTCACCCAGAAAACCGGACAATTTTTTTCCTCACTTGTGATTCGTGTGCAATCTTATTTATAACAGCTATTAATTGACTGTTTATATACCCATGATACAGGGTTGTAATGTAGACATAAAAAATGAATGCTATACTGCGGCTCCCTTTGGTATATAATTTTGTTTGGTCATCCATATACATAAATGGGTGAATCTTGTCCAATTTATGGAAGAAACTAGTGCATGCTGCAATTTTTTATTTTTTCACATGCAGATTCCATCAGAGAAAAAAAAACAAGTTCACCTCCACTGCCCTGTTGAATAAGATTGATGAGAGTGCTGTCTTTTTTCTTTCAAATGGACAGCATTCGGACTGAAAATACAGTTGTATGAGTCCTTAGACTATGTGCACACGTTGCGGATTTTGTTGCGGATCCGCAGCGGATTTGCAGCTGCGGGTCCGCAGCAGCTTTCCATGCGCTTACAGTACAATGTAAACCGCAATCCGCAGTGTCCATGCTGCGGAAAAAAACGCCCGGAAACGCAGTGGTTTACATTCCGCAGCATGTCAATTCTTTGTGCGGATTCTGCTGCGGTTTACACATGCTCCACAATAGGAATTCGCAGGTAAAACGCAGTGCCTTTTACCTGCGGATTTTTAAAATCCGCTGCGGAAAAATCCGCAGAGCTCCATTAAACGTGTGCACTTACCCTAAGTGGGTGTTCGAGAGGTGGACAACCACAGATAATGGAGTAATGTTCCAGCAATATACAATTCATTTATTAAATGGGAAAGCCCTTTAACTAAATTTGTGCAACATTTACATGGTTTAATGT
Organism: Ranitomeya variabilis; assembly: GCF_051348905.1. Taxonomy (NCBI): domain Eukaryota; kingdom Metazoa; phylum Chordata; class Amphibia; order Anura; family Dendrobatidae; genus Ranitomeya; species Ranitomeya variabilis. The sequence goes on from NC_135232.1 coordinate 259,677,523, forward strand.
TTCACCCTGTAGTCAGTCTGCCTATTTCAGAGTGCAAACTTGAAATACTCTTGAAGAAGCCAGTTATCCAGAATATTCAGCTTTGTAGCTCTGGACAGATCTCGCAGTAAGATCACATTCAGAAATGGTTGCACTATGCATCTATCGCTATAAAGTTATCTGCTATGGCTTTACCCAATTCAAGATTAAAGGGATCACTTGAAATTCCTATTGCTGTGGACATGTATGCTAAGTGACTGAATGGTTGTCCAGCACATAAAGACAACACGTGTAGACCTAAACTGTTTCTACTATCAAAAGCAAATATCTGCTTAACTCATACATATGTAAAATGTATATGTTTTTGTGGTGATATATCTGGTGACATTCTCAGTCATATTTTTTTCTTTTGAACTCAGGGACAGTATTGCCACAAAACTGCCAAGTTCACAAAGTTCCTCACTACTCACCAGTCACCACAAGGATGGTCTTCTCCTCACGTGAATCCAGGAAGCAGTGATAGACCTGAAGCACTCATATACTACTGCTGTGTCAGATTTCACCCCCTCCGCACTGGGTGTAACCTCCTTAAAAGTGTGTTATTTTTTAGGACCTGAGGCACAGGATCGCTGCCTCCTCCTCCACACTAATCTGTGAGCTAACGCTAGCAGCAGGCACAGGCAATACCAGTCTGACCTACATCTTATGTAGATATCCAGCCGCCTGCCAATAAAAACGAAAGATTCTTGTGTAACCATATTTTATCTCCAAAAGGCACTATAAGGCCTGTTTCACATGTCCCTGTCTCTGGTATGTGTGGTGACAGTTTTCACACATACCGTAGACACGTACACACTAAGGGTACCGTCTCACATAACGATTTACCAACGATCACGACCAGCGATACGACCTGGCCGTGATCGTTGGTAAGTCGTTGTGTGGTCGCTGGGGAGCTGTCACACAGACCGCTCTCCAGCGACCAACGATGCCGAGGTTCGCTGGTAACCAGGGTAAACATCGGGTTACTAAGCGCAGGGCCGCGCTTAGTAACCCGATGTTTACCGTGGTTACCAGCGTAAAAGTAAAAAAAAAAAAAACCGTACATACTCACCATCTGATGTCCGTCAGGTCCCTTGCCGTCTGCTTCCCGCTGTGACTGAGTGCCGCCGTAAAGTGAAAGCAGATCACAGCGGCGACGTCACTGCTGTTATGATCCTAATGGCAGAGGATCTCAGGAGTACCAGCTAAGTCTGCAAACACAAAAAAACAGCTCATAGGGAAGTGGTAACTTGGCTGACCGTATACCTGATCCTAGCACAAACAACTAGCAGTAGCTGGGGAACGTACCTACGTTGGTTCTAGACGTCTCGCGCCAGCTGGAGAACTAACTAACCCTTTCAGAGAAAATAAGACCTCTCTTGCCTCAAGAGAAAAGACCCCAAAGTTATAATACAAGCCCCCAACAAATAATAACGGTGAGGTAAGAAGAAATGACAAACGTAAGAATGAACTAGATTTAGCAAAGAGAGGCCCACTGACTAATAGCAGAAAATAGAAAGATGACTTATACGGTCAGCAAAAAACCCTACAAAATATCCACGCTGAATATCCAAGAACCCCCGCACCGACTAACGGTGTGGAGGGAGAATAACAGCCCCCCTAGAGCTTCCAGCAAAATCAGGAATCACATTTTAAACAAAGCTGGAACAAAATAAGGGAAATTCAAATGCACAAAAATAAGAAAGCAGGACTTAGCTTATCTTGCAAAATCAGGAGACCAGGAGACAGGAGAAAACAGACAAGGTCTGATAACAACGAATCCAGGCACAATACAGAGTATCCAGGAAGTTTATATAGGCACACCCAGGCCAAACGAACCAGGTGAGTGCCAACCTGGGGAAAGACACTCCAAGTGCCATACCGCTAATGACCACAAGAGGGAGCCAAGAAATATAGTTCACAACAGTACCCCCCCTTTAAGGAGGGGTCACCGAACCCTCACCAAGACCACCAGGGCGATCAGGATGAGCAGCGTGAAAGGCACGAACCAAATCGGCCGCATGAACATCAGAGGCGACCACCCAGGAATTGTCCTCCTGGCCATAGCCCTTCCATTTGACCAGATACTGAAGCCTCCGTCTAGAGAGACGAGAGTCCAAGATCTTCTCCACCACATACTCCAACTCGCCCTCAACCAACACCAGAGCAGGAGGCTCAACAGCAGGAACCATAGGCACCACGTACCGCCGTAACAAAGACCTATGGAACACATTGTGAATGGCAAACAACACCGGAAGATCCAAACGAAACGACACCGGATTAAGGACTTCCAAAATTTTATAAGGACCAATAAAGCGAGGCTTAAACTTAGGAGAGGAAACCTTCAGAGGGACATACCGAGAAGACAACCAAACCAAATCCCCAACACGAAGTCGGGGACCCACACCGCGGCGGCGGTTGGCAAAGCGCTGAGCCTTCTCCTGTGACAACTTCAAGTTGTCCACCACAAGATTCCAAATCCGCTGCAACCTATCCACCACGGAATCCACCCCAGGACAGTCAGAAGGCTCCACATGACCCGAGGAAAACCGTGGATGAAAACCAGAGTTGCAGAAAAATGGCAAAACCAAAGTAGCGGAACTTGCCCGATTATTAAGGGCAAACTCAGCCAATGGCAAGAAGGTCACCCAATCATCCTGATCCGCAGAAACAAAACATCTCAAATAAGCCTCAAGCGTCTGATTAGTTCGCTCCGTTTGGCCATTAGTCTGAGGATGAAAGGCAGACGAAAATGACAAATCGATGCCCATCCTAGCACAAAAGGATCGCCAGAATCTTGACACAAACTGGGATCCTCTGTCAGACACTATATTCTCAGGAATGCAGTGCAAACGAACCACATTCTGAAAGAACAAAGGAACCAAATCGGAAGAGGAAGGCAATTTAGGCAAGGGCACCAAATGGACCATCTTGGAAAAACGATCACAGACCACCCAGATGACAGACATTCCTTGAGACACCGGAAGATCTGAAATGAAATCCATGGAAATGTGCGTCCAAGGCCTCTTCGGGACGGGCAAGGGCAAAAGCAACCCGCTGGCACGAGAACAGCAAGGCTTAGCCCGAGCACAAATCCCACAGGACTGCACAAAAGATCGCACATCCCGCGACAGGGACGGCCACCAAAAGGACCTAGCCACCAAATCTCTGGTACCAAAAATCCCAGGATGCCCTGCCAACACTGAGGAATGAACCTTGGAAATAACTCTACTGGTCCATTTATCAGGAACAAACAGTCTGTCAGGTGGGCAAGAGTCAGGTCTACCAGCCTGAAATCTCTGCAACACACGTCGCAAATCAGGAGAAATGGCCGACAAAATTACTCCCTCTTTAAGAATACCCGCTGGCTCTGAGACTCCAGGAGAGTCAGGCACAAAACTCCTAGAAAGAGCATCAGCCTTCACATTCTTTGAACCAGGCAGGTACGAGACCACAAAGTCAAAACGGGAGAAAAACAACGACCAACGAGCCTGTCTAGGATTCAGGCGCTTAGCGGACTCGAGGTACATCAGATTTTTGTGATCAGTCAAGACCACCACACGATGCTTAGCTCCCTCGAGCCAATGACGCCACTCCTCAAATGCCCACTTCATAGCCAACAACTCCCGGTTACCAACATCATAGTTCCGCTCAGCAGGCGAAAACTTCCTAGAAAAAAAAGCACATGGTCTCATCACAGAGCAACCAGAGCCCCTCTGCGACAAAACAGCCCCTGCACCGATCTCAGAAGCGTCCACTTCAACCTGAAAGGGAAGCGAGACATCAGGCTGGCACAAAACAGGCGCCGAAGTAAACCGGCGCTTCAACTCCCGGAAGGCCTCCACGGCCGCAGGAGCCCAATTAGCAACATCAGAACCTTTCTTGGTCATATCCGTCAAAGGTTTTACAACGCTAGAAAAATTAGCAATAAAACGACGGTAGAAATTAGCAAAACCCAAGAACTTCTGAAGACTCTTAATGGACGTGGGTTGAGTCCAATCATGAATAGCTCGGACCTTGACTGGGTCCATCTCCACAGTAGAAGGGGCGAAAATAAAACCCCAAAAGGAAACCTTCTGCACTCCAAAGAGACACTTTGAGCCCTTCACAAACAAAGCATTATCACGCAAAACCTGAAACACCATCCTGACCTGCTTAACATGAGAATCCCAATCATCAGAGAAAACCAGAATATCATCCAGATAAACAATCATAAACTTATCCAGATACTTCCGGAAAATGTCATGCATAAAGGACTGAAACACTGAGGGGGCATTAGAAAGCCCAAAAGGCATCACCAAGTACTCAAAATGACCTTCGGGTGTATTGAACGCAGTTTTCCATTCATCTCCCTGCTTAATGCGCACAAGGTTGTACGCACCACGAAGATCTATCTTGGTGAACCACTTGGCACCCTTAATCCGGGCAAACAAGTCCGACAATAGTGGCAAAGGATACTGAAATTTGACAGTGATTTTATTCAAAAGCCGATAGTCTATACACGGTCTCAAAGACCCGTCTTTCTTGGCCACAAAAAAGAATCCCGCACCAAGAGGGGAAGAGGATGGACGAATATGTCCCTTCTCCAAAGACTCCTTAATATAAGCACGCATCGTGGCATGCTCAGGTACAGACAAATTAAATAGTCGTCCCTTAGGAAACTTACTACCAGGAATCAAATCTATAGCGCAGTCACAGTCCCTATGAGGAGGAAGGGCACTGGACCTGGACTCACTGAATACATCCTGGTAGTCCAACAAATACTCAGGGACTTCAGAAGGAGTAGAAGAAGCAATAGACACTGACGAGGAATCGCAATGAATTCCCTGACAACCCCAACTTGACACGGACATTGCCTTCCAATCCAAAATTGGATTATGAGTCTGTAACCATGGCAGACCCAGAACGACCAAATCCTGCATTTTATGCAAAACAAGAAAACGAATCACCTCCCGATGTTCAGGAGACATGCACATGGTCACTTGTGTCCAATACTGCGGTTTATTCTCCGCCAATGGCGTAGCATCAATTCCTCTAAGAGGAATAGGATTTTCTAAAGGCTCTAGGACAAAACCACAGCGCTTGGCAAACGATAAATCCATAAGACTCAGGGCAGCACCTGAATCCACAAATGCCATAACAGGGTAGGAAGATAATGAGCAAATCAAGGTCACAGACAAAATGAACTTAGGCTGCAAATTACCAATGGCGACAGGACTAACAACCTTTGATGGCCGTTTAGAGCATGCCGAGATAACATGTGTAGAATCACCACAGTAAAAACACAACCCATTCTGACGCCTATGATTTTGCTGTTCGGTTCTAGTCAGGATTCTATCACATTGCATTGAGTCAGGTGTCCGTTCAGACAACACCGCCAGAGGATTAGCAGTTTTGCGCTCCCGCAAACGCCGATCAACCTGGATGGCCAGAGCCATAGAATCATTCAGACTTGTAGGAATGGGGAAACCCACCATCACATTCTTAATGGCTTCAGAAAGGCCATTTCTGAAATTTGCGGCCAGAGCACACTCATTCCATTGAGTAAGCACGGACCATTTCCGAAATTTTTGGCAGTACACCTCAGCATCATCCTGGCCCTGAGAGATAGCCAGCAATGCTTTTTCTGCCTGTATTTCAAGATTGGGCTCCTCATAAAGCAATCCGAGCGCCAGAAAAAACGCATCAATATTTGCCAATGCTGGATCTCCTGGCGCCAATGAGAAAGCCCAATCCTGAGGGTCGCCACGCAAGAAGGAGATAACAATTTTAACTTGTTGAGCTGAGTCTCCAGACGAACGAGGTCTCAAAGATAGAAACAATTTACAATTATTCCTAAAATTCCCAAATTTAAATCGATCTCCAGAGAACAGCTCAGGAATAGGTATCTTAGGTTCTGACATAGGACTGCTAATAACAAAATCCTGAATGCCCTGCACACGTGCAGCAAGCTGATCCACACTAGTAATCAGAGTCTGAACATTCATGTCTGCAGCAGAGCTTCAAGCCACTCAGAGATAAAGGGGAGGAAGAAAAAAAAACACAAAAAACTCAGACTTCTTTTCTTATAATCCCGCTTCAGCAATGCACTTCTTGGCCTGGATTACTGTTATGATCCTAATGGCAGAGGATCTCAGGAGTACCAGCTAAGTCTGCAAACACAAAAAACCAGCTCATAGGGAAGTGGTAACTTGGCTGACCGTATACCTGATCCTAGCACAAACAACTAGCAGTAGCCGGGGAACGTACCTACGTTGGTTCTAGACGTCTCGCGCCAGCCGGAGAACTAACTAACCCTTTCAGAGAAAATAAGACCTCTCTTGCCTCAAGAGAAAAGACCCCAAAGTTATAATACAAGCCCCCAACAAATAATAACGGTGAGGTAAGAAGAAATGACAAACGTAAGAATGAACTAGATTTAGCAAAGAGAGGCCCACTGACTAATAGCAGAAAATAGAAAGATGACTTATACGGTCAGCAAAAAACCCTACATAATATCCACTCTGAATATCCAAGAACCCCCGCACCGACTAACGGTGTGGAGGGAGAATAACAGCCCCCCTAGAGCTTCCAGCAAAATCAGGAATCACATTTTAAACAAAGCTGGAACAAAATAAGGGAAATTCAAATGCACAAAAATAAGAAAGCAGGACTTAGCTTATCTTGCAAAATCAGGAGACCAGGAGACAGGAGAAAACAGACAAGGTCTGATAACAACGAATCCAGGCACAATACAGAGTATCCAGGAAGTTTATATAGGCACACCCAGGCCAAACGAACCAGGTGAGTGCCAACCTGGGGAAAGACACTCCAAGTGCCATACCGCTAATGATTACAAGAGGGAGCCAAGAAATATAGTTCACAACACACTGCTGTGATCTGCTCTCACTTTCCGGCTGGCAGACAGTCAGAGCGGAAAGCAGACGGCAAGGGACCTGACGGACATCAGATGGTGAGTATGTACTGTTTGTTTTTTTTTACTTTTACGCTGGTAACCACGGTAAACATCGGGTTACTAAGCGCGGCCCTGCGCTTAGTAACCCGATGTTTACCCTGGTTACCAGCGAACGCATCGCTGGATCGCTGTCACACACAACGATCCAGCGATGACAGCGGGAGATCCAGCGACGAAAGAAAGTTTCAAACGATGTGCTACGACATACGATTCTCAGCTGGGTGCCTGACCGCAGTAGCGTGTCAGACACTGCGAGATCGTAACTATATCGCTAGAACGTCACGAATCGTGCCGTCGTAGCGATAAAAATGCCACTGTGTGACGGTACCCATAGACACATTCAAATGAATGGGTCTGTGCACATGCCCTTGTGTTTCCACGGACCATGTGTCCATGTGCCCCACACGTAGACATTTAAATTTTTTACCGTCATCTCGGACGACAAAACGTCCCGCACACGTGCACACGGAGAACAAACATTGATGTCCTCCGTGTGACACACATCGGCATCGGTGAAGAAGCGCTACAGTAAGCGCTGTTCCCTGGTGGCAGTTGCTGAAGACGGCTCTCATCATTCTCCCCTGCTCTGCTGGCAATCGGCGGGAGCAGAGGAGAATGATGAGAGTTATATTAGGGTATGTGCACACGTAGAATGGTCCTCTGCGGATTTTTCCACAGCGGATTTGATAAATCTGCAGGGCAAAAAAGCGTTTTTGCTGCAGATTTATCGCGGATTTACCGCGATTTTTGTGCGGATTTCACTGCAATTTTACATGCGGTTTTCTATTGGAGCAGGTGTAAAATCGCTGAGGAATCCGCAGAAAGAAGTGACATGCTGTGGAATGTAAACCTTTGCGTTTCCACGCAGTTTTTTCCACAGCATGGGCACAGCGTTTTCTGTTTCCCATAGATTTACATTGTTATGTAAACTAATGGGAAACTGCTGCGGACCCACAGCTGCGGAAACGCTGCGGATCTGCAGCAAAATCCGCATCGTGTGCACGTAGCCTTAAAGTCCGAACAATGACAGCAGATTTCTTTTAAAGGTCCCAACCACATGGGTCCATTGTACAGCCATGTGTCAGGACTCTGACTCTGAACATTTTGATTACCTTTTGTGCATTACTGCCCTTTTCCAAGATAGTGTCTTTGGTCTCATGTGCACTGTGTCTTCCTGCTATATAACTCCACCCCAGCCTTTAGTCTGTGCTAGAGTATTCTGCCTTGCATCCAGCTCCTGACCTTGGCGACTCCCTGGCTTTGCACCTTCACCTGCTTCTGTGAACCTGTGTGGAGATCCTGCTACTCAGCTCTGAGTTTCTGCTGCATACATCGGTTTCCAGTAATCCTCCTCCATCTGGCTGCTTGTGTTTGTTTCCATCTGCATTTGCTGGACATGTAAGCTGTTGCTGCTCTGCTTAAACCTGAGATTATCACCCAGGCCTTCCTGGTTTAGCTAAGATATTGCTTCAACTGTCTCATAAGCATATCTATCTGTGTTTGGACTAAAACAAGGACTTATTCGTGTCAAGTTTCCTCAAGTACAACTGTGCTTCATAGACTTTCTGCTTGATTGCATTTTTCCTCTAAAGTTCCTATAGACTGTTAAGCTGCATTTTATATTTACACCAAGTGTTGTGGACTTGAGCTTTGCTCTGCACCTGTTTGAATCACCGTGTGATAATATAGACTTTACCACTTATAAAACTGTGTCCAGTAGTTGTCTTGTTCCACGCAAAGAGTCTCCTGAGTTATCCCCTATAATTAATACAGGATACTCTACCCTCAAAAGAGGAAACTGTTATGGTTCTCAATGGCAAGAGAACATAGCCCAGCAAACATAAGAACTAGCTCTTGGAAGGATGGAAACTAAACTGACCATGAACTAAACCTGCCGCACAACTAACAGTAGCCGGGTAGCGTTGCCTACGTTTTTTATCCCTAGACGCCCAGCGCCGGCCGGAGGACTAACTAATCCTGGCAGAGGAAAATATAGTCCTGGCTCACCTCTAGAGAAATTTCCCCGATAGGCAGACAGAGGCCCCCACATATATTGGCGGTGATTTTAGATGAAATGACAAACGTAGTATGAAAATAGGTTTAGCAAAATTGAGGTCCGCTTACTAGATAGTAGGAAGACAGAAAGCGCACTTTCATGGTCAGCTGAAAACCCTATCAAAACGCCATCCTGAAATTACTTTAAGACTCTAGTATTAACTCATAACATCAGAGTGGCAATTTCAGATCACAAGAGCTTTCCAGACACAGAAACGAAACTACAGCTGTGAACTGGAACAAAATGCAAAAACAAACGAGGACTAAAGTCCAACTTAGCTGGGAGTTGTCTAGCAGCAGGAACATGCACAGAAAGGCTTCTGATTACAATGTTGACCGGCATGGAAGTGACAGAGGAGCAAGGCTAAATAGCGACTCCCACATCCTGATGGAAACAGGTGAACAGAGGGGATGATGCACACCAGTTCAATTCCACCAGTGGCCACCGGGGGAGCCCAAAATCCAATTTCACAACAGTACCCCCCCCTCAAGGAGGGGGCACCGAACCCTCACCAGAACCACCAGGGCGATCAGGATGAGCCCTATGAAAGGCACGGACCAGATCGGAGGCATGAACATCAGAGGCAGTCACCCAAGAATTATCCTCCTGACCGTATCCCTTCCATTTGACCAGATACTGGAGTTTCCGTCTGGAAACACGGGAGTCCAAGATTTTTTCCACAACGTACTCCAACTCGCCCTCAACCAACACCGGAGCAGGAGGCTCAACGGAAGGCACAACCGGTACCTCATACCTGCGCAACAATGACCGATGAAAAACATTATGAATAGAAAAAGATGCAGGGAGGTCCAAACGGAAGGACACAGGGTTAAGAATCTCCAATATCTTGTACGGGCCGATGAACCGAGGCTTAAACTTAGGAGAAGAAACCCTCATAGGGACAAAACGAGAAGACAACCACACCAAGTCCCCAACACAAATCCGAGGACCAACCCGACGCCGGCGGTTGGCAAAAAGCTGAGTCTTCTCCTGGGACAACTTCAAATTGTCCACTACCTGCCCCCAAATCTGATGCAACCTCTCCACCACAGCATCCACTCCAGGACAATCCGAAGATTCCACCTGACCAGAAGAAAATCGAGGATGAAACCCCGAATTACAGAAAAAAGGAGACACCAAGGTGGCAGAGCTGGCCCGATTATTGAGGGCAAACTCCGCTAAAGGCAAAAAAGCAACCCAATCATCCTGATCTGCAGACACAAAACATCTCAAATATGTCTCCAAGGTCTGATTCGTCCGCTCGGTCTGGCCATTAGTCTGAGGATGGAAAGCAGACGAGAAAGACAAATCTATGCCCATCCTAGCACAGAATGCTCGCCAAAATCTAGACACGAATTGGGTTCCTCTGTCAGAAACGATATTCTCCGGAATACCATGCAAACGGACCACATTTTGAAAAAACAGAGGAACCAACTCGGAAGAAGAAGGCAACTTAGGCAGGGGAACCAAATGGACCATCTTAGAGAAACGGTCACACACCACCCAGATGACAGACATCTTCTGAGAAACAGGAAGATCCGAAATAAAATCCATCGAGATGTGCGTCCAGGGCCTCTTCGGGATAGGCAAGGGCAACAACAAACCACTAGCCCGAGAACAACAAGGCTTGGCCCGAGCACAAACGTCACAAGACTGCACAAAGCCTCGCACATCTCGAGACAGGGAAGGCCACCAGAAGGACCTTGCCACCAAATCCCTGGTACCAAAGATTCCAGGATGACCTGTCAACGCAGAAGAATGAACCTCAGAAATGACTTTACTGGTCCAATCATCAGGAACAAACAGTCTACCAGGTGGGCAACGATCAGGTCTATCCGCCTGAAACTCCTGCAAGGCCCGCCGCAGGTCTGGAGAAACGGCAGACAATATCACTCCATCCATAAGGATACCTGTAGGTTCAGAGTTACCAGGGGAGTCAGGCTCAAAACTCCTAGAAAGGGCATCCGCCTTAACATTCTTAGAACCCGGCAGGTAGGACACCACAAAATTAAACCGAGAGAAAAACAACGACCAGCGCGCCTGTCTAGGATTCAGGCGTCTGGCGGACTCAAGATAAATTAGATTTTTGTGGTCAGTCAATACCACCACCTGATGTCTAGCCCCCTCAAGCCAATGACGCCACTCCTCAAAAGCCCACTTCATGGCCAAAAGCTCCCGATTCCCAACATCATAATTCCGCTCGGCGGGCGAAAATTTACGCGAGAAAAAGGCACAAGGTCTCATCACGGAACAATCGGAACTTCTCTGCGACAAAACCGCCTCAGCTCCGATTTCAGAAGCGTCGACCTCAACCTGAAAAGGAAGAGCAACATCAGGCTGACGCAACACAGGGGCGGAAGAAAAGCGGCGCTTAAGCTCCCGAAAGGCCTCCACAGCAGCAGGGGACCAATCAGCAACATCAGCACCCTTCTTAGTCAAATCAGTCAATGGTTTAACAACATCAGAAAAACCAGCAATAAATCGACGATAAAAGTTAGCAAAGCCCAAAAATTTCTGAAGACTCTTAAGAGAAGAGGGTTGCGTCCAATCACAAATAGCCTGAACCTTGACAGGATCCATCTCGATGGAAGAGGGGGAAAAAATATATCCCAAAAAGGAAATCTTTTGAACCCCAAAAACGCACTTAGAACCCTTCACACACAAGGAATTAGACCGCAAAACCTGAAAAACCCTCCTGACCTGCTGGACATGAGAGTCCCAGTCATCCGAAAAAATCAAAATATCATCCAGATACACAATCATAAATTTATCCAAATAATCACGGAAAATGTCATGCATAAAGGACTGAAAGACTGAAGGGGCATTTGAAAGACCAAAAGGCATCACCAAATACTCAAAGTGGCCCTCGGGCGTATTAAATGCGGTCTTCCACTCATCCCCCTGCTTAATTCGCATCAAATTATACGCCCCACGGAGATCTATCTTAGAGAACCACTTGGCCCCCTTTATGCGAGCAAACAAATCGGTCAGCAGTGGCAACGGATATTGATATTTAACCGTGATTTTATTCAAAAGCCGATAATCAATACACGGCCTCAAAGAGCCATCTTTCTTAGCCACAAAGAAAAAACCGGCTCCTAAGGGAGATGACGAAGGACGAATATGTCCCTTTTCCAAGGACTCCTTTATATATTCTCGCATAGCAGCATGTTCAGGCACAGACAGATTAAATAAACGACCCTTAGGGTATTTACTACCCGGAATCAAATCTATGGCACAATCGCACTCCCGGTGCGGAGGTAATGAACCAAGCTTAGGTTCTTCAAAAACGTCACGATATTCAGTCAAGAATTCAGGAATCTCAGAGGGAATAGATGATGAAATGGAAACCACAGGTACGTCCCCATGCGTCCCCTTACATCCCCAGCTTAACACAGACATAGCTTTCCAGTCAAGGACTGGGTTATGAGATTGCAGCCATGGCAATCCAAGCACCAACACATCATGTAGGTTATACAGCACAAGAAAGCGAATAATCTCCTGATGATCCGGATTAATCCGCATAGTTACTTGTGTCCAGTATTGTGGTTTATTACTAGCCAATGGGGTGGAGTCAATCCCCTTCAGGGGTATAGAAGTTTCAAGAGGCTCCAAATCATACCCACAGCGTTTGGCAAAGGACCAATCCATAAGACTCAAAGCGGCGCCAGAGTCGACATAGGCATCCGCAGTAATAGATGATAAAGAACAAATCAGGGTCACAGATAGAATAAACTTAGACTGTAAAGTGCCAATTGAAACTGACTTATCAAGCTTCTTAGTACGCTTAGAGCATGCTGATATAACATGAGTTGAATCACCGCAATAGAAGCACAACCCATTTTTTCGTCTAAAATTCTGCCGTTCACTTCTGGACAGAATTCTATCACATTGCATATTCTCTGGCGTCTTCTCAGTAGACACCGCCAAATGGTGTACAGGTTTGCGCTCCCGCAGACGCCTATCGATCTGGATAGCCATTGTCATGGACTCATTCAGACCCGCAGGCACAGGGAACCCCACCATAACATCCTTAATGGCATCAGAGAGACCCTCTCTGAAATTTGCCGCCAGGGCGCACTCATTCCACTGAGTAAGCACAGCCCATTTACGGAATTTCTGGCAGTATATTTCAGCTTCGTCTTGCCCCTGAGATAGGGACATCAAGGCCTTTTCCGCCTGAAGCTCTAACTGAGGTTCCTCATAAAGCAACCCCAAGGCCAGAAAAAACGCATCCACATTGAGCAACGCAGGATCCCCTGGAGCCAATGCAAAAGCCCAATCCTGAGGGTCGCCCCAGAGCAAGGAAATCACAATCCTGACCTGCTGAGCAGGATCTCCAGCAGAGCGAGATTTCAGGGACAAAAACAACTTGCAATTATTTTTGAAATTTTGAAAGCAAGATCTATTCCCCGAGAAAAATTCAGGCAAAGGAATTCTAGGTTCAGATATAGGAACATGAACAACAAAATCTTGTAAATTTTGAACTTTCGTGGTGAGATTATTCAAACCTGCAGCTAAACTCTGAAAATCCATTTTAAACAGGTGAACACAGAGCCATTCCAGGATTAGAAGGAGAGAGAGAGAGAAAGGCTGCAATATAGGCAGACTTGCAAGAGATTCAATTACAAGCACACTCAGAACTGAAGGGGAAAAAAAAAAAAAAAAAAAAATCTTCAGCAGACTTCTCTTTTCTCTCCTTTCTCTGTCAATTAATTTAACCCTTTTTTGGCCGGTCAAACTGTTATGGTTCTCAATAGCAAGAGAACATAGCCCAGCAAACATAAGAACTAGCTCTTGGAAGGATGGAAACTAAACTGACCATGAACTAAACCTGCCGCACAACTAACAGTAGCCGGGTAGCGTTGCCTACGTTTTTTATCCCTAGACGCCCAGCGCCGGCCGGAGGACTAACTAATCCTGGCAGAGGAAAATATAGTCCTGGCTCACCTCTAGAGAAATTTCCCCGATAGGCAGACAGAGGCCCCCACATATATTGGCGGTGATTTTAGATGAAATGACAAACGTAGTATGAAAATAGGTTTAGCAAAATTGAGGTCCGCTTACTAGATAGTAGGAAGACAGAAAGCGCACTTTCATGGTCAGCTGAAAACCCTATCAAAACGCCATCCTGAAATTACTTTAAGACTCTAGTATTAACTCATAACATCAGAGTGGCAATTTCAGATCACAAGAGCTTTCCAGACACAGAAACGAAACTACAGCTGTGAACTGGAACAAAATGCAAAAACAAACGAGGACTAAAGTCCAACTTAGCTGGGAGTTGTCTAGCAGCAGGAACATGCACAGAAAGGCTTCTGATTACAATGTTGACCGGCATGGAAGTGACAGAGGAGCAAGGCTAAATAGCGACTCCCACATCCTGATGGAAACAGGTGAACAGAGGGGATGATGCACACCAGTTCAATTCCACCAGTGGCCACCGGGGGAGCCCAAAATCCAATTTCACAACAGGAAACTGCTGGAACAATGACTGCAGAAAGCAGACTAGAGCAGGGGTTCTCCATAATTAGATCACTGCAGAAAGATGTGGAAGGTCTGCAAAAGAAGTTTGGAACTATGAACACAATCAACAAGTGTTTGGACAAACTTTGCAGGACTTAAGCACCCGAATGGCAGTCCAGGAAAACAAACTTGCTGACATGGAGTCCCAGTATGGATGGGCTTTTCAGGACATAAGCACACAAGTAGCTGCACAAGCGACTTTATCATCTGGGCAACCGCCACCAGCTAGCCCACATAAGTTGCCCCCATTCAGATTTAATGGTGATCGCGACAAATTTCGTGGCTTTGTGAATCAATGTATTCTATATTTTGATGTGCATCCTGACCGTTTTCCTAATGATAGATCCAAAGTATTGTGTGTAATAATGCTGCTGACCGCACGAGCGCTCGCCTGGGTGAATCCGATGATTGAGTCTCGTGACCCGCGGTTAAATAATTTGGATGATTTTTTGGCCACTATGGCATTAATGTTTGATGACCCTAATTGCCGTGCAACCGATGAATCTGCTTTATTGTCTTTACGCCAGGCTAAACGTTCTGTTATTGAGTATGCTACTGAATTCAGGAGATTAGCGGTAGATACGAATTGGGACAGTTATGCACAATTACCTATTTTTAAAAGCGGTCTGTCTAGCATTGTAAAGAATGAATTAGCTCGCTCTGAATCACCACAAGAGCTAGAAACATTTATACAGCATTGTGTGCGCATTGACATTCGCCTCACTGAGCCTGGGCAGGAGAAGTTTGCTGCATGTAACCGGATTTCTAACTTTTCCCTTCCTTCCAAAGAGCCTGCAGGTAAAACATCTTGAGAGGTAGAGGAGGAGCCCATGCAAATTGATTCTGGTCAGAGGCGCGAGAGTAATGAGCGCCGGGAGCATCGCCTTCAAGAAAGTCTATGTTTCTACTGCGGCCAGTCTGACCACTTTCTAATCAACTGTCCCAAGTGTCCCAAGCGGCCTAACAAGGTGCTAGCAGCAGTAGGGGAGTATGACAACTATGATGATGAATCTGTCATCTCTGAATGTAGCCTGCCTTTAAACGCTGTATTCAATTCATTTTCTATGACTTCACCAGCCAAGGAGCTAAATGAAAAGAACTCTCACTGTTCTCTCCCAATTAAGATTCTGTGTACAGGACAGTGGATTTCCAGTGCAGCTATGATTGACTCTGGTGCAGGTGGCAATTTTATGGATATCGCATTTGCCAAGGAACATGGTATTGAAATTCAGCAAAGAGCCTCTCCAATTACCATGGAAACAGTGGATGGGTCACCTTTAATCTCCAGGCCTGTGGATCAGGAGACCGCACCCCTTGATAATTTGTTGGAGCCTAATCATCAAGAGCAACTCTCTTTCTTGTTAATTTCTTCTCATTTTCCTGTGATTTTAGGCATCCCTTGGCTGCGTTCTCAGAATCCAACTATCAATTGGGAGACCAAGGAGATTATCCTTCCAACAAGGAGCAACTCAGCATTAACTGAAGCTGTCCCCGAGTCCACAGCTACGGAACCACCGGTACAGGTATTTACTTTACCTTCAGCATATAAAGAGTTCTCTGACATCTGTGACAAGAAGAATGCAGATCAGCTTCCTCCACACAGGCATTATGACTGTCCCATTGAGTTGCTTCCTGGGGCAGCTATTCCTTTTGGTAACGTATACCCTTTGGCGGCACCTGAGCTTCAAGCCTTAAAGGAGTATATTGATAAAAATCTGGCCAAAGGCTTCATACGTCCTTCTTCCTCACCAGCATGGGTACCTATATTTTTTGTAAAGAAGAAGGATGGGACCCTGAGACACTGTGTGGACTATCGAGAGCTCAATAAGGTAACCATACGGAATCGTTACCCTTTGCCTCTGATTCCTGAATTACTGGAAAGAGTCCACCATGCTAAGGTGTTCTCTAAACTGGATCTTCGTGGGGCTTATAATTTGGTGCGTATTCGTCCAGGGGATGAGTGGAAGACAGCATTCAGATGCCGGTATGGACACTTTGAATATCTCGTGATGCCCTTCGGGCTTTGTAATGCCCCTGCAACGTTTCAACACCTTGCTAATGACATTTTCAGAGATTTGTTGGACCAGTTTGTGGTGATCTATTTGGACGGTATTCTAATCTTTTCTGACTCTCTACAGGAACATGAAGAACATGTCAAAGCTGTTTTAAGACTTCTGAAAGAGAACCATCTGTATATCAAGCGGGAGAAATGCGAGTTCCATCGTTCTGAGATACAGTTCTTAGGTTATATCATCTCTCCCCAGGGGCTGAACATGGAATCTGGTAAGATTCAGGCTATCCTTGACTGGCCGGTGCCCAAAAACGTTAAGGAGGTCCAACTTATTTGGCTTAAGATCTGTTTCACCTCAGCACCGCTGTTGATACACCCAGATCCAACACTTTCTTTCATTGTGGTGGAAGCTTCTGATAATGCCTTGGGGGCTATTCTCTCCCAAAGAACTGGAGAGAAGGGTCTGCTAGATTTTTGTGCTTTTTTTTCCCGTAGACTAACCTCAGCAGAGAAGAATTATGATGTGAGATACAAGGAATTGCTGGCTATTATTGCGGCTTTCAAGGAATGGAGGCATCATCTGCAAGGAGCTGCACAACAAATCGTAGTGCTTACTGACCATCGCAATTTAGAGTTCCTCAGATCCGCTAGATGTCTTTCTCCTCATCAGGCTCGTTGGAATTTATTTTTAAATCAATTTAACTTTGTTATCTCGTACCGTCCAGGTTCTCGTAATGGGAAGGCTGATGCTTTATCCTGAATCCATGCTGCGGATTTCGTACCTGGAGCCCCGTCCAAGACCATTCTGATGCCAATTTCATCGGAGTTATCCATGATCAGGACTTGTGGAAGAAGTGCAGGGAGGCTTATGACGGTGATGTATTTGTGGCCAACCCACCTGTTAATATTAATCTTGTCTTTAAGGGTGGCATGTGGTTCAGAGATCGACGTATCTACGTCCCTGAGGCCATCCGTCTGCAGATCCTCAAGTTGGTACATGACTCCAAGTTGGCTGGTCACAGGGGGGTACAGAAGACACAAGAGTTCCTGAGCCGATTCTTCTGGTGGCCATCTTGCCTGAAGGATACCAAGGACTATATTCTCTCTTGCAAGGTATGTGCTCGTTACAAGACTCCTCATGTGGCACCTACGGGTCTTTTAGAACCATTACCTGTTCCGTCCCGCCCTTGGGGGTCTATATCAATGGACTTTATTGTGGAGCTGCCTACATCGGGGGGCATGAATACAATCATGGTGGTAGTTGATCACCTGACTAAAGCTGCTCATTTTGTTCCGTGCACCGGCCTCCCCTTAGCTAAAGATACAGTGAACTTGGTTATACAGAATGTCTTTCGGTTGCATGGGGTTCCGGATGAGATCATCTCTGACCGTGGAGTGCAGTTCACTTCAAGATTCTGGAAGGGGTTTTGCTCTGCACTCAATATTAATGTCTGTCTCTCTTCCGCTTACCATCCCCAGACAAATGGTCAGACTGAGTGTACCAACCAGATGCTGGAACAATATCTAAGATGCTATGTCAGCCATCTCCAGGATGATTGGTTGGAGTTGCTGCCGTTAGCTGAATTTTCATATAACAATTCTCAGAGCACCTCCACTAAATTTACACCTTTCTTTGCCAATCTGGGTTATCAACCGTGTATCTTACCTAGGTCTCCAATTAATTCTACGGTTCCGGCAGTGGAGGAAAGGCTGACTGTGATGAGGCAAAATATGGAGGTTCTGAAGGAATCCCTGACCACAGCTCAAGAACGTTATAAGAGATCGGCTGATAGATTCCGTAAACCTGCACCCATGTTCAAGGTAGGAGATTCCGTGTGGTTAGCAACTAAGATTCTGAAGTTAAACGTTCCTTCACAAAAACTTGGACAGAAATTAATTGGCCCTTTCAAGATCAGCGGTATTGTGAGCTCTGTGGCCTGCCGGCTGAAGCTGCCTAGGACTATGAAGGTACATCCAGTTTTTCATGTATCTTTACTAAAGCCTGTATCTCCTAATACCTTCCAGGGACGTGTTGTGCCACCTCCGCAGCCTGTGGTGATTGATGGGCAAGAACAATTTGTGGTGGAGGAAATTGTTGATTCGCAGGAATCGGCTGCAATATCTGATAAGATGGCAGGGATATCCCCCTGAGGCAGACTCTTGGGAACCTTTGGAAAACATCAATGCCCAACAAAAGATTTCTCGTTTTCATCAGAGATTCCCTGAGAAACCAGGTCCAGGATCGACCTGAGGCCGCTTCTAAGGAGGGAGTAATGTCAGGACTCTGAACATTTTTTTATTACCTTTTTGTACATTACTGCCCTTTTCCAAGATGGCATCTTTGGTCTCATGTGCACTGTGTCTTCCTGCTATAAAACTCCACCCCAGCCTTCAGTCTGTGCTAGAGTATTCTGCCTTGCATCCAGCTCCTGACCTCTGGTGACTCCCTGGCTATATACCTGCTCCTGTGAACCTGTGGGGTTATCCTGCTACTCTGCTCTGAGTTCCTGCTGCATACACCAGTTCCAGTAATCCTCCTTCACCTGCTGCTCATGTTTGCTTCCATCTGCATTTGCTGGACAAGTAAGCTGTTTCTGCTCTGCAAGAACCTGAGACTATTACCCAGACCTCCCTGGTTGAGCTAAGATATTATTTGAACTGCCTTAAAGGCATATCTATCTGTGTTGTGGACTAAGCAAGGACTTATTCGTGTCAAGTATCCTCAAGAATAAATGTGCTTCATAGTGTCGGGGTCGTCACGACAATAACCCTCATTCACCAGTCATTCCAAATTAAAGTATGAGCCGAGCATCTGGTACCGGATAAGAATGAGTCAGACAGGTAGCTGGTTCAAACTCACTTAATGCCCGTACGTCAACTTGTGTCAGCGACGGTTACAGCAACTGGCTTTATTTTCAGATACACAGTACTAAAAAGAAATGCAATAGGCGGGGTTTAAGCAGTATACGTCTAGTGTTCAGTCTCTTCTGATTCGACCTGACATCTCCTGGTGGTTTCTCCTTTCTTCACATTCCTAAGTTTCGATTTCAGAAGAAATGATACTTGTCTCCTCGGAAACGAAACTAGAGTAAAGGTGAACACTGGCAGCCATCTTTAATACAATTACATTAATATCTGCAAGCGAGGGAAAAATCTTATTGTTTCACAGTATAAAATATATAAAAGTACAAAAAGTATATAAAGAAATATATTTTCACCTTGACAATCCCCCCTAAACACTAAGTTTTTCCCTTAAAGAAAGATCCTTCGAGACTGTCCATGTGATGGGGAAAAGGGAGGTGGATTTCTTCATCCAGACACCTCAGAAACTCTCCCCTAGCGAGAGGCCTCCAGGCAGCTGAACCCTTCACTAACCTCACATGGAGTTCTCCCACTGTCCCTAAACTAAATCTCTTAGTATCATCTGAGAATGGGGGGGGTTTGTCTACTCTCTTGAGGGGGACATACTTAGGGATCTCCCCTGGATCAGTACCATCGTACTCTGATGGGTCTACTTCTTGATTGAGGAAGGTGCCAGTCGGAATTGCTTTGGCAATAACCTTTTTATACAAGGAAATAACACAACAGAGAATTATCGATCCAACTATAAGGAGGGCAATCAGTACCAGACAAGCTTGTTGAAGGAATCCCTTGAGCCCACCCAACCAACCGGAAAAGAAAGATGTGTCTACTCCTGCATACATGACACGTCGTCTTATTGTCCTAATTTGTTCAACTTCTTTAGAAACCTTCAGGGGATCTTTTGGATCTACATTTCGCCATTCAGGTCTGGCTGTCTATATTTCGTCTCGTAAGTCTTTGGTCATACCGTCAATGAATGTATTTACCAATACTGTAACATCAAGTGGGTTTATGGGACTGTACCCCATGTCTTCCCATTTCAGCTGTAACCGTCCAAAGTATAGCTCTACACTCTCTCCTTTTGTCACATCTGTAAAAAGTCTTAATTTGCGTCCTAGCACGTCACCTGCTTTTGTGCTCACTAACTACCTAGGTCTGCCCAGGTGCACTTATACGTCCATCATATGGTCATTATTTGTCTGTAAAATGAGAAAGGTTGGTTCTCAGGGTAAGCCAATTGTTTTTGCATAGCTAGCTAGTCAGAGGGCCTCCAGGGATAATACTCCTGTATCTGTCTTACCCTACCTGATGTGGTTGGTTCTCTGGTGGTGGGGGTGACATGACATACTGGTCTACAGCTCCTTCCCAAAAGGATTTCTGTCAGCCTACTCCCAAAAATTAATGTCCCCACTATCCACCAACCACAATCCTGTGTCAGCTTTTTATGTCACTACATGTGATCTTGTCTGGACAGGATTCAGTGTAATTCTATAAGGTCGGGTTGCAGCACGGGTATACAAGTGTTAGGGCCCAAATCCTCAACTATACTCTAAAAGGCATCACAGCTATAATTGACAAATCTTTGTTCACTGTAATATATATATAATTGATCCATTCAACATTTTTATTAATCTGCACCTGTGGGATTAGAGAAGCAAAGCCAGCATAAATCTGGTTCTGGGCTTTAAACTGGTCAGGCACCCCCCTTGGCACTCCAATGGCATCAATATATACTAGTGGATCTTCTTCATAACTCATGTGGAGCTGATCAAGGCTTCTCCTCTTTCTGGTAGGTTCATCAGGTACCTCTGGATCCCAAGGTAAAATCTTGAACTGCATAGCTAGTTTAACAAGGGTGCATTGGCCTATCCAGGCATTAGGCAACCTAGGACGGAGCTTACCATCTCCACATAACCAATAAATGTCATACATATATTGTGTATGTTTAATTAGCAAGTCAGTATCTAAAGAACTGTTCCCTTTGCAGAAACCTGTCTCGAAGATCCCTTCTGGTGTACCTGTGGTGTCGTGGGAATTATAGCAGGTGTAATTGTCATATAATACGGTTACTTCTCCTGGGACCTTTAGTCTAGGTTCCTTATGAATTAGTGGGACGTAATCTGGGCAATCAGTGGACTTCAGACCTTTCAACAGATTCATGACACAGGCAGTGGTGTCATCAGGAAAAAGCAATGCATGTGTGTATAGATGTGTATTCGCAGCAGCACAAGCAATACATCCTACAGAGATATTCTGGACTCTTACATTGTATCTCACCCATTCTAACCATAGGTTTTTCCTTGGGGCTGTTTGTGTTTCTATGGAGAAAACCTCTTGCCAACTGAGACCTGGAATGGGGATCACTTCATTAACTACATTTTGCAAACGCTCACCTGGGCCTGTTTTAGCTGTACTGGTAACAGGGGCCTTGGTTGGTCTGAAGCTAATATCCTGGAGCTGTATATGGCCTAAATTCCCATAGTATTCACTATTAAATACATAATGAAAATGCCTTCCCAGTACAAATGTCTGTAGGTCAGCAGATTGGGGGCTCTCAAGATTTAGGAAGAGGGGGTGACAGTTTCTACCCCATTTACAGCCTCTAGGTGGTTGCGTAAGGGCTGTTAGATGCATTCTCCCACGAAGACTCCTACCCGACCTATCCTTAGGGAACATGGCTTCGCTAGGTTTATATCCCCAATCATCTCCCGTATTCCAGGCAGCATCTGACCAATAATAACAGTTATTGTTGTCATTTCTGGTAACACATATATAAAACTGGATGATTCCCTCTACCACCCGTTCAGTCTCGAGGCACTTGACTACATCACAGAAATCAAATCGCCAGATATTTACCGGGGCTGTCAGGTTTACCCAGAGAATAGTGGGACCAGGATTCTTATTTACAATAGGGGCCGAAGAGGTAGGGGCGAGGATGGCCCCCAGCCCCAAGATCAAAAACAACAGCAACATTTCCCTTCAGTCACTACTGTGACTAAACACTCGTTCGATCTCTTTACAGTGTGAGGCGTGGATCCAGGTGCTCTTTCCTTCAAGTTTTACTGCAGTGGGGGTAACCAGGATCACCGTGTGGGGTCCTTCAAATCTTGTCTGGAGACAATCTCTGCGCACAAACTTCTTCACATACACCAGGTCTCTTGACACAAAGGGATGGTGTCCAGGAACCTTGTCTGGGTCTGGAAGAGAACTGAAGACAGTTAAATGCACTTTGGCAAGGTGTCCATGTAAGGCCTGCACATAGCTAGTCAAGTCCTGGTACTTGGGTTGCAACTGTTGTGGAAAGAAAC